>NC_140933.1:14516597-14864097 GCF_014529385.1 Adiantum capillus-veneris
AAGAATTGTCTTACATACTGTTTAAAAGCACGATTCATCAGCCTTTGAAATGTGGTAGGTGCATTGGTCAGGCCAAATGACATTAATCTATAAGCAAATATGTTGCATTTGTAGAAAAATCTATCTTATGCTAATGGATTTATAACAAGCTGATTATAGCCTAAAAGCCATCTAGAAAGCTCTAAGATTTCATTCCTACAACTCATTCTATCACATGTTTTGTAACAGGAAAGGAATAGTTGTCTTTGATAGTAACTGCAATTATCTGCTTGAGATTCACATATACTTGTATCTTTCCATTTTTCTTGGGCACAACCACAATTGAAGAAAACCAATCAGTGCGCTCAATCTCATAGAAAAACTCTGCTTCTTTAAGCTTGTCTATCTTCTCCTTGATCTTCTTCTCGCAAAATCTCTATTAGATGTATAGGGATGTTGTGTGCAAGGTTTTGCATCACTCTTAAGGGGTATGATGTGTTGGCAGATGTATGGATCTACACCCTTAAGATCTTTGTATAACCATGCAAGCACGTCTATATACTCTTAGTGTGGATATCAAGAGCTACTCTTCCTCCTTTGTGAGGTCAACGAGAAAGTATGCTGGCTTTGATTCCTGTTTTGGCTCAGCTAGGTCTATGTGCTTGGCTTTCTCAAGACCGTCATAAGATGTCCTTGGCTATCTAAGTTCCCACATTGATTGTTGTACTACGATATTTAGATCTTGTATCATGTGTATTTTTTAATGACAGCATGCATCAAATCTATCATGTCTGAGCCCTCTTCACTCTTTATCTCTGTTGTTCAAACCTCTTTTAAGGTTTTCTTTAATTTTTTGATATTCTTTTTTATGCTCAATTTTTGTCGCTCTTGATGACATCTGAGTTGTATCTTTGGTTTTTGCCTTGCTTTGGTTCTTAGGACTTGTCTTTGTTGAAGTGGGTTTTGTATTACCTGTGTGATCTTATCCTTGACACAATTTTGTGCTCCTAGAAGCATCAACTTACTACATCTTATTCCTCATAAGAGACATAGGTTTCCTCTTGTTTTTTTTTTGTTTTCTAACTCGTTTTGTGCGATATTTCTTATCTTCCCAATTTTTTTGTTTTCTAACTTGTTTTGTGCGATATCTTTCTTATCTTCCCGATTTTTAGTTAGGGAAATTATAGAAGATAGCCACTTTTTCTATTGGTTTTGTTTTAATTTTAGAGATGCCTCTTGGCCTTGCTGCTTCTTCAAATTTTCATACACACACTACAAGAGGTACTTCACATTATCAACGCTCGCATTGCGACGCTCAAAAGTGAAAATCCACGACGTCGCTATGAGCGTCGCTATTTTATTTGTTGCATAGCGACGCTTATAGCAATGCCCATAGCGATGCCAACCGGGATACAAAATAAATCGAGAGTGCTAAAAACTCATATCTCAGATCTGAGTTTTTGGCACTCAAGCGAAGAGGTAACCCGCGCTCTCCCTCTCTCTCTCTCTTTCTTCCACACACACACGCACACACATATACACGAGGAGAGGAAGGAGAGCCAGGTATGCTCCTTCCCTCTCCTCTCTCTCATGTTCCCTTCCCCTATTTTTCTCTCTCTCCCTCTCTCTCTCTCTCACACACACACACACACGCATTGTGTCAAAGAGAGAGAGAGAGAGAGAGAGAGAGAGAGAGAGAGAGAGAGAGAGAGAGAGAGAGAGAGCACATGCATAAACAAAAAACACATACACACACATGCATAAACAAATAATGCATACACACACACATTGAGAGAGAGAGAGAGAGATAGAGAGAGAGAGAGAGGAGAAAACAAAGAGAAAGAGAAAGAGAGGGAGAATAAAAAACCAAAGAGAGAGAGAGGGGGAGAAGACGAAGAGAGAGGTAAGGGGAGAAAACAAAGAGAGAGAGAGAGATTAGGTTAAGATTTAAATTAGATTTAAGATAAGGTTAGATTACATTTAGATTTATGTTTATGTTGAGTTTAAGATTAGCTTAGATTTAGATTTATGTTAGATTAAGATTAGATTAGATTTAAAAATAGGGCAAGATTTAAGATTAGCTAGCTATGTTATATTTAAGTCAGATTACATTTAGGTTTAGGATTTAAGATTGGATTAGATTTAGGTTTATGTTGAGTTTAAAATTAGATTATATTTAGATTTAAAATTAAGACAAGATTTAAGATTAACTAGATTAAATTTAGATTTAAGTTACATTACGTTTATGTTTAGGTCAGATTTAAGATTAGATTAGATTTAGGTTTATTTTGAGTTTAAGATTAGATTAGAAGTAGATTTATGTTTGATTTAAGATTAGATCTAGATTTATGTTAGATTTTAGATATATGTCAATGAAGGCGTGCTTTGCCCAAAGAGAAAACACTAGTTACACAACAATGTATGTATACTCCCCTCAAAATCTGACACCTATTAACTCACACACTCACCATATTCAATTATCCGCGAATCACCACATGTTCAACCTGGTTAGATTTAAGATTAGGTTTTGGATCGCGTTTTCATATTAGAGTCTACCTTTGGGATTACGGTAAAAAACTAGAGTTAGGCGAACGGTGATCCCTCTCTTCCTCTCTACGACGGATGCAACCTGAAGTTGGAAAGCTTTCAACGGCATGATACTCAGATTGGAGGCCAACATGTAATGTGCTACTGTGCATAGAGGAGAGTCTAGTTTCCTTGAGGAGGATTCAACCAAAAAATGGACCGACCTAAGAGACACTTTCGTACTACCCGAGCATTGTAAACAAGTAAGTTATGTGCTTGGAAGCTATCCAATTTCAGAAGTTATGTGCTTGGAATCTCTCATGTAAGTTATGTGGCTCTGGCAGGTGATATTTCATTCTACAAAGTCTGCATTAAACTGGTGGTACGTCATAGAGGTAGCCCCTCGTAGTGCACGGACGTATGAGGGCTACCATGTGCCAATCACAACGGCATCAATGGAGGAGATTGGAGAAGATGCTCAGTCAGAAGCCGTTGAAATGGTGCTAGATGAGCATCAAGCTGCTACTCTCTATGGGGTGCATACAGAGGATCTACAAAACGAAACGGAGACATCTGCCTAAACGGAGAGCTCTATATAGATATAGGGAGTTATGCTGAGCTATGCAAGGATGAGAGAGAGACCTCTTAAAGCCATAAACATTGTATTTGAACAATTTTGCTTTGTTTTATAATATATATTGTATTCACGTGGGTATACTTGAGAAATTTAACTTGTGTTTAATCATCACTGCGTCCACTCCAAGTATGTATGCTCCAGGTATGTTCTCACAAGCAGGGACACTCCTTAATGTGTCGTGAAAGTATGATATGCCGACGAGCACTACGCTTCGAGTGAGATGGAGACTGAGGTTGCAATCGCGAAGGAGGTGATCTATCTCTTAGCATATTTTTCATCCGATCAACTAGATCTAGTGGAGGGAGGAGAATCATGTATGAGCAGAGATAGATCACCTCCTTTGCAATTGCAGCCTCAGTCTCCATCGCACTCGAAGCGCGGTGCTTTTACAAGATACATAGAATGCACACGAGAGACAAATTCACAATATCTTCACAGGAATCTCTCTACACAGGAATCCCTCCCCCTTTCTGAGTCCTCTCTCTCTCTCTCTCTCTCTCTCTCTCTCTCTCTCTCTCTCTCTCTCTCTACTTGTCCATGTTTCTTTCTCCGTTCAATATTAAGATTAAATGTTCGTTTGTTTAATGCAAGTATGAATGATGATGAGTTTCTTTCTTCTTTGTCACCCTAGCAAAGGCAGTGGCCTATCCTTTCCACTTTCCAAGTTTCTTGGTCTTGCGAACCTAAGCCGCCAATCTCAAAAAAAGCATTTGCCACCACCCCTCGTGCAATTGTACCCCAACTTCAACTTGCAATACCTTGCCCATCAGGATCAATTTTTGTGACATCAAATCCCATCAACCCCATACAATTCACACTACATTCTAGAACTTGGTTGAGGCCCAAAAACCACCAGATGGCATGTCTACCAATGCAGTCAACTTGGCCCATAAGTGGCCCTTATCAAATCTTTGACTGGCCATATCTTGCCTTTTTAAACTGCGATTGAGGATCCAAAAAGACTGGCATACTCACAACCTAAGAACTTTTCATCTATCTACCCACACATGATCTAACAACCTATCTCCACTTTCCTTGTTCGTCAGGGATCTATAAATCCTTCTAAATTTGAACTCTCATAACTTCCAACCTGTAGCTCCGCTTGGGGAGCTGTCAAGGCTGGCTCACAAAGCATATTAAACACTAAAGAGCATATTAGGTATTATGGTAAAAATATCTCATTATGGGAATCTCCAAATTGACTAAATTCATGTAATTTAGGAATTTTCCATTTAATGTTGATATACTTGATGATGGGGTAGAGTGAAATCTTAAAGAATTGTGGTGTTGATAAACACCAAAATTTGAGGATGCACAAAGCATGAATTTGAATAAATACTAGTAATGAAATAAAAGAAAGAAAGATCACTACAATCAAAGGTCTTGTTCCATTATAGTAACAATAAAAGCTCCATATAATCTACTCCAAATTGGATGCCATGTCCAAACTTTGATCCAAGTGTGGTTGATAAGCAAGGCCAGTTTTAGCTTTTAGAGCATGCCTTTCTGGAATCTTAATCCTTGAAAATGGACCTTCTTTGTTCATTAGGAAGAGTATGGGGTGTAGGAGGGCCTGTTTATTTGCCATGAGTTTATGGAGGTGATTAACATTTTGATGAATAGGTGTACGACATGTGTGCAAGCATGGTGGGTGTGTAAGAGTGGTCCAAGGATGCACTTTTTTCCCCAAAAAGGAGGTGGAAAATTTTATGATTTTTGGCCTTCCATAACTCCCACATATGATCTCCAGTTTGAGCGGAGATCATAGATCTACAATCTACGCATTGAGCTCTTTCCATAGTATATGCTACATGGTATGGTTTTACTTGCTCGATTTTAAATTCATTTTTGGGGGGAAATTTTCGATTCAAATAAAATAGCCGTTTTGTCTATTTGAATTCAAAAGCTCTGTTTTGATATTTTCTTAATACTAAAGGTTTGACTTCCTTAAACTAACAAATAAAAAGGCCCTCCTAGACCCCATTCTCTTCCTAATGTGGGTCTCCAAGACCAAACAATTGCATCTACAGATTCCCACACTTGCGGGTCATTATAGTTGACAGCCCAAAAGCCCTTCCAACAATTAGTGTAATCTTGAGTATCTGTCATCCCACTCTTTCTTGCACAAGGTGCCCAATATTGAATCAAAACTTTTATGTAGTTTGATAAAGCCATTGCAAGCCAAACTGGATAGATATCCATGTCACTTGGAAGTATCATAACAAAGTCACTTTGGTGCACATCAGATAGAGGGTCAAACTCTTCCCTTGGTCTATCTCGTTGAGGACCACATAATAGGTCATTTAGCTCTTCAAGACCTATAAATCTTTTGGCTTCTTGTTGTAAGCTCTTCTTGTTGTAAGCTCATTGTGGTGCATTTTTTGTGACGAGATTCTTGCATTTTTGGCCAAAATTGTTCATACAAAACTCCCTCTGATATGATTGCTCTTCCAAGCTTGTCAATTACCTTAGTCTAGTATTCTATCACGGGCCTATAATATCGTGGCACACTTGAACCATTTCCTAAATTTTGCCAAAATTTAATATAAATATTCAACCCTGAAATCACTTCTTCATGGGCCTTGACATACTCTGCCATTGGTACCAAAGGTGGATCTCCATGTGGTAACATTGGATTTCCTTCTATGTCAGTTTTCCAAAGGCGAACACTTCCACTCCAATTTGATACACCTACATGTGCCTTATATTGCATCATGGGTGTCTCATCTTGCATAAAAAACCTAAATTGAAGAGGTTTGGAATGGACAACAAGTATGTCTTGTCCATCACAAAGATAGCCATCACAATATTGGTTGAAATCAGGGACCTTTGTGAGCATAAATGGAGCTGGAGATGAAGATGAGCTATTACTTAGTGTATCCATTAAATGAGGCAAAGTATAAGTTTGTGTAACTCTCAACTTCTCTAAAAACTTACTGAACATTGCATCTATGTCCTCATGTGTATGCCCAATCATAAAAAATCCTAGCTGAATGGTTTTGAAAACACCCCTTGCAACAAGCATGGACAAATAGGGAAATAAGTATCAATTTTTGTTCTCCCCTGCACAATTATCTAATTATAGTAACAAGTTCTCCAATAACATGAAAAATTATGATCCCAATTCCTCTTCTATAGTTTTTGATGTCTGCACAATGGGCTCTTTTTTGTCACTGAAGTTGTGGTAGTCCAAAGCAACCCTTGAGTAGTGAGATAGAGCTCCTTGGTAGTTTGTTGGTTGCTAGATCACCAAGAGGATGCTTATCTATCCTCTCTAGGTTATGTAAACAATTAGAATTGAGCCAATTGTAAGATTTGGATCAACTAGCCACAAACCATTCAAGAAAAAGTGACCGTAATGACCTTCTCCATGTCCATGAGTGATCATATCTATCAATGCCACTTGAAAATTGTATCAGGAGTCCACACCCTTAGAAACAACAAAACGTAATCTAGGAATTGAAGGCTTCTTTTGATCCATCTTATCATGAATTATGCATACATACTTTTGTGGCTGAGTTTTTGAATATGTGCACCATGCATAATATAGGATCCTTCAACTTTTTTGTAGTGCCATGTGAACTTCTCCCTCTCTCAAGAGAAGAGATCTCTCATCAAGAGAAGGTTTAGCTTCTAGCCTTGCCTTGATTGAACTGCAAATATTGCACATAGAGAACTCACTTGTCTTTGCTAAAGTGACATGTGGATACTCTTTGTTCCACATCCTACCAAAAGAAGACTAAGATAACTTCTTCTCATAACCCATTTGGTCAAGTGTTGTGTTGATTTTGCTTAAAATGTCAACCTATTTGTACATTGATAGAATCACTAATTGAGTGTCTCTTGAGCCATCTAGTAGTGTTCTACTTCTGTGTGGCATCTTCTCAGAGTTGTTATCCACAAACTCATTTAGCAATGCTCTTGCTAAATTAGTATGTTGAAGTCCTCGTCTTAACGTGCATGTGTTACCATGCACATAATGGTGCACACCATTTTCAAAATTTTCCTTATAGCGGTAAAATGATGTCTTTGGTATTCCATGTAGCTCATACCATGCTCTACAACAAACAATAGAGCCATTTATACTGTATTGGTATCGCATCTTTTCATCTTTCTGATAGCATATAGATAGGACATCATAAGCATAATTAGTGTGTGCTTTCTGAGACTCTCCTTAAAATTCTTGCCGTAACCTTGTCACCATATCCCAATCTGCAAACTAACATCATTTTGTCCACAACAATCAATACATGAAACCCTTTGAATTGACTCAGTTGCAAGATAAAAAGTAGAAGCTAGTGTTGCTCTTGTTTTTCGAGATCTGTTGATAAAATAAAGTAGTGCCGCTCCCTTAACGATGTAGCAACGATAATCCCATCACCATATTTTCTAGCATTGTCATCATTGGATACATTAGATTCTGCACATCTAGCATGCATCCCATTAATAGGAACAAAGCGTTGTAATGGGATCCTATCCAACATGGTTGTCTTCTTGATGGGCCACTTTATTAAAGTGATGCTAGCCACATCAGGCATGTTCTGACTAATTTCATTCTCCCTTTCAATACCCACACCCACAAAATTGTCACCAAGTACATGGAAGCTAACGTAATCGTTTGAAAATACATATAAGACGGTCCCTTCATGTACAATTTGCGCCATTGTGTCATCCTTTAAAAGTACCTTTGATTTCTCCAAGATTCTCATATCAATGTTTCAAACTCTGGGCTTATTATAGCTATTGCATCTATAAGTAGAGAATGAGGTTGATTCCCTTATTCATCACCACTGTAGCTTTCATTTGTGTCAATTGGGTTGTCATTTATCATGGAAGACTGCAAAAGAAGCTTGGACCATTGAACAACACTCCATAATGAGCTTTGGAGAGATGTAGTATCCATTGTAGAAAAAGGGAGCACGACATCCTTCAAACATTCCTCCACTAGTATAGATACATCTCCTTGCCCTATCTTTGTACTACCACATGTGGAATCTGGATCTGTTCTACACGCACAACCAATACCAACAATTTCATTATCAAGAATCAAATGTAATTTCTCCCCAGATTTGAAGTCCATCCTGCAAGTGAAAAAAATACGTTTTCATACTCATAGGTATCTCTTTGAACAGAATTTTATAATTTCCATTATAAAAGACATGACGGTTATGAATATTAATAGTCCACTACTTTCAATTTGAGGAGCCCCAATCAAAGTGGATAAATGATGACCCACTTACTATATTACAACATAGCTTGGACAAGTGGTGGACCTAGTTCTAATGTCATCACTAGACGACTATCCAACTTGCATCTCAATGTCCAAGTAATCCTTAATTATTTCAATGGAAGCAACATTTGAGAAGTGATGCATATTGTCTCAAGAACCCCCTCCCTATACAAGTGGCATAGCTTGGACAAGTGGTGGACGTAGTTTTAAATCTCAATGTCCAAGGTGAACAACTGCATGACCGTGCTTCCTAGTGTCCAAGTAGTCATTGCCCCAAACCATCCATGGTAGTAAACATAGTAGCTCCACCCCATTCAGCTATTGACCTTGAAACAATAGAGATAGCTTTTTTCAATAGAGCTAGCTTGGACAAGTGGTGGATCTTAAAACCACCTTTGGCTAAAAACTCCATAACACAATGGCTAGTAGGTTGGAGAAGTGGTGGACCCTCTGCCCAGTAAACATAGTAGCTACACTCCATTCACATATTGACCTTCAAACAATAGAGATAGGACTATTCAATAGAGCTAGCTTGAACAGGTGGTGGACCTTCAATCACCTTGGGCTAAAACCTCCATAACACAATGTTTAGTAGGTTGGAAAAGTGATGGACCTCTACCCCAAACCATCCATGGTAGTAAACAGAGTAGCTACACTCCATTCAAACTTTGACCTTCAAAGAATAGAGAAAGAACTATTCAATGGAATTAGCTTGGACATGTGGTAAACCTTTAAACCACCATTGGCTAAAACCTCCATAACACAATGATTAGTAGGTTGGGCAAGTGGTGGACCTCTACCACAAACCATCCATGGTAGTAAACATAGTAGCGTGGCTCCATTCACACATTGACCTTGAAACAATAGAGATAGCTTCTTTCAATGGATAGGTGGGGGACCTTCAAACCACCTTGGGCTAAAACCTCCATAACACAATGTTTAGTAGGTTGGACAAGTGGTGGAGCTCTGCTTCAAACCATCCATGGTAAACATAGTAGCTCCACTCCATTCTTTCCTAACTTTGAAATAATAGAGATAGCTTCTTTCAATATATCTAGCTTGGACATGTGGTGGACCTTCAATAAATCACCTTGGGTTAAATACTCCATAACACAATGGATAGTAGGTTGGAGAAGTGGTGGAACTCTGCTTGAAACCTCCCATGCTAATAGAAATAGTATCTACACTCCATTTACACATTGACCTTGAAACAATAGAGAGCTTGTTTTAGTACAGCTAGATTGGATAGGTGGTGGACCTTCAAACCATTTCAATGGGCTAAAGCATCCATAACATAGTGGATAGTGGGTTGGAAAAGTGGTGGACCTCTACTTCAAACCATCCATGGTAGTAAACATAGTAGGTACAATCCATTCACACATTGACCTTGAAACAATAGAGATAGCTTGTTTCAGTAGAGCTAGCTTGGATAGGTGTTGAAACTTCAAACCACCTTGTGCTAAAGCCTCCATGACACAATGGATAGTAGGTTGTACAAGTGGTGGACCTCTACCCCAAACCATCCATGGTAGTAACATAGTAACTACACTCCATTGACACATTGACCTTGAAACAATAGAGATAGCTTCTTTCAATAGAGCTAAGTTGGAGAGGTGGTGGGCCTTAAAACCACCTAGGGCTAAAGCCTCCATAAGATAACGGGTAGTAGCTTGGACCTAGTTCTAATATAATCACTAAAATACTATAGAACTTGCATCTCAATGTCCAAGTAGGCCTTAATTCTTTCAACGGAAGCAAGGTTTGAGAAGTGGTGGATATTGGCTAAAGACCCCCTCCCTATTTTAGTGACATAGCTTGGACACGTGGTGGACCTAGTTTTAAAGCTCATTGTCCAAGGTGAACTAGTGCAATACCCTGCTTCCTAGTGTCCAAGTAGTCATTGCTTCTGAAAATGTAAGCAAGTTTGGACAAGTGGTGGACCTACTTCGAATGACCAATTTCAATTTCCAATCTCCAAGTAGCCCTTGTTGAAGCTGAACTACTAATGCAAGAACAAAGTGGTTGGTGGTGGATAGTGGACTAGAGTTACTATGTTCAAGTATAGCTTGGAGAAGTGGTGGACCTAGCTTTAATGGCCAATGACTAAGGTGAAATATTAATGCAAATGCAAAATGGTTGGCAGGAAGACCAAGTGGTGGAAAGTGGATGAGGCCTACTAAGAGTATAGCCTGGACAAGTGGTGGACTAGTTTTAATGGCCAATGCCAATGGTGAACTACAAATGCAAGAAGGACTTGGTTGATGGTGGACCAAGTGGTGGATAGTGGACCAGTTTTACTATCTAGTACTCAAGGGTTTCTGATGTCGAGGTTTGTTGCTGTTGTCTTCCAAAGAGAAAATCTTGTAGCTTGTGTGCTCCTTGCTTGATTGTGCCATCAGGATGCTTCAGCACACTGATTGCTTGAGCCATTGGTAGCACTTTTGTCTATTGTCAAGATTTTTCTCACCATTGGTAGCTTGATTTTCTTGGTGCTGTATGGTGTGGTGGAGTCTTTTGAGACTTAACTTGCCATTGCTTGATTGGTTTTACAGTTTGTGGAGAAGATAAGTGCTCCTTTTTCTTCCAAACCCATTTCATGTTAGGTTCCTTGTCCGGAGATGCTCTTCTCTATGTTTTGACCTTTGGAACCTCCTTTGGTTTTGTCGATGATGTTTTGGACACCCATATTTGAATCGGCTTATCCTTAACACTAGTTTGGTACCAAAACAGGACACTTTACGTGTCCTTTTTTAACAAATTTAAATTAAATGCTACTTTCATTAGATGGTTTATTTAAGAAAACCCTCTTAATATGCTTAAACAAGTTAGGTAGAGGGTCTTTTAAAAGTATAACCTTGCATTTTAGTATGTATCATGATTAAGAACTATACTCATCAAGTTGACCCTCATAAGACTGCAATTGCCGATTTGAAGAAATTGCCTTTATAAGCTCAAGAAAAAATGAAGCGACCTTGTAGAAAATTTAGGTGACTCTTCCACAATTTTGCTATAGACAATTGAAAGTTTCATGTGCAAAAACATTGACTTTGGAGTATATAAAATAATAGAAAGTTCCATGTGTTTGATAAGGTCATTTCAATCATATCGTTGTATACAAAGAAAAATATGTTTCTGATGTATTTGTGACTTTTAGAAAGTCATACATTGCTTGAACTTTCCATTGAGCACTCAGGGTGTCAAGTAGAAGGACTTTGGTATGCAAAAATCATTCAATAATTTTAAATATTCAAAACTGCATAAGAGAAAACTTTCATATTTTCATTCTTGGAACATAAACATTCAAAACTTCAAATAATATCAAACTTTCCATGTAGATGAACTGAATGTATCAAAGTATGTGGTACATACACAATTGGGGTGCCTAAAACCTTGGTTTCATTGTTATTATGTAGAACTTATGATTTTCAAAAGTTTTTGCACGATAAAACTTTCAAGATAGAGTTCAAGCAACGAGATTTAGTTGATTTAGGGAGCCCAAAAAATACGTAGTTTCTTGGTTTAAACATATAAAGTCATTTATAGTTGTCAAATTGCACTACAATAGTACCAATTTTAGGAGGGGACCTTTGGAAGACCAAAATTATGCTCTTATTCAGCACATGCTCAAGTATGAAATTATGTCTATAGCTTGCATATGACTTGAAAACTTATCTTTGAAGTGCATTCCATTATTTTGCAACACTAAGTGCTAACACTTGGCTTTTATAAACATAAAAAAGGCCACCTCTACAAAAAGATAAAATGATTTTATGGTTTTTTTGGCAAAACAGCTTGAAATTTTACTAAAGTTTATGTCTTAGAACTTACCAGAATTCTCTCCATATAGATTGTATTTTGATATGGAGAAAAATCAAGTTTTTTCTTTCCCTCATAGCCAATCTATGGTAGAAGCAAAGAGTAAAAAACATCTTTCTAGCTTGACAAATAAATTGCCAAAACTTGGTAGAAAAATAGGACACTTTAGTGTCTGAGGACACTTAAGTGTCCAATTACAAAACTAGTGTTAAGCTGTGCTTTGGATGGAGAAGATTGATTACTTCATGATTTGGCCTGCTGATTGCTTCCTTTCCATTCCTCCTTGCTTGGTGCAATTGGAACAATGAATTGACCGCCTTTAGGTGATAGCTTAAGCTGATTTGTATCCCAATCTGGTACTGCTTTGTATGTTCGCATCCAGCGGATTCCAAGAATCATCGTCTCATTCATGTGTTCATCTGGTAAGCATACAAACTGATGAGGACATGAACATCCATGTATTATCACGTTCAAGTTGACTACTCCCAATGTTGGGGTTGGGTTCTTGTTACATCCTTTGATTGTCACTATTCCTGTTGTCAATGCTTGACTTGTTGCCTTCTTGTACGTGGAATAACTGACTGCATTTACTCTAGGTCCTGTGTCGACCAAAGCATTGGTGCTATGATTGTTGAGCTGTACTTTGATGTGTAGGTCCATTCCGTCTAACCAGTCATCATCTGTTGAAACTGTGTCTCTTTTGCAATATCATTTCTGTTTTCTATGTTTTTGGTTAGGAAAGTCAAAAAACTTTTCCTCTCCTCCTTTCATGAGTAACCTAGCTCTCACATGTTCTTTTTCTAACCCCAAATCTTCTGAGGTACCTGAATGTTCTTCTAACTCATTTGTTGCATAGTAGTAGAGGTTTGAAAAGACTTGTTGAGCTTTCATCAAGTCCTTGTTTTTCTCAATTTCATCTTCAAAGTGGAGGGTTGAGATCATTTGTATGGGAATTATATCATAGCCGTCCTCATTGCCAAATTGAGTAGGCATAGATGTATTCACACATATATCCATTGTCGCTAAAATTTGAGTCCACTCAAATGGCTCAAACAAATGCTCTAGAAAGGATTCATGTACATATGCTTCGTCTGTGCAATCCCTTTCTAAGATACATTCTTCTCGTTTTAAGCTTCCATTTTTTGAAGCTTCACACATCTAAATAGGAGTATCCTTGTTTAACCATGATGGAAGCTTAGTTTCAGCCGAAGAGATTGAATCAAACTCTTGTATGGGTGTTTTCAAGACATCTCTATAAGTGTGATCTTTTAGATTTACCCTTGTTATAGATCCTACTTGCTTCAACTACAATTAATGGTTTCCCCAATCTTGGATAAGTTGTACCTGTCGCATGAAAGGTCTTCCCAATATGATTTCATAATTGAGTTTTTTTCCAAAGTCTACTATGGCAAAAGTGTGTTGATATTCAATTCCACAGGAATTGACTATCACTTTTTCAAGAAGCCTAATGGTCTCTCAATATGTCCGTCAGCCAATTGGAATTTCAGTCGAGTTTGTATAATGGCTGGTTGTCCGCAGGATTCCCATACTGCTTTCGTGGCTATGGCTATGCTTTCTCCACTATCCAGTATTGCCATGGTTTCAATGTCATTATATTTCAATGGAAGGGTGGTGTTTTCTTCTTCCCCTTCATAATATTCTATGACTTTGTTCATTGGAACAGATCGATTCTCTTTGTTGTCCATTTTGTTTTTCAATTTTCCCTTTTTTTTTGAGATTAGCCCCATTATCCCCACCTTCTCTAGGGTTTTCTGTAGATCATTCCATAAATATGGTCTGAGTTTTAACAGTTCCCCCAAGGTAAGATCACATTGGATGAGTGTCCGGATGAGTATAGACAAGATTGAATGAATGTTGTCTACTTCTAGGGTCAGCTCTTTTTACTTGAGTGGTCTTACACACTATGGATTCATCTTTGTTATCTCCCAAGTAAGAGGGTAATGTTTTCAAGGTCAATGGTTTTGACATTCCTGAAGCTTCCGATCCTCAATCCCCATACAAGGATTGTACATCCATATACATATCAGAAGGTAGGTTATCCAACCAAACTTCCTCTATAGGAGCTGAATTTAGAGTTAGGCTCCCATCATTGATCTCTCTAAATTTTTCCCATAAGTGTCCTGGCTAGTCTTCCTCTACGACTGGAATTCCGTCTAGGGCATCTTCGCTGTCGGGCACTATAAGTTCTTGTTATTTTGTTTCATGGTGGGGTTCTACCACCACTTTAGATTTTCTTTAGTTTGTCTTAACACAAGCTCTTCAGGTTTTGCGATACTTTCAAGCTTGGGTTTTGGTTTTTCTAGCATTTCTTGCGTGATTCTTACCAAATTTTGATAAGATTCAAGCTTAGCTGCTTCCATGTCTGGAGAGGGATAGTATTTCCATTTATTTCCATGTTTTGGTGTACTTTAAGTCCTACTTGGTAAGCTTCATGTTACGGCATTAGCCGTGATGCGGTCCTATGGAGGTCTGGACACTGCGGATCAAGAGTCATGCGGTATGTGGCGGCCGTGGCAGCAGTTCTTCATAGGATATCATGGGACAGGAGTGTGTGCACCGTTCTCGATCTGTGCTAGAGCAGCGGTTGTCTATGGAGGGGCATACCTGTCTTTTGATGTAACCCAACCAATCTCTATGATATTCATTGCATCTACTGTTGTAACTCTGTGTCTGGATCACACATGAATGAAGCAAGCGGTGTTCTGTGCCTGTGTACTGTGTATTGTCTTCTATCGTCATTCTATGTGTTGATGTTCATATAATGTAGTTGCGAGTAATCATTCCCGTAATGCCTATTGCTCCTGTGCGGGCAATAGCCATTACATCTGGCGACCACGATGCGTGATGGATGACTTGTGATGAATATGCATGCGCACTAGGTCACAGGGTCCGCCTGACCCTGTGGTTCCAATTGTAGGAAGACATCGGAGGAGAGGCGGTTCGGATGAATTTGTTTGAGATTGAGGAATCTGCATCTCCATCACCAAGCCCGGTGCGTGGTAGGTGGTTGCGGCGAGCGAGGCGTACTCTACGCAGTCAGTAATGTCTTGTCGTATGTTCACCCTCACCCACACAGGTCACTCCACCACCATCTCTGGTAAGCAGTCAGGGGGTGTCTCCGCCACTGTCTCCACCTCCTAGTGCTCACAGATTTTTCCAGGAGGAGGTACAGTTGGGCAAGGGGTGATGGCTCATCCTCAGATTCAGTATAGTTGGTTTCGAGGTCTTTCAAGCGAAGACCCTGATGCACATTTGCGACAATTCAATAAAGCTTATGGATTGAATCATCCTGGGGTGGTGATTTCTCTCCATCAACAATCAATGTTTGAATCTACACTTTCGGGGAAAGTTGCGAAATGGTTATCTGAATACCCTGATGATCATTTTCAGACGTATGTTGACGGATCCACAGCGTTTCTATGAAGGTTTCGAATGGAAAAGACAATCCCTCAACATTTGGAAAAGCTTCGAACGCTGTGGCAGAAGTCATTGCCAGTGGAGGATTACGCTGCAAAATTTCAGATGCTTTTGTAGAGGGTACCTCAGGCACAAAGGCCGGCAGCTGAAGTACCGAATGATTATTTTTTGCGGGGGCTCAAGAAGGATTTCAGAACGGCTATGGCAACAGTGGATAAGGTAACTACTCCACTGGATAATGTAATTGTTAGGGTTGTAGTAGCAGGAGAAGCTTTAGAGGATACGAAATCTCCAAAGAAATCAAAGAAAAAAGATAGGAAGAAATCTCATCGGAAGTCACAAGATAGTGGCAGTGATAGTTCGGAGTCGGAATCCGCAGTATCAGATTCCTCAGACTCAGGCAACAGGGATTCGGGGAAAGAATCGGAAGAGACACCTCAGAAAAAATCCCAACGTCACGGGAAAGGTGTTTCATTCGGATCGTCGGAATCGACTGCGGTGGCTAAAAGTCTCAAGGAACTATGGTGTACCCAATGTCGGAATCCGTGCCATCCTGCTCAGGAGTGCGCAATGAATCAGAAGTGGTGTGCGATTTGCACGACCAATACTCATAATACAGTGGAATGCTATTTCAAAGGCCGGGGTCGTCGGAGTCGAGGAGACTCTTCTACCTGGCAACAACCATAGATAGGGCAGGGACAAGAGCATGCTGTGGCGATGGCTCATGCTCATACATCAGAGACGCCTTTGCAAGGTCAAGCAGGAGGACGGGGTCAAGGGGGAGGACGAGGTCGCAGAAGAGGTGGCCGAGATCCTAATTGCCCCAAGACATGCCTTTTCTGTTTGGGGGATGGACACTGGCGATCCGAGTATACTGAAGCTATGGAATACGATCGGAAGAAGCAGGAACGCGCTGCAGGAAACAGCCTAGTGTGGCTATGGTTTAGATTGAAGGATTGGAGGAGTTTGATCCAGTGGTTTCATTAATCACGCGATCGGGTAAAAATGTGGTTCCAACACCCGATGTAAACATTCCGGATTGGACGGCTCAGGAAGAAGTGTAGAAAATGACTGTGTCCTGGCTGCCAAAATCCGCACCACCAGTGAAGTTATTAGGACCATTGACTGTGGGCGTGGAAATAAAGGAAGGAAAAGTTGGAAATAAGGATGATATTAGAGACGAAGAGGATTGGAATTCAGTTTGGAAAGAGGTCCTCACGTCGCCAATACAAGTACCTCTGGGTTCATTGCTGAAATTGGTCCCTAATTTTCATAATGCATTGCTGTGAAAAACGTCCACAGAGCTGAGGGAAGTCGCCATCAGGAAAGTTGAAAGCGAGGAGGATGATTCAGTCCCGTTTTCGACAAATAGGATCACGGATACCTGCATTCCGGAGCTTTCAGATAGATACCATGGAACATACATTGACAAGGTACTATTGGATGGAGGAGCGGGAGTAAACATTATTACTCAAGCAGCTTGTGAGCGTTTTGGCCTCAGTGATTGGGAGCCTGCACCCTTTGTAGTCCGCATGGCAGATCAAAGAAGAGTGCAACCAGTGGGTTTACTTCGGGGCATTGTCTTGGATGTGACGGGCTTATCCTTTGCTGTTTCCTTATTAGTCTTGAATATTGAAGATCATAATCAGGATTATCACATTATCTTGGGGAGACCCTGGTTACGACAAGCGAGGGTAAAGCATAATTGGGAAGCAAATATGCTTACAGTAAAGAAGGGTAGAAGGAAAGTGCGGGTGATTTTGGGAACATGCAGACAACCAGTTCAGGCAGCATGGCCGGTGATAGCAGAAACAATAAATATGGTGGAAGGATTAGAAGAGGATGAAGAGGAGCAATTTTTGAAAGCTAATCCGGATTTGGTCTCTTTATATCTTGCGGATATTTCTCTGGTTCCGAAAGGAAACTCGGTGAGGGTTTTAGGAACTCTAGTAGGAATAGGGGAGCAACAACAGGTCCTTCAAGTCCTGAATCATTGGAGGACGTTATTCAGCAAGAACGTGCGTTTGAGGCGTAGATGGAAAAAATTACAAGGGTTAAAGAAGATGAATTAGAGAAGGTCTTTCTTGGGGAGCAAGCGGAGTCGAAGCCCATATACATTAATAAGTAGCTTGAGGCAAATTTTAGAGATGATTTGATCAAGTTACTGACATAATTTAAGGATGTTTTCGCATGGGAATGTGCGGATATGCAGGGATTGGATCCTAAGTTTTATCAGCATATGATAAATCTGAACCCGGATGCGGTGCCATTGAAGCAGCACTCATACAGGATGAATCCGAATGTGGAAAAGCAAGTTAAGATGGAAATTGATCATCTTTTGGAAGTGGGTTTTATTACCCCTATTGATAATCCGGAGTGGATTTCTCCAAAAAAAAAACAAGCAAATCCGAATTTGTGTGGATTACCGGAAAATGAATGCGGCGACTGTTCCAGATCCTTTTCCTCTTCCATTCTTGGATTCCATTTTGGACGATGTCGCAGGGCATGAGATGTATACTTTCTGGATGGGTTTAGTGGACATAACCAAATCCGAATAGCATTGCGGGATCAACCAAAAATAGCTTTTATTACCGCATGGGGTGTGTTTGCCTGCACAGTGATGTGGTTCGGATTGCGGAATGCGCCTTCAACTTTTCAAAGGGATATGTTCCAAATTTTTTTTCCTTATTTGACGGAGTTTATGAGAATTTTTCTGCATGATCTCAGTGTTTTTGGAGCGCAATTGGAGCATTTGAAGTAATTACGGTTATGCTTTATGAAATGCAGAGAGGTAAAATTCAGTTTGAATCCTTTAAAGTGTGCATTTTCTGTTCGCAGTGGCAGGCTATTGGGGCATACAATTTCTGAAGATGGTATTTCCGTGGATCCGATTAAAATTGCCGCAATTATGGAAGCACCTCCACTGCGAAACCAGAAACAGTGTCAGATTTTCCTGGGTCAAGCCCGTTGGCATTGGAGGTATTTGCAGTTTGTCCCACATTTGGCAATCCCGATTACTCAGGCAGCGCATGCTATAGATTTTGAATGGACATAGGAATGTGACTTGGCTTTTCGGAGATTAGAACTTGAGCTATCCAAAGCTCCGATTATGCTTGCTCCGAATTGGGGTCAGGATTTTCATGTGTTTGTGGATGCTTCGGATCGAGCTATTGGCAGTGTGCTGATGCAGGAACAAAGTCAAGGATGGTTCCGACCTGTCTATTATGCTAGTAGACGATTATCATCCGCAGAAAGAAATTATTTAGTAACCGAAAGGGAATGTTTAGGAATGATTTATTCAGTGGAGAAATTCCGGCACTATCTGTTGGGCCGACGTTTTTTCTTCCATGTGGACCATTCGGCTCTTTTATACCTGGTAAGGCAACAGAATTTGACGGGAATATTGGCTAGATGGGTGCTTTTGCTGCAGGAATTTGACTTTGAGGTCATACATCGGCCAGGGGCTCAACATGCGGTGGCTGACTACCTATCCAGGTTAGATTTCGGTGAGCCGCCAACGGGTGTAGCTGATGAACTTTCTGATGCATCTCTGTTTCTAACAGGAGTAGTTGCAGAGGATATAGCAATTCCACAATACGCAAGGGTCATCCCTAGCATCCCATGGACATGGTATGAGGAGATTGTTCATTTTCTCGACAGCGGTGGCGAAATGCCTTCCTTCTTGTCCAGCCATCAGAGGAAACGTATGGCTATCAGAAGCAAGAATTTTGAGATTATTATGGGGAAGCTCTATTATCGTACGGTGGCGGATGTATTACTCAGATGTGTGCTACTACATGACCAAGAAGCAGTATTGGAGGAAGTCCATACCGGTATTGCGGGAGGTCACTTTGCAGCATTAATCACAGCTCAAAAGGTTCTCCAATCAGGATTATGGTGGCCCACATTGTTTCAGGATGCGAGAAATTATGTGCAATAGTGTGATGTGTGTCAGCGGCGGTTGGGGCAACCTACCAAACGGTCCAGAATGCCTTTTCAGCCGGTTTTGCCCTTGGAGCTTTTTCAAAAGTGGGGTTTGGATTTTGTTGGACCTTTTAAACCAGTTGCAGCTCACACAGGTAATAAGTATATTTTGACAGCCACGGATTACGCCACCAAATGGGTGGAGGCATGGCCTTTGAGAGATAATACTGCAGTTTCTGTGGCTGGATGCTTATATAAGGATATCTTTTCTAGATATGGCTGCCTTATTGAGCTGGTTAGTGACAGGGGAAGTCATATTTTGAATAAGGTGATGGAGAGAATGCTACGGTTTTATTTTGTATTGCACATGAAATCTTCTCCTTATTATCCTCAGGCGAATGGGCAAGCAGAATCAACTAATAAGCAATTGATTCAGATTTTAATAAAGTTAGTGAATATGCATCGAACAGATTGGGATGTGAAACTTCCTTCCGCCTTATGGGCCTATCGGATAGCTTATAAAGTGGCAACAGCATTGAATCCTTTTAAGTTGGCATTTGGCATGGAGGCAATCACCCCGGTGGAGCATGTGATTCCCAGTCTGCGGATGCTGACTGCGGATCGGCTTCTTCCGGAGGATTCTGTGATTTATCGTTTGGATGTTTTGCAGGAACTGGACGAAGAGCGGTTGAATAGCTTTGCGGTGCTGCGGGATCTGTAGTCTAGGCAAAAAAAATGGCTGGATCTCGCCCGAAAGCACGGCAATTTGTTCGGGGACAGCTGGTGCTTGTCTTTAATTCCCGCCTTGGGAAGATGCCGGGGAAGGTTAAATTACGGTGGTTAGGACCATTCTGGATTTTTCAAGCATGCGGGCCCATCTCTTTTTATTTAGCGGATTTGCAGGGGGGGTTATTTCTATGCCGATCAATGGTTTCAGACTGCGCCATTATGTTTCACCTACCCCGATTCAGTGCCCCTTTGCTGTGGTACAAGAGCCGGAAGCCGCCCTAATCATGATCGAGGATTCTTTTGCATGCAATCTTGGAAAGCGGGAAAGGAGCTATGATGGTTGCGACACCGTGGATCGCCCTATTTTGGGAACTCATTGTGAGAGGGTTACTACATGCAGACGATTATTGTTGTGTTTCTCCTGTTTTGTGTATCGCGCGTCCTTAGCTCTATATTCTCTGCTCCTGCATCTCATCGTCGCCATGACGGCTTCTCTCATGCAATGTATCCCCTTCACTCCCGTACAGCAGCAAGCGCTTCGGCGAGTGGATGCCTGGCTGCAAGACTTGCGGCTACGAGTGTTCACCAACTTGGACTGGAAAGGGATAATTGTTCACACGCAGTCAGCAGGTTTGATTGAGCAGCTGGCTGCTGGAGATATTGTGGTGCTGAATAATCAACAGATTCAGTTGACAGCCGAAAGGATCTCCAAGTGTTTCTGTTTACCCAAGGATGGCATGGTGCGCGCATCTCATGTGATTCCTGCTGCTGCAGACGTCGAGCAGGAGTTTGGTTTGAAAGTAAAAGGTGAATATAAGCTTTTAGGGTTGTAAGATGTAGCAGCCAGGGATGCGTATCGATGGTTTCTCGAGGCGATTTGGCTACAAGCCAAAACCTATACCATCTCGAGCAGAGCAAGAAATTTTTTGCATTCGGCCAACTTTGGGCCAGTGGCTTGGGCAGCAATTGTCAGAGAAAGACTGCTAGCGGAATTCCAAAGAGTGATGGCATAGTTGGGGCGAAATACCCCAACCAATACAAAAGTTGGCCAATTGCTCACACTGATTTTTCCCTTAAGGGAAGTTTTTCCTCTCGCCCTGCATCCTCTATGCCACTTTGAAGATGATCGATTGGTGGTCCAAGGGACTGTTGCTCCTCTATCGCAAATGCAGCGTTTGGCAGTTCATGCTAGGGGGGAATCACAGCAGCAGAATGTTGGCACTGGGATTTTCCAGGTCCTTCGACGACAGTGGTATCCTCTAGAGCCCAAGAGATGGCCACTGCAGGTGCAGGATCAACAACCCACAAGCGCGGCAGGGAGGAGCAACAATTTTATACACCACCTCCGGCGACTGCATCTCCTTGGCCGGAGGATTCTGCAGTGGCACGTTGGCGCCGCCGAATGCAAGAGAGAGTGTCAAGTGCTACTCCGCTGAGGACGGGCTCTCCAGCTGCAGACATTCCCTCGCAACTAGAAACTTCCGGAACTACCAATGCGGTTGCCTCGATGGGAGGTACTCTTCCCGCAACACTACCCTCAGAGGCTACGACAGCAAACCCTGTTGACCAAATACAGGCGTGCGACACTTTTTTCAGAAGACTTGTAGAGTCTATTCGTGCGGCCTAGCCAGCCCCCGCCAAACAGAGGGAAGAGTTAATGAGCTGGAAGCACAGATAGCGGCCTCGCAGACTCGCATTGCCGAGTTGACCAACCAAAATGAAGATCTGATTGCAAGAGCTCGCCAGCAGGATGCAGAAATACAAATGCTTCGGGGGGCTAATGATGTGTTTGTGGCTTCTATTCAAGAGGAACTCCTTCAATTGAGAACGCAGCATAGCCTTGCCTCATACTTAGCCTCGCACCCTGGTGATGTAATGATCAGTATGAATGATTTGGATGCGTTGGAAGTGGAGATGCAACAAGATGTCCGTGTCTTTTTGGACAATCAACTACAAAGTTGGAGCACACAATTATCTGTTGAGGTGAGAGCATAGCCACCAACTCAGCAGGTGGTGGTGCAGCAACCTAAGTCATCCAACACTGACAGAGGTAAGAGTTTTGTTCTCGAAGGTTTTGATGTTGCTGATTGGGCGCAAGCTACGGAGGATTGTGCTGAAGCCCAGGCTCATGTATCTCGTTTGCAGAAAATGATTCGTCGATTTCGTAAGGAGTGGTGCAAGGTCTGTTTTTGGGTGGAGACTTTGGCTCATTCTTTCTCTCTCAGTCTACGCCCTTGCCCTCCATTTTGGTCTGCTCTTAATAGATACCTTTCTCGCTACTATCCTTTACATACGCCTCTTGCTCCTTTGCCAGAGGCGCCGCAATCTATTTTTTTGCCAACACAGTTTATTCCTCGGGATCCTTGGCCGGAATATATTGAGATAGATCCACATCTTTTGGATGAGGTCTATCGGGCACACACTTCAGATTTTAGAGGCTTTGGCTACATTGATATTTCCTCTTCACCAGAACAGGTCGAAGAGCAACAACCGGAACCTTCCAACTGGAGGGGCTCAGTGTGGGTTCGCGCAATCCACCGTGCCTGCCAGGTGTTACGGAATTAGCCGCACATGCGGTCCTACGGAGGTCTGGACACTGCGGATCAAGAGTCATGTGGTATGCGGCGGCCGTGGCGGCAATTCTTCACAGGATGTCATGGGACAGGAGTGTGTGCACCGTTCCCGATCTGCACTGGAGTAGCGGTTGTATATGGAGGGGCATACCTGTCTTTTGATGTAACCCAACCAATCTCTATGATATTCATGGCATCTACTGTTGTAACTCTGTGTCTAGATCACACATGAATGAAGCAAGCGGTGTTCTATGCCTGTGTACTGTGTACTCTCTTCTGTCGTCATTCTATGTGTTGATGTTCATATAATGTAATTGCGGATAATCATTCCCATAATGCCTATTGCTCCTGTGCGGGCAATAGCTATTACACTTCCAAGGCTGCATCAATAGGCTAAAAAATGTTATCAACCAAAATTGATCCTCCAGACTTCAAGGTTGTCTCTTTAATTTTGCTTCCAGATTCTTTCGCCTTTTCCTAGAATAACTGTTTTGCTTTCTCCTCAATTTCAGTTTGTTGTTTTTGTTTTCTCATCTCATACCTTTTGCTTCTACTTCTTTTGGTCTTTTGAGATGCAGCTTTTGTGTTTTCCGAATCATCTGAGGAGTTCTGTTTCTTTTTCTTAGCCCGAGCTCTAGTGATTACCTTGATTGGAACAATCAGTTCACTTTCAAATGACCTACTAGATATCACTTGGACTACATTTACTACCATTTTACCCTTGTTTAAGGATTTTTAGAAACATCTTCTGGGAAGTGTCCTCCCCTTTTGCAACATTGTATGGAATAATCTTCAATTGGTTTGAGGTTTTTGTCAGGCTCTGGGAATTCATTATTCCAATGATCATCTGCACCACAGTTATGACAGTGTCATGTTCTTGGCTTAGTCATGGGTCTTACCATGGGAGGTCTAACACCTTGATTAGCTACATAGTACATTGGTGTGAGCTCTGGTGGAGCATAAGTCACTGGTTCCTCCATTGGAGGTGGATGTGAATTATACCAATCTCCCTCTACCATTATCGTAGATGGACTAGGCTTGGCATAAGGTGTAGCAGGCACAAGTTCTTGTTCATCTATGACTCCGTCTAAATGCATGTAATCTACACCCACTGCATTATGTCCTGGATACGGAGGTTGTTGACCCAACATTAGTTGAGGTCTTTCCATACCCATCGGTGGTCTTTGAGCTTGGTCCATATTAGGCTGATATTTGTACATGGGTTTGCCTTTGTGGCCTCATAGGCACCTACTGAACATTCCCATCATACTTTGGTTGGAAGTAGCACTCATGGGTCTCATGGTTGGTCCATTTACCCTCAATTGCACACCATTTTTGTGGCCTAATTGGTTGTCCCTATTGAGGTATCCCTTGTCATGGTCCCCTCATAGGTGCTTTTGGCATGTTGCTCATCATGTCGTTCATCCTTTTGAGCATAGCGTCTATGGATAAAAGAGGTGTTGCAGTAGTCGTTGCCACTTGTGCTGGTTCAGTGGATGTTGTCTTCTTACTTTGGTTATCCTAGAGGACATCTTCTTCATTGAAAATATCACAATTATCTCCTAATTCAATAGCATCTGACACACACTCTTCTAGGGGTGTATGCTTTTTATATAGAGTATAGCATGAAGTTCTTTGTTTAGCAGTCCCTATAGAAACAAAGAAATGAGTCGTTCTTCTGAAGGTATCTCTAGCCCTGGGCATCTAGCAATGTATTGTTTCATTCGAGTTGCACAATCCCTAACAGACTCACCATGTTTCTGTTTAAAGATGTAGATTTGAGCTACCGTATTATGTTTGATCCCCGTTTTGGAACAAGAAGCTACAAATACTTGAACTAATGTTAATGTGTTCAAGTCCATGATTGACCTTGGTGGAATGTTTTGGAACCATGTCAATGCTTTTCCTTCTAATGTCATTCCAAACACCATGAATGAGTATGGAAATTGAATATACGTTCTGCTCTTAGCACTTGCTTAAAGCTTGCTAAGTGGTCGTATGGATCCCCTGATCCACTGTATTTTCTGACCCATTTCTAAAAATCAGTTGGTTTGACGCGTCTGTTTGGTTCAACTCCCCGTCTTATGGCAGTTGGTCCTATGCTGAGTCCTTCAAACCAGTCTGTTGGAAATAGTGACTCATGTAGCCCTGGACTGGCCTTAGTGTCACCCGGTTTTCTGCGTGATGAGGTGGTTTCTTGTTTCTTCACATTACTCTTAGAAGATCTCTCACGGTGTTCGTCTCTTGGAATGGTTTCTAGTCCTTGGCCCAATATCCAATCCCTTATGGATTATCCTTGGTATTTGGTTTGTTTTACCTCCTCAAAAGTCATCATAAAAAAGTTGTTGTTATAACAATCCCTAAACAGGTAGGTTGGTAGGTCTGTTGATCCCTTATCTTTGATCTTGAAGATATAGATGATCTTCATTGTTGTTAGTTGTCTTGATTTGTTGATTGGCATGCGAAGTCCACAGAAGATCTTTTACGTTTCTATCCTCCCAACAATAGACTCCGACTCCAATAGCCGTTTCAAAGGCTTCAAATCTACTTGATCGTATCCCTTGAATTCTAAAGTTGGTGGTCCTTCTTTTGCTTACATATCTGGGATTATGGTGTTTACTTCCAACCCCCGTTTTTCTATCACGTCAGGGTTTTTGACTTATACATAGTGAGTTCCGTTTTTGTCCATGTACATTTTTCCTTGTTTGTTTGCCCTAATCTCTTCTTCAAACTCAATACCATGATCATCAATGTGAATAGCATACTCCTCGTTAGGATCCAGGTAAAAATGAGCTCCATGGTGATTAGTCTTATAAAAAGAGAGTATATGCTTATGGCACATTGTCGTTCCGGTTTTCGAGTGAGTCGAGCAAGAGGACATTTCAGATGTTGAATCTAAAAAAGTGTCTGAGACTTTTTCAAGAATTGTGTGCAAGGAATTGCCTTGATTCATGCTTTCTTCGGTGGATACTCTATTGGAGGTTTCTTCGAGTATGCCCTGATTTCCTAGTACACGACCAGATCTAAGGTTCATATAGACTTATGAAGCACTGGTTAGATTACTTACCTTTGGATTGACTTGTTATCAATTTCTACTTGATTCGATTGCAACTTTCTGTCAAGCTACCAATTCCTTGTCTGCAACCTGGTTTCTGTACAAATTTGATCAAGTTAGCTATTCTTCTATAAAGACAATAGAGTTTTTGCTAACTGTCGTGATTGGACTATGTGTATCACTTCAAATCAAGCTATGGGAGTTAGCAATTGACTTTCAGATGCGACTTTGGCAAAAATCAAAGTATTAATCTCTGCAACTTGAAAACCGAGTGAACATGTACCAATTTGGATCCGATTGAACCTAAAATTGCCCTGTGGCTTTGTATTATGCTGGTCTATCACTGTACAAGTTCAAAAGTCAAAATTGGTATCCCTATGTAGTAGTAGTAAATAATTACGATTATTTACTTTTGCTATCTTTTTGTACTTTTTGGCTTGGTTTGGTAAGTACACAAACTCTTAAAGTCCCTGGACAAGTTTCAACAAGTTTGGACAAAATCTGATCAAGTTTATCAACTGTTTTGTGTTCGCAAACTGTGATTTCAAGAATTTGGCTTAGGTCTCACTTTGTAGTCCAAATTTCACCAAAACTTATTTGTGGGGTCTACTTGATATGCTTGACCTTGTGGTATACTCAAATTTTCAAATTTGTCAATTTTGGTAGCAGATGTAAATAATTGCGATTATTTACTCCAGCTATATTTTGCAAATTTTTATCCCAATTTTGACATAGATCTATTAAGCACCTCAGGTTAAGGTCTCTAGCAAAGTTTCATCAAGTTTGGACAAGTTTTGGTCAAATGGTCATCAATTTTCTCTCTATAGACTAACTTTGCAAATTTGGCCACAATTTTCAATCCAATGATCCAATCTTACCAGATTTGGTTTGTAGGCTTATTACAACATGTAAAACTAGTGGTATACCAACTTGGTCAAAAAAGTTGAAAATTTGGACAGCTGTAAATAATCGCAATTATTTACTTCTGACAAATTTTTACATCTGTTTGGTCAACTGAGCATATACACTTTATCACATCAATATAAGCCTATGAATCAAATTTCATCAAGTTTGGACAAAAATTTTCAAAATTTACACTCAAGTTTCAAAAAGTCAGTACAAACTTTAGTTTTTACCTAGTTTTTTGCGAGTTTGGTGATCCAAATCTTTTGGGTCTTTGCAAAAGTTGTTTGTACAGATGCAATGAGTTAATGGTATGAACCTTGGTCTAATCTGAGCTAAAAGTTAATAATCGCGCTTATTAACTTCTGGCTTGAAATGAACCAATTTTTGCAATTTTCAATGGATAGTCTATTTTAAACCTATGAATCAAGTCAAAAATTAATTTGGCCTAAAACGTTAATTAATCTAAGTTTTGGCCAACTCTTGAAATTTTTACCTCAAAGTATCCTTGAGCTTACCCATTGGTTCGGACAACTTTTAAGCTTACTCTCTAGTCGGATTGAGTGGTTTGGAGTCTTTTTGTGCTATTTCTAGCTGTAGACCTAAAATTTTGCAACTTCCAATAACAACTCACAATGATTCTTTCAGAGAGAGCAATGTTCTGAAATCCACCTTGGATCCTACTTACCCTACTCCTAGATTCTCATGCAATGTGGTTGTGGAAAGTGTCTACAAACACTCGTTTTCTTGTCTTTTATGGTTTTCTGAGCATTGATCTTAAGACTTCTCTTGTCTATCAATCATCCTCAAAATCCTAATCTATTTCTACAATCCTACAATCCTAAAGGCACTCAGCAAGTACGGTTACTTCCAATCTACCTCTACACAGCAAAAGACGACAATCTTAGGCTATGCGATTTCTATAAGAAAGTTTTGAACTCTAAACGATCCTAGAGGAAGTTAAAGGATAACTTCACAAGACGCTCGTATTTTTCCCTAGTTTAGGTCTCTTCGATCCCCAGCAACGGCGCCAAATGTGGGACGCATGTCGAACCTCACCATCCTATCTTATTGCAATATTAGCGAGAACCACAATTAAATTGTCAATCCATGGGACAAAGCTCACTCGATTAGTGCATAGAGGCTACAAGAGGTTGTCAATCTCTCGGAAAACAACTAACAACTCGCATCTGACTCAAGCTACACTCAAGTGACTGAAATCACCAAAAGCCAATCACTCATCGACAAGCAAATCACATCCGTTGCAGCATCAAATGACATCCAAACGTAGCGAAACTTCTAGAACATGTTTATAAGACCTACGTACACATGCTTATGGTCTCAATCACCACTTTAGGTCAAGTTCCAAAATCACGATTATTAACAAAAGTGGATTTTTGACCTAGTCGTTTTCGACCCAGAATGCATCTAGATGCTTAGCAATGATGCCCCAATACCCCACTTATGCATACTTTTTTATTTGAAGTGTAAATTCCTAGTTATGATGAAATTAGACAGCGGGTTGGCGATGCCAAAAGCTACGAATTAATGTGATGTGTTTACGTCAATGTGTAGAGTTCTTACCTGCAATTGCAATGTAACAAACGCGACCGCAATGTGACAAGCGGGGAGAGAGTAGGAAGCGTGAGAAGGAGAGAACTGAGCGCCATTAGCTCACGCTGCATTTCTATTATCCAAATTTTTTTTTGATATCTTACAAGAATTGGCTTTTATACCTTAGCCAAGGTTTTTGGTGGTCAAAACTAATAATCTGGGAGTTCTACCAAAGATGGGTTATGACAGGTTGATACAATCTGGAAGCTTGTAGCCCCGGCTCATTAATTACAGAGTTTATCTGAGAAAATAGGAGTTATAATATTCTCGATTTAATAAAATAGTAAGTGTTTTACAATGAGAACTGTGAAAAATGGTATCCCTGTTAGCTTGCTAATAACATCTTGGAGGCCCAAAACGCCGTCAAACTATTTGCAGACTCATTATTTTTGAATTTTTTTGATGTAAACATCTCCTATTGAAGCTAGGATTCACACTTAGTGTGATTATCCACTAAGGCCAGCATTTATACACCATCCCAACACACTGCCAAGAAATAAAATTTTTATTGTTAGTGGTAGCCATTGGAAACATCCTTGTGCTGAGCAAGTACATCAACAAGAAATTTCCTTGGTGACAATAAGCTACACACATAGTTTTTCAAGGTGTAGCCTAACAGTGATGACTAGTGAAGTGTCACCCAAACTATTCTTTGCATGCATGCATAATCCTCAACAAGAATCTCCATCTCATCAAATTTTTAAGATTCAATTATGGATCCGGTTCCACACCTTGCAAATTAAAGTAAAAGGCTATCTTATGCGGAAAAACTTATGGAGTTTCGTGAAGCCACTATCAACCAATGAAGCAGGTACATCGACTGCAGTTACCAGAGAATTATCTGCCAAGCAACAATGCAAGGATGACCAATCATTAGGTATTATTTTGACGTCTCTTGAGGATGATTTTATTCATTATCTGGATGACGTGCAATTTGCAAATGCTGCTTGCATGGAACTAGAAAACGTGTTTGGTCCTAAAGCCAAATACTCCAAAATGAGGCTTAAAATGGAGTTGTATTCTCTATGCTTGATGATGAGATTGTTGCAGCTTTAGCTAGCAGACTAAAAAGAATCCGCATTCAGCTGATTTACGTTGAAGCTCCTATCCCAGATGAAGATATTCTAGCCATTTTTCTTAGTAGCGTACCTACAGAATTTTTTCAGATTGTAAATATTTTAAAGGAGAAGGATCCGCTGCCTTCTTTGGATGGTATTGTAAATTCATTGCAGGAAGAAGATAAACGAGTACCATGTATTAGTTCTTTCATACTGACTGCATATGTAGCTCGTAGTTGCACTTCGATTGAAAATTCAACCAAGACTGCAACTTCAACTAGGCCTACTACTAGCACTAGACCTTGTGTAATTTGTGGCCATAGAAATCATCATACCAAGAATTTTTTTGGCAAAAGTCCTTGCGTCCACTGTGGAAAGACCAATCATCCTTTGAATAAATGTTTAAGAAGAATAAGCAACATATCAACATAATTGAAAGCGATGAAGATGGTGAAGCACCAATGCTTTTCGTAGATTATACTGATGTCCTATAGTTTTCATTCTGTTTTATGTTTCCTCTTATGTTATTCATTTAGCAATAAAATGTACGAGTTACAGACACTTCCACACATCAATGGGTAAGACCGTCCTTTTTATGTTTGGTTATGAGTTCTGGTATAGTTTCAGGTGATTGAACTCTAACACGGTCTGTCTTGAGTCCATTGTTAGTGGTTTGGGCTTGAGGGGAAGGGGGGGTTGGGTTTTAAATCCCAGGTCGGTGTTTCGGTGTTGTCTAGTCTATGTGGGAACAAGACCTTTTGGTTAGGTGAGGAGAACTAGTCCTTAGTCTTGAGTTTCCATGAAAATTTTTGCTCTATCTATGTAGTAGATTTTTAATCAAATAAGCAAGCATTATTTATGTGTTGTGTTGACTCTCTCTGCTCTGTGTGTGTGTGTGTGTGTGTGTGTGTGTGTGTGTGTGTGTGTGACTATTTTTCTTCACCCTCCTCGCCATGGCACCTCTCCATCACCCCCCATAGGCTCGAAACCCAACACTTCACATAACAGTTTGGTACTACCTCTCTATCCATCCACTTAAATTCACATGCCCTGGCAGCATTGCCACCTTACCATAAACTACATCAAATGGAATGAAATTGGTAACCACCTTGTAGGATGTTATGTATGCCCATAAGCACGTTTCTAGATTCACCTCCCACTCTAACTCTGACTTATATTCATACTTTGTCAACATCTTGATTATATACCCAGTTGTGCTTTCAACTAGATCATTGCATTGGAGATGATAGGGCAAAGATAACCGATGCTGAATGCCCAATTTCTTGACCAATGCGTGCATCAGTTTGCTCCTAGACCCTTGGTCCCTATCTAAAACACCATGACACTCCAAAACAACAATTGTGATCAAAGACAAATTGAGCCACAACATGTGCATTTACCTCATTACCCGCTTTGACCTCAACCCACCTGGTGAGGTAGTTGATGGCTACCATAATACACTTCTTTCCATTGAGAGGACAAATGGCATCCAAGCCCCACTTCTCAAACGCAGTTTGGGCTATAATAGTTCCCTATGACTATGGTACTAGCCTCCTCTTTTCCATGGTTTGACATTTGTGGTAGGTTTTGCACTAGTAGTGTACATCATGTACTATTGAAGGCCTTAAAAAACCTACTTTTAATGCTCAAAACAACACTCGATCCTTACCTTCATGTCCACATTCTTCATGGAATTACTCCACCACCATGCCTATCTCTTCCTTGTAAAGCACCCTCCTTAGAACTCTCTCTCTACCATAGGCCAAAGTAAAAATGCAAGTCTTTTACACAGCCCTTGTTTTTTGCAACCTAGAGAGACCTTCTAGACATTGTCTTGTGCTTAAGAGATCATCCACCTCCTTCAGTGTTTTCCTTCTTGAATAAGCGAGTGGTGTTACTTATAGACTTGCAACATGTACATGTACCTTAGCCAACTGGTATGCTTCTTGATTTTTTTCTTTCTTGACATTCTCAAATTGGACCTCTTCAAAAGAATTCAACAAATTTTTAATGGTGAAAAACCAATGCTTAAGGGAATCCCTCATTACCTACTATTAGCCTAAAAGATGCTTCACAACCAGCAATGTATCACCTTTGACTACTAGCTTGGACATGCAAAACTCCATACACTGCTTCAAACTCAAATGAAGAGTAATGTATTTTTCTTTATTGCTAGTAGTGTGGACATCTTCAAGATTATCAACTTTCAAATAGATGACTATGTCTTGTGGGTCCTTTATCACCACACCATATCCTGCCTTTTGTACCACTCTTTGATATGCACCATAAAACCACATAGTATAAGCATCTTCCAAACCTAGTTCCTCTTTAGCTTCATCTCAAACCACCCTTGGATAAACTGAGAAATCAACCCCCTTATTGATCAAAATATGTGCTAAGTGGGACCGGCTAGTATGGCCAATTTTGAACTTGAGCTCAAATTATTGTATCTCCAACACCCACTTCATAAGGCACTTCCCTCACTTCACATGAAAAGCCATTTAGGAAATAGATTGTTAGACATCAACATGTAAAACTTACACAAAATAATATGCACTTTGAACTTTCTACAAGGAAAAACCAAAGCCATTACCCACTGCTCTGCTTCAGTATAGGTTATCTCCCGAGGACTTATTACCCTACTTTCAAAGTAGATAGGCTTATAGCTACTTCCTACCTTGCGCAACAACACCACACCAATAGCTATAGTACCAATTTTCAAAGACATATAGAAATCATCTTTGCAATTTGGAGGACACATAACTGGCAAATGACATAGAATTTCTTTTACCCTGCCAAAAGCCTTTTGTGCTTATACATCCCACTCAAAACCATGCACCAATTGAGCTCTCTTTTGAAGAGGATACACATACTATGACAACATCCAAAAAATCACGGTAGATACTTTAGCTTATGCAAAAAATGAAGCCAAACCTTGAGCATTTGATAGAGGCTCCATCCACGCCAATGCGGCCACCTTCTCTAGATCCACTTCAATTTTGTTTTGCAACACCACATGATCCAATAGATGAGCTTGAGGTTGTGCCAAATTGCACTGTTTAGGGGTCAATTGGTCACCTGTCTCATCAAGCCTCTAAGATCATGTTTTAGGGCAAAACTACTCCCCTGTTCATACTCACGAGCACGACACAGACAACATACTTATCATCCGATGACATGACTAACCCGTAGGTGCACGTAGGCAATCTCGTTAGCTTGTCAGGCTGAGACCAATCTACACATACGCACTTTTATGATGCATCAATCACTAACCCTGGTAGAATGCAACCCACTCTATCCCTAAACGCTCACAACACCGTTTACACGTCCAATGAACTCGGAATCGCATCAAACTTACTAGGCATCATCCTCTGACTAGGACATACTTACCTATAAGTCTAATCTCACCAAATTTGAACCTTAGCTATCTCGAATACTGTCGTGATAGACCAACAGTTCATAATCCAAAAGTGGGCAAAACTTAAGTTTATCAGTATCTATGTGTAGCTAATCTCTTTCTCATTCCATGAAGCACTTGATTATTGAAAACAGACACCGTTTGTGCTACTTACAAGCAAAACAAACTCGAGGAAGAATCGATCGCGATCAACTCGAAACGGCGAATGCGTGGCGTGGGCGCGTAGCTCTCGGAGAGACTACCACGATGGTGTGGTCGCGTCGTGAATCCGGTGAGGGAGAAGCGCGTAGCGAAGAGGATAAGACACACTCACTCTCTCTCTCTCCCCCTCACACTCGTACGACACAGGATTAATATTCAAAAAAATGTTGTTCAAAAAATGGTTCTAAGGTGACTTTTATACTTTAGTCACCTTAGCTCAAAAATGTACATGGGGTTCTCTTGCTCATGATTACAAAGTGGGAATAAATCTGAGTCCTGACTAACTGACTAATATTTACATAATCCAGACGAACGGATCAAAATGATAAGACGTCTTTGACATAAAAAATGGAATTTGATATGCTTTACAAGATGGGCTCATTACAATAGTTGGACCAATGGGGCTCCAACACTCCATTGTCGTTGTCTTCATTGTCGTTGTCGCCTTTCTTGGGTGATTTGATGTAGAAACGCATCATAGCGCATAGACTCACTTGCCATTAATGGGCCAAATTTATTTGACTTGTCCATGAAGAAGCCCGTGTAAAATTCTTCTTCAAAGGTTTGGAGATGGTAGCTTGGCAGAAACATCAGCCTCCAAATTTTGCTATGGCGCCCTGCAGGGTTTTCACCATGTAAGAGCCGGATATTCTCTCTCCCTCTGCTGGCCCTGGCATTACTAGATAATTCAGCCATGTCGGATTTCTGCTCTGTAGTGCTTTATGTTGGCTGTAGGTGTATGTTCGGGGAGTGGGGCAAAATGTTTTGTCATTCCTCAGCTCAGGCGGTGCGTTGACTAAGTGGATCAGGTTATTAGGGTGATCCAATAGCCATTGACGCCTCCACTTTGGCTGGTTGTCCGCTATTCTGTTTTGTTGTTCCCTATCCTATATTTCTCCTTCAAACACTGGCACTTGTTCTTCTTTTTCGAGCTGCCATTGATGTGTTAGAGTTTCGAACTTCAGCAGAGCATAGGGTAACATAGGTGCATTCCATTCTTTCCGTAGCTCTGCTGCTGTTTTGCCCGATCTGGAAAGCCCTTGTAGCAACTCCTTTTCAAGTTGCATAGCCTTGTACCATATCATTTCTGTTTGTTTTTCCATCTGCTCGGCCAGCCTCTGCTCTTCCAATTTCGTGACTGAATCTTCTTCTGTCTCTTGGTCTTTGGAGCCGGTTTGATCCATCTGCGTATCTGGTGCCTCCTGTTCATCTGAATCATCCTCGTACTCATCTTGACCCCCATATACTTCGGCGAGTCCAGCCAAATTCGTTGTTGCTGGCTCCATGTGCACTCGTACCTGTCCTTGGTGCTGCCCTGCACTTTGTAGACTTGAGATTTGTGCGGCCATTGTTCTTCTATTGATTTGTAGAGCTTGAAATTCCATTTCTTTTTTAGCGGCAGATTCCTCTAACTATTTTAACTTGATGTGCAAGTTTTCATTTTCTTCTCTGATTGATTTGGAAACAATGCTTTCCATTTCACTGTCAAGAGCTGGTCCTTGTTGTTGTTCACTTTGAAAGTCTGAAATTTTTCTTTGTAGTTGATCTTCTGCTCTAAGCGCACTTTCAACAATCATTAAACGCTGTTTTCTTTCCAACTCCAGCTCCCTCTTTAGTGCAGCCACTTCTTCTTCTGGGTGGACTACTGGTGTTGTTGGTAGCGACGTTTTTTGCTTCTTAGCGCGTTCGATTTCTCTTGCTTGGATATCTGTTACTGCTCTCAAATCTTTGACTTCAATTTGAAAGTCATCGATGACGACTTGCAAACTTTTGATGGTCTCCAACGCATCTTGCTTTTCCTTTTCCAACTTTTGGATGTGTTCGTCTCTGTTACTGACATCTTCAAGGAATACGTTTATTGTATCTTCACATATGGCATTGAAGTCTTCCGACTCCTGTAAATTGTCTTTGAGAAGATTTACTGTGCCTTTGAGCCCCAATATTTCAGCATCTCTGATGATGATCAGCTTTAGAGTGTCCTCCCTTTGCTCTTGCAGTCTCAGAACTTCCTCATCAGTTTTTTGTAACTTCATTTTGTTGGACCGGTTCTGATTAGCTAACCATGACTGTGCAGTCTTGTTCGGTTTAGAATTTTTGCCATTGACTGCAAATCTTCATTTGTAGTAGCTTCCAGCTCAATTTCTTGAGAGGAAGAAGCTTTATCTTTAGTCTGATCCACCTCCTTTTGCTTGCCTTTATCACTTTGTGATATGGCTCCAGTGTTTGGGTGTCTAGCTGTTCCTTCTTCTTCTTCTTCCTCTTCTTCCTCTTCTTCCTATTCACTGGGCGGTGTGTGAACTTTGTCATCACGATGTGAGTTTTCTGAATGCGAAGTAGATTCAGCAGATGGGCTAGATTGCCTTTCACTTGTACCTGGACTTGGAGATGGCGGCGGTGTTTCCTGATCATGCGAAGTTGGCCTCAGCTGATCTCTCAAAGTTTGGAGATCCTCCTCTTCTAGTAGCAATTCTGGTTCATCCCTAACATTTCTTTCTTGGATGTACCTCTCGAACCAGTCCATCTCAAAAGCTGGGTTGTTTCTATTCTTCGTTCTCAGTGTGAAAGTGCTACTAGAAGGTTTCCAAGTGGCGCCTACATCGCCTCGTAGAGATCATTCTAGAGCAAACCCTTCTAGCATCCTTTCCATTTTTGCTATCTTCTACAACCTGGTGTTGTTTTCCATTTCCGCTTTCCGCTTCTTTAGTCAGGCATCTTCCTCTTCAGTTCTTTTTTCTTCTTCGATCTTTTCTTGTGTACTTCTGGTCACTCTTTCCAGCTTGTGTCCTCCAATGTTGTTAATAGATGCCGGTACTTTCCTTTGTGATCTATCTTCGCTATTTTCCCTTAATACCAGCCAGTCGTTCTGATGAGGGGCAAGTGGGAACTGATCTGCCGCGCCTATGGCATGGTATATTACTCTGGTTAGGACTTCTCCTCCTGCAATGTAATTGGGTTTTTCCTGCCTTAGCTTTGTCATTTCTTCAAACAGATATGACGTGTGATCTATATAGAACTCACGGGTCATTCCCATAGCCCATGTCAGTGTGGTTGAGATGCTCCCGTGCGGTGTACTGTATCTTGGTGGCCTTTTGCTGTAGCTCAAGAAACACTGACTGTAGATCTGTGTCGGTTCTCTTACTTCCGGGTTTGCTATGAGTTCGAAAGAAGGTAGTTTGGAATTTTGCAAGTAAACTGTGAGGTTTTTCCTTCTTTCTCTCATGTTTGCTCCTTGATCTGACAATTTCAATGCCTCTTTGATGATCTCTTTGGTGATCTGGATCTCCATCACTTCATTATCCATCCCTGCCACTCTGCAAGTTCCATCTTCTTGGATAGTCTCTATTAGATGTTGTACCCTCTTGAAATCTATCCCTATTGGTGGTAGTGATACGAAGTTCCACAAGCCGACTTTTTTGAGCCATGACCTTTGCGGTGATCTTTTCAAGTAATTCTCTGCCTCCTTGGGAATCATCACTGTATCCACTAAGTTTCTTCTATCATCCACATATGAACCTTGATATATCTGAAAGGCCGCTATCTGTTGCACATCTGCACGTATCCAGGTGGCTGCTGGCTTTAAAGAATTGGGTAGAAGTGCATAGGGTACTGCCCCTTCCGTTGCCAGGTTCTTGCCTTTTCTTTTTCCCGGAGAAGCCTCCATTGATCCTGTCATCACAATTATCAGTTCATGCACAAACATAGTACTACTCTCCTAAATTTATTACCACTTAATCATGCATCTAGATGAGACTTCCTAATCCCAAGATTAGTTAAGATAAAATGTTAGCAGATAGACAAGCTCTTGGGCCATTGTGCGACTTTGGCGGCTTCAAATTGATGTTGTTGGTGAAGGAGAACAAGTCCAAATGCCTTGAAATTTTATGTGGTGTATGCTCTCATGGCATGTAAGGTCACTCCATAAGCCAAAGCTCAAAATCTGTCCATTTGCTACTTTTTCTCAATCTATTGCGATAGACTAGCATTTTTTTTATCTGGGTCCTTTTTTGTAATTGTGACTCCACCAATTGGTTTCCCATACCTTGCACATGATCTGACCCCATTTCTACCTCAAATGAATGTCAAGTGACCCCTTTTTGGATCAACTCCCATTTTTCTAGATTCCCTTCAAGGAGATGTTGGTCTATCTCCTTCATTTTGTGTTGTTTTGGGCTCAAACTTAGTGGGTGGTCATCTTGCATCATGTTGAAGACAACTGCTAATTCAAATTTTTTGATAAGATGGTCCAGTATCCCTCTGCTTGGTCTATCGCGATAGATTGGGACTTAGTGCCAGTTTGTAATTTTTTGGCTTTGTGACCATCTGTCTGCCTTCTCCCAATTGATGCAAGGTTTCTTGACCCCTCACATGTAAATTTTACCTGTCTGCCCTTGAGATGTCCTGTTCTGACTCTGAGTTGTCTGCATGTCTTTCTCAGCTTGCCATATGAGTCCATCTTGGCACCAAATTTGGTGTACTGCCTTCATTTGCTTCCCCAAGTCTAGCTTGTAAAAATTTGAAAAGTCTTTCCCCCCAATAATTGTTGTAGCAAGTCTATCGTGATAGACTGAGTTTTTGGCCAAAAAAGATTTTTCTTGCACTTTGACTTGATATTGGTGGTTAACATTCCTTGTTAGCACCCCTCATGAAGCCAAAGTCAAAGTTTCCCTTGTCTAAGTGTAAGTTCAAGTCTATCGCGATAGACTGGGCACTTTGTCATTTTTACCAGTTTTTTGATGTTAGTTGACAATCATGGTTTTAATAGGCCCTCCTAGACACACACATCAAGTTTTAATCAATTTAGCAGAATGTACTCCCTGTTTGCAGCACTTAGCTGGTCCTGAAGTCGAAGTAGACCACTTAGGTGATGGTTGCGGTTCCTTTTGGTCTTTGTATGATTCCGGCTGTCTTTTACTTCCTTTTGACCTTCCATCCAAGCAGTCAGTTGTTGTTTTGGTGTTTGAAACACCAAGAATGACCATTTGGACGTCTTTCTGGCCTGTTGCCGGCATTTGCCCTAGTGGAAGAACTTTTTTCCTGAGTGGACACATTCCATCTCGTAGTTGACCTCCTTTGGATGTTCCTTGTTGAATTTGGTGTAATTTTGTCACTTGGTCGGCCCGTTAGAGTATCGTGACGCTTTGTGCAGTTTTCGTCAAATAGGGACTTTAGGCTCCGTTTTGACGAACTTTTTCATAGTCTAACCCTTCAGTTGGTTTGTCGAGGTTATTGGCTTGCTGTCTATGAATTTTGGCTCATTTCCGATCACCTTGGTTTTGTCGCCCTTTTGCAGGTCCTGCTAAATTAGGGTTTTCTGAGCGGCTTCCTTCACGCTTTCCGAGGTCATAGGATCGATCCCTAAGCTATAAGCATTGTGCCTTTCACTTTTGGTCCCATTTGCTGGCCTCTAGGTCAAATTGAATGTCTACTTGCCCTTCTTTCACATCCATAGAGGGAGAAATTGGCAAAAAACTCCAAAAAAGATTTCTGACAAATGCGGCGAGAGGGGCAATTAAATTTTTTGCCAACAGCACGCAGAGGTTATTTTACAAATAATTTAACTATCCTTTGTGCGTTGTTATTTAAAAATCCCTTTTTAGGGATTTTTTTGTCAATTTCTCCCTCACTGGTGTCAAAAAAAAGGCAAGTAGACATTTGATTTTTAGTTTTTTGGGTTTTTAAGACACATTAGTGGTCTCAAAATATTCAAATTCTGACACTAATTGATAGTTTGTGATTTTTGTTTCTTATTTTAATGATGATACAAGCCATATTAAATGAGCGGAATCGACCTCGTGAAAAAGACACTCGCATTTAATGAAAAGGTGACCATTTTCAATGAACTTTGAAACTTTAGGTCTACTTTTTAGAGTATCTAGTTTTCATTTTGGACGTACTCATTTTGGATGCACTCAATTTCTTAGAAGGCCCTCCAAATAACCTCCAAAATCTTCTAACGAACCTGGTCTCCTTCATCTATATATGCATGTATCTACATCTTATTTTTAATTACTGCCTCCACAAGAGAAAGAACATATGTAGGGCTTGCTACACTCAATGCCATATTCTACACTACATGTATACTCCCTTTGGACCTTGGTAGCCTCATGCTAACACTTGTAGAACACTGTTACCTTAGCTTTGGATTCAATACCAAACAACTATCCAAAAATTAATATTATATTTTTGACTTTGAACATCACTTACCAAGTCATATTCTCGATGGTCGTGCCCAAGTTGAGAGTCCGCCTGCTTGATCTTACGATGCCTCCTTCTCTTGCTAGTTTGTGGTTGTTCTCTACCCTAGTCATATGCCTTTTCTTTACCCTTGTGAGCCTTGGTTTCCTCCTCGGGTTCTATTTCCCTCTGAGCCCTTGCCCTCTTATTGGCCAAAATGTGCACTTCTTGTTTATCCACCCGATATTATTCACCCTAGGGACTTCACCACCATTTGACGGGGTTGGATGCATAGATGCTTGATTTCCTACTCCCTTTGGCCATGGAGGAACCCCTGAACTCTCTTTCTCCCAAAGAGTGGGTAAATACCTCCTCTTTCCCTTGGTGGTTGGGTGAAATCGGGAGCATAGTGACCCCCTTCAACACAGTTGTAGCACCTGCCCAGCAATGACCTTGCCCTGCTTCTTCCTCCACTTACTTGCAACTCTTGCATTTTCTTCGACAGATCCTAGACCGTGCGCACCCACTATTGTCGAATAGCAACCATAACCCTATTCCCCTGATTTGCCTCCTTGGTGTCTCTTGAGGACTTTGCGATTGAACATGAGCCATCATTTGATAGCATGTTACACCTTATTCTAGCTTCTTCGTAGTCTTTTTGCTTTTTGATCTCACAATCGCTACTGCCCCAATATCATTTTCTAGGCTTTCATAGTCCACTTTCTCTTTCACTCTAGGATGCAGACGTTCCATAAATTTATTTAACTCAAAATACTTGCCATTGATAAATTGCATAGCCACTGCTAGCTCAGCCCAACATGCTTCAAAATAATCCAAAAAAAGAATAAACTCCTCACTTACATCACGTTTAAAGCCTCCATCTTTGCATCCATCCTTCCCTGCAAAATTCATGCAAAAATATTGCTTGTAGAGTCGGCCATCCTTGTCTCAGCTCCCCTTCCAATGATATGAATAAAATGACCCTTTTTTCTTCAAAAACTTATAGGTTTTCTAATCTAAAATCAATCTAATATGATCCTGTAAAAAATTTAAAATTTTGGCAATTAAAAGACCCATTCATTTGAACTCACATAGTAACTTACATGTTTAAGAGGTGAACTTCCAAGACTCGCACCAATCAACACTGCCCGCACACTTCACAAACTCACATACCCTATGTAGCACTGCACTTAAGCCCATTCATCTTGCAATTCTTATTCCACAGCCCTTTACACACACAACACCTCTCTTCATACCCTCTTTGCAACACAAAACACAGTCGTCTCGGTGTATACCTACGCACGCACATGACACCACAGATTGCACAAGAGAGGTCAAAAAAAGAAGGGGGGAAGGGAGAATGACACAGAATGTGACAATGATGGCTTTCCTTGCTCAAAAAGATAGTTACAAAGCCCATGCGATCGGCATCATGGCATCCTTCCTCTTTCTCAGCTTCACCAAGCTCCCAGATATCGAGAAATCCCTCTTGTCCTTGCTTCTTCTCTCCCGTAGAGCTTCCAAAAAGCTTCTAAAAGAGCCCCCCAAAAAATGTTTCATTTAATCTCTTATAGAGAGCATCCCTCACATTTGATTGGTCCACATTGGAGCCCACACTTGGAAATTTTGGAGAGGTGGAATTTCTCTCTCTCTCTCTCTCTCTCTCTCTCTCTCTCTCTCTCTCTCTCTCTCTCTCTCTCTCTCTCTCTCTCTCTCTCTCTCTCCAGTACACATGAGTCTTACTTTACTCATGGGAAGGGGGGGGGGGGGGGGGGGGGGGACGATGGAACCGTTGTTGCTCCAAACTTTGCCTTCAAAAATATTTACCATGGGGTGTGTGTGGGAATGGGGGCCCATCGGACCCACCACATTGTCATTGTCTATACCACCAACCACCTCCTAAAACCCACTAATTCTCCACTCGCATGCACCCAATAGCGCTTAGAGTACCATCATTGACAAAGTGCCATGAGGGTCCACCATAGCCAAGCCCTAGAGGAGAGCTCCCAAGGAGATCTCTCTCCTTTGATACCCATAGGGGACATGGTTTTGGCCCTTATACCTTACCTTACTTTCTTTGGATGTCATATGTGGGACAAGTCCCCCACCACGTTATCGCGAAGTTGGTGTGCTTGCTAGGAAGATACCGAACCTCTAGTTGTGAGAGTTTGTGAGGAGGTAGCAAAGGATTGACTCCATGAAGTGTGGTGTTTGGTGGTGAATACTTAAAGAATAGCCATAGAAGACTCTCTCTCACTCTCTTATGTACATCTCAAAATAAGGCAAAGATGAAAAAATCCAAGCTTTGATCATATCTAATCAAGGGTAGGATGAAAGGATTTATTGATGCATTTATAGCAGCTAATCTTTGTCTTCCAAACAAACGCTGAATTGTTTTTTGAAAATGTAGTTTTGTACTTACAAAGATGTATATATCTTTCCTAGCGATTTAAATGAGTTGTGTATATATGTCTTCATGGTTCATAATCAATCAAGACTCACCCTCTACAGAAAAATAAATATGTGCACATCGAATGAGTTAGACTAATCTAGGAGGTATAATAATGGAGAATGGAGAGAGAATAATTTCTTGTAGCCTTTTAGGTCCAAAAAGAAATACAATCCTTTGTTGGAAGTGAATATTTTGAATTAAACAAACATTAACCCTAAGAGATTGTACATTATGGAAAGGGTGAAAGTTGGCATTGTGTGGGTTATTCATTTAAGATAAAATAAGCATATAGAAAAGGATTTGGTTATGGCAGATAGCTAGAGATAGAGGTAGAGGCTATGTAGAGATAGATATGTGATTATGAAGGAAGATAGTTGGAGAGATAGATTAGCAACAAATGTAAAGGACAGAGAGATAGATTTGGTTAGATAAGGAGATAAAGTTGGGATATAGGTTGGATTAGAGATGGAGAAGAAAACAACAAGAAACCAACAAAGCCTCAAAGTAAAACATATCTTACTTGACAAATCATTCAAGTGTTATTTGCCATTTTGATGGACAGAGAAGAAGAGGGAAGACTTCAAGCCTTGATTGATGCACCAAGTTCAAGTCCTTCTTTGATTAAAGTTGATCTTCCAAAGATTGGCTAGTCTTTCTCAAGAAGTAAGTGTAGGCTTAGGCTTATGTTTATGGCTAAGTACAACTAGGCATTAATAATCTCACTCCCTAATGAATGATTCTCAAGGAAGAAGAGATCCACTTTTATAGGTGAAGGGAACCCCCAAGGGTTACACAACAAAGGTAAGAGACTGTGTGAACAATAATTGACAAAGTTTGAAATGGGTTGTCCCTGCATGATGTGGGCAGATTAGGGTCCACCATTTTGATCATATCTCCTCAACCATGGATCCAAATAAAAAAATAAAAATAGGGGCAGAAAATTCAGCTCATGGGCTACTACCCCCAGTTTATATATTTTTTTAACCATGTGTAAAAAAATAATCAAAATAGGATATCTTTCTGGAAGCAAAAGTCTTCTTGTGATCCCCTTAGCATAGACTTTCATTTGATTTCAATAGAAATCTCATGCTATATGAAAGCATGACATTGATATTGACAAATTTTTGTAAGTATCCTTGCAATAATGCATTAAAATAGGTGTATCTTTCAGAATCATGCAAGGTAGTGTCCCACTAGGATTTGATACCTTCCTAGTGGCTATAAAAAAGTAATATGAGGAAAATATATAGAATACATAGAAAATATATATATTAAAAATTACCCTAGATATAGGATCTAGCTAGAGTATGAGATGATGATGAGATAGTAGAAAGAAATAACCAATGTGTTTTGCCCCAAGTTAAAGAGGCAGAGCTATTGACGCTTTTCCCCATAAGACTTTCTAACAGTAAAGTAAGAATATGTTACCCTTCAGATAAATAGTAGGATGGGATAGATAGCTTATTTTTATACTTAGAATGCATATATGTACATTATAAAAAATATACTTATGTATCTAAAAAAGTCACAAAATAAATCTCCTAGCATTCGTTCCCACTATGTACGTGCCACATCATGACAACATGGCACTTCTTGAAGCATTGGCTTCTCCAATGGCCTCCAAGGTCACCAGAAACACACAAAAAACCTTCAAAAAAATCCTTTTTTCTTCACAACTACAAGCCTTGCAACTTGGCACTCACAAAGCCTATGAACACCTCATCAAGCTTGGCTCAAAGTCCACTTTAACCACTTCAAGTCGTGTAGTCCTTATTACTTTTCAAGATTCTCGAGTTCACAAATCCAAGCTGCCAAACTAAAAAAAAAGCATCTTCCACCACCTCTTAGGCAATTGCATCCCAATTTCAACTTGCAATGTCTTTCCAACCCAGGTTTTGTTTTTCATTTCATCAAATCCCATCAACCCCATACAATGCATACTACATTTCAAAACATGATTGAGGCCCAAAAACCACTAGATGGAATGTCTACCAATGCAATCAACTTGGCCCATAATTGGCCCTTGACATATCTTTGGTTGGCCATATCTTGCATGTCTGAGTTGCGATTGAGAATTTGAAAAGATTGATATGCTCCACATTTAAGCACTTTGCAGCTATCTACCACACACACTCTGAACACTTTTCTCCAGTTTCCCTGTCCATCAGGGATGTGCAAAAACTTTTAACTTTAAACTGCCATAATTTTCAACATGTACCTTAGATTGAGGAGCCGTGTGGACAGAATCATAAAACATCTTGAACACTGCATTCCAAGGCACAATCTTACCACTCCAAACACATCAACTTGCCCTCCCAATTAGCCTCTTTTGGAGCCCCTTTGGCCTAAAAATCCTCATCAGTCCTTATATTTCTACAACCACTTGCCTACCCAGGGCTTCATATTTTCTTTTGCACTCCAACGCACCCATAGCATTGCATAGGACACTTCACAACATTGAACATCTTTGGATGCACCAATGTCTGATCTAACCTGCTCAATACCTTCACCAAACTATGAACTACAATTGTCATAGACTCTTCTTATCCATGTGCTACCTTCTCTTTAGTAGATTCCTTGAACCTCTTTTTATGGAATTCCCCAAGATACAGGTTGGACCTTATGGATCTCCCTGGCCTCAAAGCATTCTGGTTGCTTTGAAATCTTCTTTGGGAGGTCCTTTGTGATCTTAGTTTCCAGATCTCAGTGTTGTTTCCACTTATCCACACTACATTTGCCTTACCTTTCACCTTGGTCAAAGGATGCACTTTTCCTCCCAAAAAGGAGGTGGACAATTTTATGATTTTTGGCCTCCCATAAGTCCCACATATGCAATCTACACATCAAGCTCTTTTCATAGATATGCTACATGATATGGTTTTACCTGCTAGATTTTAAATTCCATTTTCAGGGGAAACTTTGAATTCAAATAAACTAGCCAATCTACCTGTTTAAATTCAAAATTTTTCCTTTGATTACTTTCTTAATACTAAAGGTTTGACTTTCTTAAACTGCCAAATAAAGAGGCCCTCATAGACCCCATTCTCTTCCTAATGACTAGAGAGGCATTTAGACGCTCTGCAGTGACCAGTGGGTATTTTCAAGGACCATGCCTATATAAAGAGGCCTCTACTAAGCACTAAAAGGGGGGCATGGAGAAATAACACACAGGAGGCACTACCCAGGCTCCATGCACTCTACATTCCATACACCACCAAGCACATAATGCACCCAACAAGATAGGGAGCTCACGGTGTCATGTTTGTTGCAAGCATGGACATTCTAGCATTGGCAACATCACCACCACCACCAGTCTCCACCCACACCATGGTTGACTTCCTAGTCATGGACAGCCCATGCACATAAGGCACTCATTGTCAGCCTGCAAGGCATCATGACCACACTAGAATTGAGCGCACCGACACGATGCTACCTTGGGCCACTCTCGATGCTGGTGATCGATGTTGCTTGAGGCTGCATCGTCTTGGTGTTTCCCTCAACTAACCTCCTGCTAACGTGCTAACACCTCTAACTCCAAAGTTTGCCATGCACCATATGGCGCTCGCAGTCCATCATGTATCCCTAGTGTCAGAATCAAGATTGGTATCAGCCAAGATCACCGTTTGTAAGTATCATCATCATCAAACAAGTGTGAAATTCTATCATGATCTTTGAGTCCATTCTGTCTTCTCCTTAGCCTCGCTCTCCCCATATCCATGGGATGATTCTTCCCTTGTATATCACTCTGCCTGTGCTTCATCAAGTGAGCTATCTCCAGTCATTCATGATCTATTCTAACCTTTGTCACATACCTCTCTCATGCACACACTCCTGACTGTTGACTGGGCATTCTCTCTATCCGAACGTTGCTATCTCATCATTTTATGTTTGCTACCTAGATGGAATTTCACTCCTACCACTCTAGGTCATCTATGCATGCTTCCTAGCCGTACTTATGCTAGGTGTTGGCCCTTTATATTTATAGGATAACCCCCTCTCTTGACACGATGCCTAGGGGATTCAGTCCATGTGTGGTGTAGAGGCCACCCCACCTGGCACGTCATTTCCAAACATCAAATCCAAGCACGTCTTTGAAGCACCAAACCTCAATTATTGATAGAGAAAGAGCATGTACAATAGTGTTTTGAGATAGGGCACTCACACTCTCTCACTTTGCAATGTGTAGCATCAAAACTTCTCTCACACCAAGTGTGAAGTTGACGACACCTAAATCTGTCCTCGCGTATAGAGTGTTGGGATTCTATGTGAGAGCTTGGGGATGACTGACAAGAAGGAGAGGGGTCTATTTTTAGGTTGGAGACCCTTTATTAAGGTTATTGATAACATTACTTACACGCTAATCAAATCAAGATTAGGATTTCTTTTGAATATCAAAACATTGCAGTCCTTCTTTGCCTGCTTGAGTCTTGAATGTGGTCTCAAAAGAGTGCATTATTGATGGTAGATAAGGTAAAATTAGAGTCTTAAGGAATGACACGCACACACACACATAGAGAGAGAGAGATTTTTTACTATGCACATGTGTTGAGGTGAGGTGCCTTTTATGGTTAGATAAATAGCTATTTTGTGTTACGATGTTAGTGGTTAGTGTTAGTAATCACTAAAAAGTTAATGATATAATTACAATGCGTAGAGTCAGGTGGATGGTTGAAGTAAGATGGTTGAATGAAGTAAGGGAGTCCTTGTGATGATGAAGATTTAAAGAAAATTTGAGCTTACTTGTGTAGGTTCTAAAAAATGACTATCAATCCTCTTCTTCTTCTTCTCTTCTTACGTCGTTGCCACAAACGTTGAACACCATGATGAAAGTGACGATGTTGGTTGATGAGAATCCCTTAGTTTGCAAAGATTAATCAAGGTTCTACAAGGTTATTTTTATATATAGAGAGAAGAGGTAAAAGGAATTTAAATTTAGAGGTAATAGAGAGAGGCATAGAGATGGTGTACGTACGTGTAGAGTTCATATGAGAGTTGTGGAAGTGAGAGGGAAGATTAACGGTGATGAGGGTGAGAGAAACCAATGGAAGGTGCACGTTTGAGTGAGGGATGGAGAGGAATGGGTGTGTGTGTGTGTGTGTGGAAGTGAATGGAGGTGAGAGAAGACTAGGGTGATGTGTGAGAAAAAGTAAGTAGATTGAGGTCCACCAACAAAATCATATCTCACCGATGGCAGCTCCAAAAATTATGAAATGAGTTAAGGTAATTATTCATCTTGTGAGATGAATGTTTTATTTTGGTCACTTCATCAAATTTGGAGTGCTTGCGCGTGCCAAAAATCCCACCAAAAATGTTCTCTCCTCCTACAAAAGTTTTCAATAGTCCCCGTTTTGTTGAATTTCAATAATTCTCCAAGAGTGAGTCACTCCTTGCATGAGATCATGACCTAATAGATTCTTGAGGGTTTGAAAATATGCATGGATTAAGATTATTCACAATTAAGATATATGGATATGATGGGAATAAACAAGTTAGTATATAAACAATTCGTGGAGTCTAGAATAGTGTCAACTATATATAAGTATAAAATGAAAAAAAACAAATACATGAAAATATAGGGAATCAAATGATGGGGCCCTCTTTTTTTTAATTTGATTTCGGACTATTTACAAGAACTAAGAAAAAATACATGTAGGAAAAAGACAATCTAGTAAAAGGGAATGACTAGGTGAAAGGTATTTTTTGTGTTTTTTCTCGGAGTGAGTTCACATCAAAATTTAGAGAGGCTTGGATAATAATATTAATATATGGAATAAAGAGTATGCAAAATGGTAAAAAAAATTGTTGTATTGGTGAGTCAATGTACATAGCATACCTAAGAAAATAACGTACACCTTGGTATAAATATTTAAGTAAATACCAAAATAAGTAAATACCAAAATAATTTTAATAGAAAATCCCTATATTTAGGCCCTATATACAATAAAATGTTTACACACAAATGTTTACACACAAATCCCTATATTTAGGCCCTATATACAATAAAATGTTTACACACAAATGGAATAATATATTTTTATTTTTATATATATTTATTTTTTGGCTCAACTAGCCGAATGACTAGCTAGCTAAGAGTTTTAAGGAAATATGGGGAAAGTCATTTAATGATCCCATACAAGGGTAATGTGCCAAAAGATGTCCACTACATCTGTCATCAAGTTGAGAGACATGTGACGTATACTTGATTGAACGTGATCTTGTTATTTGCTATTCTCCCATGTTCTTCATCCACTTCTAAGCCCCCCGATTGGCAATGTTGAAACTTATCACCTTGTATTGACTTTAAAGTTGATGGACTACTTATTAAACGTGTGAAATTCTTGGCTTATTGTATGGTAGGGTCTTCCATGGCTAGCATACATGGTTCATACGAAAGATTTTTGATATCCTCACACAATTCTTAAAGATCACTCTCACATAAATCTGCCTTACACTCTTCCACTATGTTTTGGAGTAGGTAGTCCATGTCCAGTATCTTTTTCCTATGATCAATGTAGTCCATGTTCTCCCCACCTATTATTTTATCTTCTTCTTCACTTTCTTCTATTAAAAAAGACACACTCTCATGAGAACTTTCCCAAGGATCAGAGTTTCCTTTAAGGTTTTCACTTCCATAGAGTCGCATTGCACAAAGTCTTCATTTGCTCGGAGTAGAAATTGATCCTCCTCCAAAAGGTTTGATGTATCCATTATTGAATCATCATCAATGCCATGCAATTAACCACATAGAGTCTTGAAAGGAATTCCAACATATATTCTAGATTCTTATATGAAAATTATGTTTTTAAACGTTATGCCAATCCATATCATATTCTAGCTAAATTTTTGTGGTCTTGAAGTCAAAGTATACACCCAAAACTATTTATCTAAGTTGCACTAAATCAAGATGAAAACATGATTTTCAAAGGATGTGTGATAGTCAACAAGAGGTTGACAGGGTTTATTGATGCTAGAATTTCTCCTACTCTTTGAGTACCAAACATGAACACCATTTTTTGTTGAAAATGGATCTTTCTAATAATTGCAATGTTTATTCTAATATGTGGAGTGAAATGGAAGGGAAAAACCTCTATTCCTGGGCCATTATCTATGATCTATGCATGACCTAATTCTTAAAATAAAATAAAAACATAGATGTCTTAACTAATGTGGTATCTAATGAGAGGTAAAATAAAAAAAAATTACTGAAGAGTTTATCTCGGCCAACCTAAGAGGGCCCAAAATTCTACAAATTACTCGTTGAAATTGTAATTTCGTGCTTATAATGATATGCACCTTTTGCCTTGCAATGGGAACAAATGGGTCATATGATTTTTTGTGATTTATGCAAGCTACTTGATTACTTTAAAGGTCAAATTTTCATACACACACTACAAGAGGTACTTCACATTATCAACGCTCGCATTGCGACGCTCAAAAGTGAAAATCCACGACGTCGCTATGAGCGTCGCTATTTTATTTGTTCCATAGCGACGCTTATAGCAATGCCCATAGCGATGCCAACCGGGATACAAAATAAATCGAGAGTGCTAAAAACTCATATCTCAGATCTGAGTTTTTGGCACTCAAGCGAAGAGGTAACCCGCGCTCTCCCTCTCTCTCTCTCTTTCTTCCACACACACACGCACACACATATACACGAGGAGAGGAAGGAGAGCCAGGTATGCTCCTTCCCTCTCCTCTCTCTCATGTTCCCTTCCCCTATTTTTCTCTCTCTCCCTCTCTCTCTCTCTCACACACACACACACACACGCATTGTGTCAGAGAGAGAGAGAGAGAGAGAGAGAGAGAGAGAGAGAGAGAGAGAGAGAGCACATGCATAAACAAAAAACACATACACACACATGCATAAACAAATAATGCATACACACACACATTGAGAGAGAGAGAGAGATAGAGAGAGAGAGAGGAGAAAACAAAGAGAAAGAGAAAGAGAGGGAGAATAAAAAACCAAAGAGAGAGAGAGGGGGAGAAGACGAAGAGAGAGGTAAGGGGAGAAAACAAAGAGAGAGAGAGAGATTAGGTTAAGATTTAAATTAGATTTAAGATAAGGTTAGATTACATTTAGATTTATGTTTATGTTGAGTTTAAGATTAGCTTAGATTTAGATTTATGTTAGATTAAGATTAGATTAGATTTAAAAATAGGGCAAGATTTAAGATTAGCTAGCTATGTTATATTTAAGTCAGATTACATTTAGGTTTAGGATTTAAGATTGGATTAGATTTAGGTTTATGTTGAGTTTAAAATTAGATTATATTTAGATTTAAAATTAAGACAAGATTTAAGATTAACTAGATTAAATTTAGATTTAAGTTACATTACGTTTATGTTTAGGTCAGATTTAAGATTAGATTAGATTTAGGTTTATTTTGAGTTTAAGATTAGATTAGAAGTAGATTTATGTTTGATTTAAGATTAGATCTAGATTTATGTTAGATTTTAGATATATGTCAATGAAGGCGTGCTTTGCCCAAAGAGAAAACACTAGTTACACAACAATGTATGTATACTCCCCTCAAAATCTGACACCTATTAACTCACACACTCACCATATTCAATTATCCGCGAATCACCACATGTTCAACCTGGTTAGATTTAAGATTAGGTTTTGGATCGCGTTTTCATATTAGAGTCTACCTTTGGGATTACGGTAAAAAACTAGAGTTAGGCGAACGGTGATCCCTCTCTTCCTCTCTACGACGGATGCAACCTGAAGTTGGAAAGCTTTCAACGGCATGATACTCAGATTGGAGGCCAACATGTAATGTGCTACTGTGCATAGAGGAGAGTCTAGTTTCCTTGAGGAGGATTCAACCAAAAAATGGACCGACCTAAGAGACACTTTCGTACTACCCGAGCATTGTAAACAAGTAAGTTATGTGCTTGGAAGCTATCCAATTTCAGAAGTTATGTGCTTGGAATCTCTCATGTAAGTTATGTGGCTCTGGCAGGTGATATTTCATTCTACAAAGTCTGCATTAAACTGGTGGTACGTCATAGAGGTAGCCCCTCGTAGTGCACGGACGTATGAGGGCTACCATGTGCCAATCACAACGGCATCAATGGAGGAGATTGGAGAAGATGCTCAGTCAGAAGCCGTTGAAATGGTGCTAGATGAGCATCAAGCTGCTACTCTCTATGGGGTGCATACAGAGGATCTACAAAACGAAACGGAGACATCTGCCTAAACGGAGAGCTCTATATAGATATAGGGAGTTATGCTGAGCTATGCAAGGATGAGAGAGAGACCTCTTAAAGCCATAAACATTGTATTTGAACAATTTTGCTTTGTTTTATAATATATATTGTATTCACGTGGGTATACTTGAGAAATTTAACTTGTGTTTAATCATCACTGCGTCCACTCCAAGTATGTATGCTCCAGGTATGTTCTCACAAGCAGGGACACTCCTTAATGTGTCGTGAAAGTATGATATGCCGACGAGCACTACGCTTCGAGTGAGATGGAGACTGAGGTTGCAATCGCGAAGGAGGTGATCTATCTCTTAGCATATTTTTCATCCGATCAACTAGATCTAGTGGAGGGAGGAGAATCATGTATGAGCAGAGATAGATCACCTCCTTTGCAATTGCAGCCTCAGTCTCCATCGCACTCGAAGCGCGGTGCTTTTACAAGATACATAGAATGCACACGAGAGACAAATTCACAATATCTTCACAGGAATCTCTCTACACAGGAATCCCTCCCCCTTTCTGAGTCCTCTCTCTCTCTCTCTCTCTCTCTCTCTCTCTCTCTCTCTCTCTCTCTCTCTCTCTCTCTCTCTCTCTCTACTTGTCCATGTTTCTTTCTCCGTTCAATATTAAGATTAAATGTTCGTTTGTTTAATGCAAGTATGAATGATGATGAGTTTCTTTCTTCTTTGTCACCCTAGCAAAGGCAGTGGTACGAGGATCGTCATTGCTCTAGAGCACCGTCACGTCGTTATACTCCTTTAGCATCTCGCTCTGTTTCGGAGCATTCAGTGTGCTCTGAAGCTTCGGTGTTGATGAGACGATCTTCACACTCATCTAGGCACCGACGCTCTAGTGGTGGCAATGACGGTTGTTGTGGGGATGCCGCCACTGATGCCTCAACCCTGCCTCGTGTTTGACGAGGCTCTTTACCCTACCCTTCTTTGCCCGCCCCCACACCAGCCACACAACATCTCCATCTATACCAGGTTTTGTGTGGCTATCGGCCGTTCCTAGCTATACACCACTACTTACTCCTTCGAGAGTCACCCCAGTCAACACTCCTCGCTTCAGGGCCTAGACTCCAGTGGTGACACGTGACGTCCGTACCCTTATCAACATGCCTCTAGAGACCCTTGCCGGGACACCCAGGTTCACGCGTTGTAGGCGAGAGGGCTTGCCGTACTCCGTCGACTTCAGCGACAACATCATCTTGGATGATGAAGGCAAGAAGGTGATCTCACGCATGCGCGTTCTTTTCTCTCAAGCATTTAGACACTACATACTAAACACCTGGAGTGAAGTGAACTAAAGGACAGAGTCATCAGCATGTTGCATGATGAATTTTCCGTGTCAACACGGGATGACCGCTTCAATGAAGACCTGATGAAGGTTCAAATGCACGAATACTACAAGAACAAGCATTTTGAAGTGCAAAAAGCAATAAAGCATGGGTGGAATAGACCTGATTGGCTGGCCAAAGAAGATTGGAAGAATATGAAGCGAGCAGCGCACGAGAATCCTGAGAAGTGGAAGCAACAAAAGGAGGCAGCCAAAGCGTGAGTAGAGGCAGGGAGCTCGCACCACTTGGGGAGTGGCGGGTGGGCATCATTTGAGGCCGATTTTGTAAGTCTTTTTGCATTTCTCTTTATGTTTGGTAGTTATGTCTATTTGTGCTTTTAAATTCTAACATAATGGATTCTTTGTGTGTTTTGAACAGTGGTCGATGACAAGACGTGACCCCACACCGTATGAGCGCGAGTACACAGGCGGAAAGGGCTTAAATGCCCTAATGGACATTCTGAGTTCTCGTGGCGGCATGGTTAGTATTAGGGTATACTCTTTTCTATTTGCTGTATTGTTTTGTAAATTATATATTTATACTTATAGAAAGCTGTCTTATTGTTTTTTTTTTGCAGAATCCGACAGATACGCCACTTGGACGTGATGAGACGTTTGATTAGATGACATCAGTTTAGCCATAGCTAGATAGAATTAGTTTCCTGTTGTCATAGCATATGTATAATGAGATGACGTGTATCCGTCTTTTTGTAACTACTGGAAGACCATATTTATTTTCTTAATAATGACAATGGTGTTGTAACTATTACATTTATAAAGCTTCACAATCAAGTGATTTTGCCTATGATGTGTACAATTGTCATTGATTTACTTTCATCAATTTATTTTTGTCAGTTTTGTATCTTTATTCTACAACAATACTATGGATGATGGAGTTAATGGTTATATTGTCTTGTGGGTGACTACTTTGGGTCTATACCTTGTACTTTCTTTCAAAGGTGAATCTGGGCTTATCTTGGATTCATTTAGGTTTACTCTGTTATTGAAACATTCAATATGGTCGATGGGTGGCAGGGCATACAATGCCCTGCCACCAAATGTTTTTACTCTCGGGTGTCGCTATAAGCGTTGCTATATAAGGCTCTGTAATGTTGCTATGAGCGTCACTATAGGTAGCCTATAAGCATCGCTATATGTTTCACTATATAGCGATGACTATAGCGACGCATAAAGCGACGGTTATAGTGACGGTCATAGAGATGTTCCCATAGCGATGCTATTTGCGACACGCTTAGCGACACCGGGGAGTATAAAAACCCAATGTATTTATATTGCCAGAAACGTCACAAGTGTACACAACCTCTTGTAGTGATAAGCCCTCCTCAATGGGGACACCAAAATTGAGGCGGTCTGGGGTGGGGAAACAAGAATTTGACCTCTAAACACTCCTCAAGGCTCCCGTGATGCTCAAATGGGGATGGGGCAACCACAAGCAAGAAATGACAACAAAAAACTCACAACTAAGCAAGTGAAAGGGCACCACCTATTTATGGGATGTGAACTAGGACACAAGAGAGATCTTGTCACGACCAAAAGAGGTGCAACAAAACGCACACAAGAAATCTCACACCAAGACATGCACCAAATGGAGCAAGAGGGACCTAGAGCAAGAGAAGAGAGATAGAAATGGATCTTGCATAATACCTTGTTTTTAAATTGCAAATGGAGATGGTTCATTACAATGCTACCATAGAGCTTGTACAAAAAACTAACCAAATGCGTACTGAATGCTAAACATTGCCAACACACACACACACACACACACACACACACACACACATTGTCTTAGGGTGTGGGAGCCCTCTTGCCACAATACCCTCTTACAATGGACACAAATTTGGCAATGACACACACTAAGAACTTTCTCAAACAAGCGAAAATGATAGAACTTCAAAGACACAAGTCACCTTGCATTTCCCAAAGAGCTTTATACAAGTCGAAGGACAAAGATTATGAAGCAAAGCACGTCTTTGAAGCACCAAACCTCAATTATTGATATAGAAAGAGAATGTACAATAGTGGTTTGAGATAGGGCACTCACACTCCCTTACTTTGCAATGTGTAGCATCAAAGCTTCTCTCACACCAAGTGTGAAGCTCACAAGGTGATGACTATACATAAATCTGATCTCGCATATACAGTGTTGGAGTGCTATGTGAGAGCTTGGGGATGATTTACAAGAAGGAGAGGGGCCTATTTATAGGTTGGAGACCCCTGATTAAGGTTATTTTGATCACATTATTTACACACTAATCAAATCAAGATTAGGATTTCTTTTGAATATCAAAACTTTGTGGTCCTTATTTGTTGACTTGAGTCATGGATGTGGGCTCAAAAGAGAGCATTGTTGATGTAGATAAGGTAAAAGTAGAGTTTTAAGGAAGGGGAGAGAGAGAGAGTTTTTAATGTGTACATGTGTTGAGGTGAGGTGCCTTCTATGGTTAGGTAAATAGCTATTTTGTGTTATGATGTTAGTGGGTAGTGCTAATAATCACTAAAAAGTGAATGATATATTTACAATGGGTAGAGTGAGGTGGATTGTTGAAGGAAGATGGTTGAATGAAGTGAGGGAATCCTTGTGATGATGAAGCTTTGAAGAAGTTTTGAGCTTACTTGTGTAGGTTCTGAAAAATAAATGCCGATCCTCTTGTTCTTCTTCTCTTCTTACGTTGTACATTGTCACCGCAAAGGTTCAACACCATGATGAAAGCAACGATGTTGGTTGATGAGAATCCCTTAGTTTGCAAAGATTAATCAAGATTCTACATGCTGAGTTTTACGTATATACAGAAGAGCTAAAAGGAATTGTAATTAAGAGGTAATAGACATTAGGAAGAGAATGGGGCCTAGGAGGGCCTCTTTATTTGGCAGTTTAAGGAAGTCAAACCTTTAGTATTAAGAAAGTAATCAAAGGACATCTTTTGAATTCAAACAGGCAAAACGGCTAGTTTATTTGAATTCAAAGTTTCCCCCCAAAATGAAATTTAAAATTTACTGGGTAAAACCGTATCATGTAGCATATCTATGGAAAGAGCTCGATATGTAGATTGCATATCTATGATCTCCACTTAAAAGAGGGACCATATGTGGGAGTTATGAAAGGCCAAAAATGGTGTATATCTATTTTTCAAAATGTTAATCACCTACATAAGCTCATGGCAAATAAAGAGGCTCTCCTACACCCATCCTCCTCCTAATGGAGAGACATAGAGATGGTGTACGTACATGTAGAGTTCATATGAAAGCTATGGAAGTGAGAGGGGAGATTAATGGTGATGAGGGTGAGAGAAACCATGGAAGGTGGAGGTTTGAGTGAGGGATGGAGAGGAATGGGTGTGTGTGTGTGGAAGTGAATGGAGGTGAGAGAAGACTAGGATGACTTGTGAGAAAACGTAGGTAGATTGGGATCCACCAGCAAAATCATATCTCTCCGATGGCAACTCCAAAAATTATGAAAAATTTTAAGGTGATTATTAAGCTTATGAGATAAATGTTTTATTTTGGTCACTTCATCAAATTTGGAGTGGTGGTGCACGCCAAAAATCCCACCAAAAATGTTTGTTTTTTCTCATACAAAAGTCTCAATGGTCCGCCTTTCGTTGAATTTGCATAATTCTCCAAGAGTGAGTCCCTCCTTGCATGAGAGCATGACCCAATAGATTCTTGAGGGTTTGAAAATATGCACGGATTAAGATTATTCACAAATATGATATATGGATATGATGGGGAAAAAACAAGCTAGTATATAAACAATTCGTGGAATCTAGAATCGTGTCAATTGTATATAAGTATAAAATGAAAAAAAGAAATATATGAAAATATAGGGAATCAAATGACGGGGCCCTCATTTTTTTAATTGATTTTGGACTATTGACAAGAAGTAAGAATTTAGTAAAAGGGAATGACTAGGTGAAAGGTATTTTTTGTGTTTTTTCTCGGAGTGAAATCACACCAAAATTTAGAGAGGCTTGGATAATAATATTAATATATGGAATAAAGAGTATGCAAAATGGTAAAAAACATTATCGTATTGGTGAGTCAATGTACATAGCATACCTAGGCAAATAACGTACATCTAGGTAGAAATATTTAAGTAAATATCAAAATAATTTAATAGAAAATCCCTATATTTAGGTCCTATATACAATGGAATATTTACACACAATTGTATAATATATTTTTAATTTTATGTCCACTCTCTGTCATCAAGTTGAGAGACATGAGATGTGCACTTGTTTGAATGTGCAAGTTCATCGCGCTTCGCAAAGAAACCATGTTGACTAGCCCATGTTTGTTTCTTAGAGCGTTGGAGATCTTCACGAGGTCCAGCACGGCATGTAGTGTGGAGAGCATCAAGGACTAGGGTGGGAAAAGTCTGGGCCAAGAGGTAGTAGATGTATTTAGAATCTCATGTTAATGGAAAATCCATTGCACTTGGATGCACATATTATCCCCGTAACCTGAGCATTACAGCCTTTTTGTGTGTGTCCCAACCCTCTCTTTTTTTGGATCCACTGTTTTCATTATTGGATTGTTTACACAACTCTATAAGGAGACATTTTTCTCTGTGTGTTTGAATAGTTCTCTACTTTCATGTAGTTTTGTAATTCAAATGATTATTTTCTCGTGCTATTAGCGGCTCTTTTCCACCATGTGAACCCACCCTTATATGGCCACCCTATATAAAGAGGGAAAAACCCCCCATCACAAACACAGAACACTTCCTCCCTCACGGAATGCCACAATCTCTAAGAAGCCCCCCAAACGCACTGTCTAGATGGCAAGGACGAAACAAATTGAAAGAAGAATCCAAAGATCAATGAGGTACGTAGAAGGGAGACGATGCATGCAAATCGGCAACCAAAAGAGCTAGCTGACCCGCAAGTCACTGCCCAGAGAAATGGGTGCCATGCCTTTTGATCAACCTAACAATTATGAGTGAAACAGTGATGATGAATAATATGATCCGATGAGGATTATGATCCGGATGAGCATGCCCTCGAGCCATCCCCCAAGCACTGTTGCAAGTCAAAATTCTACAGGATACCGCAAAGAGCACGGCCACAAGGAGCTCAAAGTCCCCCCACAATGCCGACCTCAAAGAGCACGATGGTTCAGTCAAGCATTTGCTGAAATCTAGCATTACCAGAAGATAGAGGATCTGTTTATTGTGAAAATCACCATTCGCATGCACATGTAAGGAGGTGCTACAAAGCTACAACAGAGAGTTTTGGATGTCTGCATTTTCCCTTGAATTAATTTAGGAGGCTGCAGAGGCTTATTTGGTCACTCTCTTTGTGGACACATTCTTATGTGTTGTGCATGCCAAGTGTGTAATGATCATGGCCAAGGACATGCAACTAGCACATTGCATAAGGCATGAATGATACTTTCTAACATCAAAACCTCTTTTTGTAACTAACTTTTGTATTCTAATCAAGTTTCCTTTGGAACCCTTGTACTGGATTCAAGTTTTCTTGGGAGCTCAATGTATTCGCACTTTGCGATAAATACAATCACGTCTCTTTTTGTTGCTCTATGTAAACTTAGTATCCATATTTAATGTCTATATTTTTCAACATTTATTTTGTTAAATGGTTGAAGGTGAGATGATAATCAACTGTAAAAAGGTTCTCCAGATGGCTAGCATATCTTAGATGATGGCAACAAAGGCTAAAACAAATTCTTGACTAGGTTCAAATTGTCCAATAGGTACAGAATTTGCCTTGCATTTGTCACAATATGGCTTTTTTGGCCAAATTGGTTGTGTTCACAAGGCAGCCATATTTGACGAGACAGCAAGCTTGCAGTGCATTTTCTCGCTGCCTTGTGGACACATCCAATTTGGCCTAATTGCCACATTCAGGGCACCTCTAGTACATAATTGTAATTTATATGCCAATCTTTGGACAAATTTTGTTCAATGTACAAAATTAACATTTAAATAGTTAATACAGATCACAAATGATAAATTTTTCACAAATTGCATGGTCAGAGAACATGATCAAGTTTGTAAAAACAAAAATAAATAATCTTTGCCATACCTCACAAACACTTGAAGGGTCTCTAACTTAAGGTAGCGATGGTGTCTTGAGAGGAAGCAATGGTGTCATGAGGTCTAAGGAGGGGGGTCATATCCGGCATTGTCTTCACTTCAAGCACGCCTGAGCAAATATTATCTTGTGTGATCATTATCTGTTTCTCTTCTTGCAATTATTATCTAAAAGAGAAAGCGATTATTATATATTTGTTAGGGGGATTATTATCTCCTTGAAACCCTTTTCTGACTTGGTGTCGGTGAGGCCTTTCACCGTGCCATGGCTCCTCTAAGCCGTCCTACGCCAAAGCAGTGGCAAGCAAAGAGCAGCCCATGAAGGCTATGGATCCAACAGGTGACTTTGCAAAACCGGACACCGATGATAGCGGTCAAAGCTGTTAGGAAATAAGACGTAGCTAAATAGATATTTGAGTAGATTACTTAATGGAGAGAGATAGATTTCACACACAAGATATTATAGAGTAGAGAGAGAGAGAGAGAGAGAGTACACACGATATACGTGGTTCACCCAATGTGGGCTACGTCAACGGGAAAGCAGCCACTCAGTGGATTTAGCACTTCAAAAGAAGTAGTTTACAAAGGGATTAAACCCTTAATAGAGCTCCCGCCTTGCTTCACTCTCACCACCTCACACTCACCTTGTCACACTATCAAATGTGTGTAGAAATGGCCTCCTTTTATAGGCCAAAAGGGCTGCCCTCTCTTATGAGAGGCAGCCATGTGTAGCCGCCCTTGTGTGAATAAGTCCAAATCGGACCCTTCAATCCGCCCATGTGTGGCCGCCCTTGAGAAGACAAGTCTGCTTTTGAATTCGGCCACCGGCCATTGACTTTCGGCCACCGACCACCGGCCATTGACTACCTGCCATCGGCCAACCAACCGGTTCTTTTCCGACCACTTTCTGACTGCCGTCCGGCAATAATATTCCGACGAAAAGGAATATTCCGGCTAGGGAACCTACTCTCTCTACTTTGATGGAACCTACAAGCGAGCGTCCGACAAAGCAGCTGCCTGCAGGCATAGTGGTCTTTGATGACAAAGGGAAAACGGTATTTTCTGTTAGGAAATAAGACGTAGCTAAATAGATAATTGAGTAGATTACTTAATGGAGAGATACAGATTTACATACACGAGATTATAGAGTAGAGAGAGAGAGTACACACGCTTCCGTGGTAGAAATTGAAACCACTTTCTGCAGCTTTGAAGCCCAACTTATTGTTGTGCCTCCAACCGTGAACACATAGCCAGTAGTGCTCCTTCGAGTATCTTTGTCACCTGCCATATCTGCGTCAGCATACCCTTCTAGAAAAATATCAGTTTCTCCAAAATACAAAGCATTTGTTGTTGTCTCTTTTAGATACCTAAGTATCCACTTCACAGCTTGCCAATGCTCTTTACCAAGGTTTTCCATGAACCTACTCACAACTCCCACTGCATGTGCAATGTCTGGCCTTGTCCAGACCATAGCATACATTAGAGAACCTACCGCTGCATCATATGGAACTTTAGACATATAGGCTATCTCCTCTTGTGTTTTTGGACACATATCCTTCGTTAGTTTAACATGACCAGCCAAAGGTGTAGAAACTGGTTTTTCATTTTGCATTGCAAACCTTTCTAGTACCTTCTTGATGTAATCTTCTTGAGATAGCTTTATTGTCTTCTTCGTCCTGTCCCTTGATATTTTCATACCAAGTATCCTCTTTGCAGCACCTAAATCTTTCATTGAAAAAGATTTAGACAGCTCCTCTTTTAGTTCTTTGATGTCCTGCATGTTAGCACTTGCAATCAGCATGTCATCAACATACAACATTAGGATGATGAACTTCCCATCTCCTAAATTCTTCGTGTAGACGCAGTGATCCGAGTTGCATCTTGTGAATCCATGATCCAACATCCATCGATCAAACTTCAAGTACCATTGTCTTGATGGTTTCTTTAAACCATACAAGCTCTTCTTTAATCTCCAAACCATTTTCTCCTTACCTTTTACTTCATACCCCTTTGGTTGAAGCATGTAGTTTTCCTCCTCTAAGTCACCGTGAGGGAATGCCGTATTTACATCCATTTGCTCAAGATTTAAATCATGAGCGTCCACAAGGCTTAAGACAAGCCTAATTGAGTTCATTTTTACAACAGGAGAATATATTTCATTGAAGTCAATACCTTTCTTTTGAGAAAACCCTTTTACCACAAGCCTAGACTTGTACCTTTTCGTCCCACCTTCTTCTTCCTTCAGCTTGTACACCCATTTGTTTTTAAGTGCCCGCTTACGTTTAGGAAACTCAACCAACTCCCATGTTTGGTTGCGATGTAGTGAGTCCATCTCCACTTGCATGCTCTTCGTCCATTCTTCTTTGGATTCATGTTGCATAGCTTCTTCATATGATTCCGGCTCTCCAGAATCTGAGATCAAGAGATGGTTGAAGGAAGGAACAAACCTTTCTGGAGGTCTACTTGCTCTTGTAGATCTTTGGGGAATAGGTTGCGGCTCCTCATTTGGTTGACGTTGTTGCACATTGTCACCGTTTGCAGTCCTTGAGTCTTCACCGTCCTCAAGCTCCATGTTATCATCATCTGTTTCTTTTGTTTGTTTTCTTTCCAAGTAATATTTGTACATATTTTGTTCGTTAAAAATTACATCCCTACTCCTTAAGATTTTACCATCTTCAGGATTCCATAGGCGATACCCAAAGTCTCCTTCTCCATAGCCAATGAAGAAACACTTTTTGGACTTTGCATCTAGCTTTGATCTTAGGCTTCTATCTATGTGCATGAAAGCCTCACACCCAAACACTTTGAGAAATGCATAATTCACCGGTTTACCTCTCTATGCCTCTTCTGGAACTCCCACATCCAATACCGTTCAGGGTGACCGGTTGATTAAGTACACAGACGTACTTACAGCTTCCGCCCAAAGCTCAAGTGGTAGGCCTGCATGTAGCCGCATGCTTCGTGCTCGCTCCATGATTGTCCTGTTCATCCTTTCCGAAATCCCATTTTGTTGAGGTGTCCTTGGGGTTGTCCTTTGCCTCCGAATGCCATTGTTAGCACAAAAGCTTTCAAAAGCTTGGCTGCAATATTCGCCTCCATTGTCGGATCTGAGGCATTTAACCTTGGTACCTGTTTCATTCTCCACAAAGGCTTTCCACCTTTGAAATATGGAAAATACATCGGATTTATTCTTCATGACATAAACCCATGTTTTTCTAGTCGCATCGTCTATGAATGTTACATAGTACAATGAGCCACCAAGTGATGGTGTACTTGCAGGACCCCAAACATCAGAATGAACCAACTCAAGTTTTTTAATTTTCTTTCATTTCCTGATTTTTGAAATTTTACCCTGTTTTGTTTACCATAAACACAATCTTCACAGAACTATAACTCCACTTCTTTCAAACCTGGTAGAAGCTTCTTTGTTTGAAGGATTTGCATTCCTTTGGCATTCATATGCCCAAGTCTGTAGTGCCACACCGCACTGTCAACTTCAGTAGTTGTTGCACAAGCTGAAGGTTGCGTGCTAACAGTACACAAGTAAAGTGTACCGAATTTTTCTCCCTTGGAAACCACCAAAGATCCCTTTGAGATCTTGCGCCTTTTGTTTCCGAATGCAATGTTGTGACCTTCATCATCCAATTGTCCTGCAGAGATCAATTTTTTGCAAAGAGAAGGAACATGCCTAACATCTTTAAGCTTCCACTCATTTCCATTAGCAGTTTTGAGAGAAACTGTACCTTTGCCGACAATCTCACAAGCTTCATCATCTCCCAAGTATAAATACCCAAAATTACCTTTGGTGTAGTCTTGGAAATGTTGCTTGTGTGGTGTCACATGGAATGAAGCCCCGGAATCTACTATCCAGGAATTAAACACATTGTCTAATGAGAGAATTAGAGCATCTTGCTCTACTTTACCTACCACATTGGCCTCCGATGTTGGCTTGTTGTCTTGAGACTCTGCCTCCTTCTTCTTCTTGGACCAACAATCCTTCTTGACGTGGCCCTTCTTGCTGCAGTTCCAACATTCAAGAACTGACTTTGTGCGTGACTTGCTCCGCCTTGAGCGATCACGACCCTTTTGGTTTTTGAACCTTTCCTTAGGCCTTCCTCTTGTTTCCACTGACAGTGAAGCACTTGATGATTCTCCTGTGCTTCTCCTTTGTATTTCCTCGCTTAGGAGAACACCCACAACATCATCAAACTTAAGAGTATTTGTGCCAGAAATAGAATTACTTACAGCCATCACAAGGTTGTCCCAACTATCCGGTAGAGATGATAGTATAAGGAGAGATCGCACTTCATCATCGAAATTGATTTTCACCGATCAAAGTTGACTTATGTTTGTGTTAAATTCATTTAGGTGTTCTACAACTGAACCATTCTCTGCCATCTTTAGATTGAACAAGCGCTTCATAAGAAATACCTTATTGGATGCCGATGGTTTCTCGTAGAAGTCGTCAAGTGACTTCATCAAGTCCTCCATGGTCTTCATCTCCGAAACATTGAAGGCCACCATTGACACCAAGCTTAACCGGATTGTTCCCAGTGCCTTTCGATCAAGGACAATCCATGCTTCAGCTGCCATTGTTGTGGGCTTCTTCGCAAGACCGCCTAGTGGCAAATAGAGATCCTTCTGGTAGACATAGTCTTCAATCTGCATCTTCCAATGTTGGTAGTTTTTGCCATTGAACTTCTCAATCTTGAGCTTCCCTTCCTCCACCATAACTCCCACTCAATTCAAGGAATCCTTTCCTTGAGATAATTTAGCTACGAGCAAACCTTGCTCTGATACCAGTTGTTAGGAAATAAGACGTAGCTAAATAGATATTTGAGTAGATTATTTAATGGAGAGAGATAGATTTCACACACAAGATATTATAGAGTAGAGAGAGAGAGAGAGTACACACGATATACGTGGTTCACCCAATGTGGGCTACGTCCACGGAAAAGCAGTCACTCAATGGCTTTAGCAATTCAAAAGAAGAAGTAGTTTACAAAGGGATTAAACCCTTAATAGAGCTCCCGCCTTGCTTCACTCTCACCACCTCACAATCACCTTATTGCATCAACTTGACACTATGAAATGTGTGTAGAAATGGCCTCCTTTTACAGGCCAAAAGGGCTACCCTCTCTTATGAGAGGCAGCCATGTGTAGCCGCCCTTGTGTGAATAAGTCCAAATCGGACCCTTCAATCCGCCCATGTGTGGCCGCCCTTGAGAAGACAAGTCCTCTTTTGAATCTGTCCACCGGCCATTGACTTCCGGCCACCGGCCATTGACTATCGGCCATCGGCCAACCAACCGGTTGTTTTCTGACCACTTTCCGGCCACCGTCCGGCCATAATATTCCGGCGAAAAGGAATATTCCAGTGAGGGGAAAAGAAAGTCTCGGGGGCTTCCACCCCCGAGGCCCCTAAAGTTGCCCCTGCTTTTTGGCCCCGTGAAAATTTTGGTTTCCGGTGAGTGATTTTCCTTTACGCACGATGGCTTATCCTCATAATGGGGGCCTTACAAATGTGCGCTTTTACCACAGAAAATTACAAGGGTAAATCAGGGCTCCATACTTAACAGAAGCTCCCTTACTAGTATGAGTAAGGAGGAACTGAAACAAAGAAAGAAGCAAGTAGAAAAAGACCTAGCGTCAATCCTTTCTGCACTATCATTGAACAAAAGGTTGCACAAGATTCGGTGACATAGGAGGACGCTGCTGAAGTGGCCAAAGGGGACAGATCTTTCCAAGCACTCAAGAAGGCACTCCCACAGCGTGTCGAGGTAGAAGATGTTGTTACGGTGGTTGTTCCCCCTGTCATTGTGAAAAGCAAACTTGTGGAGGTTGCAGATTCCAGTCTGGTCTTCGGGTTTATGGGGAGAGTTCCCAATAGAATTGATCTCAGTAATTGGCTCTACAGTCCACTGGTTTTGAATCAGCAAGACTCGATAATGTTCACCCAATATAAAGCAAAAGGATTCGTGTCGGTTTAGTTCAACGATAGTACAATGGTTGGGAGGGTTTTAGCAAAAAGCCTGCTGTTCTTCAATTGCACGCCGGTGTGCGTGCTCCCTTGGGACCCTCTGTTTGAATCTAATGAGGCATTCAAGGATGTCTGCCCAGTATGGGTGGAGTTTTTCAACCTCCCTGTATGGCTTAGAAAGAACTTGAAGGACCTCGCAACTTTGCTTGGTGATCCACTTTTTGTCCCATTTGCCAGAGCCTCGGGTGTAGCAGCAAACAAGGTCTGTATCTGGTGGGATCTGTGGAAGCAACAGCCAAAGAACTTGGTGGTGAATGTTGGGGTAGGACTAAAGATCATTCATCTAAACTTTAACACCTTATTCGGGGCATGCTTCAAATGCAAGAAATTTGGGTACTATGCGAGAGCGTGTCCTGCTGAGGTGCTAAAGCCTACAGACCAAGTGATGGAGAGAATTGAAGTACAGGCTACCCCACAGGGTGGCACAAACACAGTAGATCCAACAAAGAAGCCTATGGAAAATCTTGGCAATGCATAGGGGGGTCAAAATAAAGGAAACTCGGATAAAGATGTGGAGAAACAAGATCATGGCAACCGGGGTAAGGGCAAGACCACCCAAAGCTACCGCTTTTCATCCACCGCTCAACAAAGAACGGCCACCCCAGTAATGAAGAAGATCGTGATGTCTCCGAGTCTTAGATCAAAAGATGAGGGCTGGCAACAAGTCTTTCATATTTCATGTAAACAGTTCAAAGCGCACGCTAGGACCTTGGGACAAATCAAAGGTCTCCCGCGAGATTTACCAAAGCCTCCTGTCCTATATGAAAACATATTCAAAGTTTTGGGGAAGACAAATCAAGCGGACCTTTTCACTTCCAAGCTAGCTACCATGCAGGCTCCAAAAAAAAAGGAGCCAATGGAAGAGGACAACGTGAATGGGAACTCTGTTGAAGAGTTCCTGGAGGCAGAAGAATTTGTCCCCCTTTCCCAATGATGGATACTCTCTCTATTCAATCTTGGAACGTGAAGGGATTAAAAACCCAGAAGAAGGGTACTCTCTTCTGGGAAAAAGTAAAGAAAGAGAAGGTAGTCAATTGTTGGGCCATCCAAGAGCACCATTTGGATGCTCGTAGTAAGAGAAAATAGGCTGTAGGAAAAAAACTTATCGTTTATGGGGAAGGAAGTGACGGTTTCAATGGTGTCTTGTTCATTGCTGACAGAGATTTGGAGCCAAAGATGGTTCTAAACCACCTGTCCGGACGAGTCCTTGGTGTTATAATCAGATGGGACAATCAACCTATCACCATAGTGAATGTTTACGGCCCTTGCAACGCAAAGGATAGAGCTACAGTGTGGATGCAGCTCAGGGATACTCCGATCAAAGGGGAGTGGCTGATGGTTGGAGATTTCAATATGGTCGAGAAAAGCAAGGAAAGAACAAGCTCCGCAACTATATTGGCTAGCTCAGAAAAGTCTAAATGGCTGAGCTTATGTGAGAAGTGGGCTATGATTGACTTGTGGGAAGTGGGCCCATGGAACAACATGCCTGGATTCACCTACACAAGCCTTCAATATGCCAGCACTGCCTCTCGGCTGGACAAATTCTACTACTCTCATCAAGCTGACTAGATCTCATCGACGTTAGAGATGAAGGTAATCTCAATAGAAAGCCTCTCTGATCACATGCCATTACACTTACAACTCAAGAAAGATAAGGGGGGGGGGGGGGGGGGGGGGGGGGGGCAATCCTTGAGAGGGGAGAAAAAGCTTTTGGTTATAGGGACACACCTATTCAAAGACCCTCTCTTCAGAAGCATCACCAAGAAAGCATTGGGAAAGCTCAAAAAAGATGTGGGGATGAATAAACCTAGTGCTTGGAATATATTTTTTCGGAGTGTACAAAAAGCTATCAAAACTGCAGGTCCTCGGGTTAAAAAATCCAATGAGGCACATGTCAAACATCTCATAGAGGAGGTACTGCAATTAGCCTCTATGAAGACTGCCGGGTTGGCTACCAAGGATGAGCACAAGCGATGGATTGAAGCTAAATCTCACCTGGCCAATGAACAGATGGAGGAAATCAAGAAGGCGAGATTGCTCTCTAGGGAAACTTTCCTTCAGCCAGAGCCTTCTAACCAAGCACATTTTTTAAGGGCTCTGAAAGTGAGAAAGAGTCGAGGCTGCGTGTAAGTGCTTGATGATGAGAAAGGGAATACAATTCAAAACCAAGATGAGATGGCTGAACGTATGCTCAATTATCTCAACCAAAGACCCAATCTCAGGAAGTGGAAGAAGCCCGAGTGTCTCTACTTGGGAGTGTTGAAAAGGAGGTTCCCCATGAGGAAGCCAACCGCATGGAAAAGGCCTTCTCTGAGGAGGAATGCTCAGCGGCACGAAAAGCTCTCGGCAATGAAAAGTCTCCCGGTTGGGATGGACTGATGGCCGAATTCTTCATGGAATTTTGGGATTATCTCAAGGGTCCAGTCACACGGATGGCCAATCAAGTGGTATCCGAAGAGTCATTGGTGCAAGTGTTAAGAGAGGGCTTATCAAGCCCATCCCCAAACAGATATGCTGCTCTCAACTTAAACATTGGCGTCCCATTACAATGATTTCAGTAGCATACAAAATTATTTCCAAGGCGATAGATCTCAAACTTGCCCCCCTCTTGAGTCGGATCATCTCTCCCCGTCAACACGGGTTCATTAAAGGGAGATCTATATATAACAATATCTTGGAAGCAATGGTAGGAATAGAGTATGCATCCTTCTCTCAACAAGAGTGCATCTTGTTGCAGTTGGACCTCGACAAAGCCTATGATAGAATAGAATGGTCCTATATAGAACAATTCATGGGAGCTTTGGGCTTTGGGCCTCGCCTTTGTCGCCTCATACACACACTAGGCGTTGGTAGCCAATCGGAGCTCCTGTTTAATGACAGAATTGTGGGCTCTTTTGAAGTTAAAAGGTCTATTAAGCAAGGATGTCCCTTGGCTCCCTTGCTTTTTGCCATCGGGTCGCATCCTCTCATTACGATTCTCGAAGCCAGTGCTGCACGAGGAGAGATTCAAGGTCTGGCATTACCGGGCAGCGACACGCTACTGGCCAAAATGTTCGTAGATGATTCACTCCTATTCTTGAAGGCGTTCCCTCAAGTTGTCAGGAGAGCTCTGGAGATTGTGCAAACATTTTCTGCGGTCTCGGGATCCAAGTGCAATATAGAGAAGTCAAGACTTATCTCCCTATCAGAGAACGACTCTTTTGACCCTGCAGTGTAGACAAGAGAGATTATCTCAAAAGGGAGTGTATCCAGACACCTGGGAGCCCCCGTAGGGGTGGACGTTACCCATAGGCAAAGATTTTAATGGGTCCTTGAAAAAATAAGCTCAAAAATGAGAATATGGGAGGTTGTTCTCCTCCCCTTCCAAAGCAAGATTAGAGTGATTAATGCTTTTATGGTCCCGTATATTGCTTTCCTCAGCCCCATGCTCAAGATGGCTAAGTGTAATTGGAAATAATTCTTAAAACCAGTGAAAAGGTTTCTTTGGAAGAACAACACAAAAACCTCCTAGCCATGGTAGTGGGCTAGATGGGAGGTAGTTGCTCGCCTGGTAGACCAAGGAGGGCTCGGCATTCTTAACCTTATATTCCATGCTGAGGCCCTTTGTGTAGAATTTATGGTCTCATTGGCTAAATAGGAACAAGCTTGGGCTATCATGACCAAGGAAATGCTTGATGTAGTAAAATTGGGATCAAAAGGGGGAAAGTGGAAGGGGGTTGCGATGCACGACAAACTTCTTGCCCTAAACTGGTCCTATCTTAGATTTGGTGGACTCTCAGGGGAGCTAATGAGGAAGTGCAAAAGAGCAGCTGAGGTTTTGGAATGGGGGAAGCAACCAGATACTTTAAGAACTCCATTTTGCACTGGTCCCCTTGGCTCTCTAAAATATTGGGTCCGCTGAAAAGCCCCTATTGGATAGAAATGGCCAGGAATGTGAATAATAAGGGGCTCATGCGACTAGAGAAATTCTGGGATGGCAACAGGAAGTGCTGGAAAACTACTGACTCTTTAGCCATCCAATTTCAACTGAATGGCTTTGAGATCTTACTAGTCTACAGGGTGATGAAAGAGCTTGATAAGGTGGTGATGCCAATTTGAGAATCCAACTTTGAATGGGACGCTTGGAGATGGCCCGGGTGTAGCCTCTTTTGGAAACCACATTCTAACGGCATTTACCATGCATCAATGCACGAAGCTAATTGGTGTAGCTCACTCAACAAATTATGGAAGAGGCACTGGACGGAAAAATGGTGGGAGGGAGTCATGAAGAACATCTGGAAGCCAAGGTGGCCTCAGTATATGAAGATATTTCTGTGGAAAGTGATGTGGGGAGCTCTGCTGAGACGGGCGTAAAGATACAAGAAAGAGGAATTGGGTCCATTGTTGCTCGGGGTGCAAAATAGCTAGTGAAGACCTAGCCCACCTTTTTATGGGATGTTAGGCAATCAATGGCATGGCTGGGGAAATATGAAAGTGGATTCAAAGGACATGGCAAATTAAGTTCTTCAAGACTGATCTGTTCTTTGGTAGTAACAGGTTGGGAAGTCCCTCTCTTCTTCTCTGCACTCAAATAATCAGGTACTACTTCTTTCACCATATTTGGCAAGCAAGTAACCGTAGCGTATTTGAGGGGGATCCGGCTGTGGCAAGCTTTTGTGAAATCATACAAGAGAGCAAAGTGACGATCCATAGGATCAGAGGCAAACAAGCCTCAGAGGACTGGGCTAGAACAATACATGTCATGATGACATCTTGTAATAAGTAAAGCCTAGGAGTGGTTTCTCTGTCAAGCAGAAAACTTGTAATCCTTTGACCCTCAAGGCTCGGTATGAGCTCGAGGTTGGTGTATATTTCTAATGTTCTTAATACTATCCACTCACAACTGTGAGTTTTGCAAAAAAAAAAAAAACATGATCAAGTCAGTAAGTTAAACTTTGCAAAAGATCATGGACAAGAGAGATAATTTTCATTTAAAAATTCTTGTATATCCGGCTTAACTATCTCTTGATAGGAGGCACTTTGCAATCTCTATGAAGTTTTGAAGCATTGGGTAGGATGTACGTAAGCAGAGAAGTAGCTATAGTTTGGGCACTAACAGCCCCCGGGGCTTGACTACGTGCTATGCATGCCCGGAGGATTCACCATGGAAAAATTAGCGCACCACGTAAGTGTAGGGGAGGGTTTTTTTTACAAGTTACATAAGCATATAAGTTAGGGGCAGGCCCTCAATAATTTATCTCCCAAGCTTAAAAATAATGGAGGGGGTATCATTTTTTTATTTATTTTTTTTGGGGGGGGAGGGGGTGGAAGAAGTGAGAAAAGGGGAAAATTAGATGAAGTTTTTATGTTTCAAAATCATGGCTTCTCAAAAGAGTTTGCCTTCAAACTTGTAAGACAATATCTACAAAGACACATGTAAGAACTAACACTGCTCTATATCAATTGCTTGTTTTGTGATTATAGTTCATTTATTGAAGGATGAAAACTATAAAGAGTTTGTATAGATGCAAGTTTACATGGAGAACCTAACACAGCTTTATAACCATGTTTCTTGTGGTCAGCAACATCCAAGAATGAAGGATTTAAAATACCTAACCTCTCCCTATAGTGCGATGCAATGGTCAAAATAAGTCAAAGACAGGGAATCTATTAAATTAAATCTTCTTGAAGTGCAGCGGAAGTGCAGCACGGTGTTCAACAACAACCAAGAAGAAAGGATTTAAATTACCTAACCCCTCCCCCTAGTGCAACACGGTTGTCAGCAATAGCCAGAGACGAGGAATCTATTAAACCAAATCTTCCTGCAGTGCAACATGGTGGTCAATAAGATCCAAGAACTGAAGATCTGAGATACCTAACCCCTCCCTGCAGTGTGATGCGGTGGTCAGCAATAGCCAAAGATGGGGAATCTAATTGTACATCCTAAGCTACTCTCTGCAATGCAGCATGGAGGTAGGCAGCTGTCAGGGGGGACGAAGTGTCTAAAGTCTAACCCCCCCCTCCCCCCCGCAATGTGATACGAGTATCAACATAGCCGGAGGACGGGTGTCTAAACTCTATCCCTCTTTGCAGTGTGACACAGGGGTCAACACAATCAAAGAGAGGGCCTTGACCTACAAACTAACACTGAGGTGTGAAAAATGTACTACAACAACAGTGCTAGCAAAGACAAAGTTAAAGGAAAAAACAAAAAGAATAATCGGGAATGATTACCTATTGCTAAAAATCTTGTAGCAATCACATGATGTCTACCTCTGTCTTGATGATAAGCATCCTTTTTGCAGCAGTTCGACCAAACTGTCGTGGCACTTTTTGTATAGATTATATATTTTGATCGAGATATATTTTTATCAAAATATGTTTTATTTGGATACCTGCGTAGAATACAAATATAAAGTGTGTAATGTCAAATTATACATAAAAATTTTATTATAAATACGTATAAATGTAGCCTAAATTGAGCTACTACAGGTAGATATCAGGGAGGCAATGGTCGAGGAAGAGGTAGAGCTGATTTTAGTAAGAGAGATTTCAATTGCTACACATGTGGGGAGTATGGCCATTTTGAAATTCAGTGCCCTGAGAATGCAAAACCAAAAGGAGTTAAAAAGAAGCCAGCTGAACTAGTACCAATGAGAGCAATCACCCGAATTAGAAAGGGGTGGTGATCGAGAAACTCCTAGATGAACCTAAAAAGGAATCAAAGCACGCAGCTAAAATGAAGAAATGGGAATAGAAAAGTGCCACATGAAAGGTGAAAGGCACAAAAAAAGTAGTTGACAAATGGTAGGAGCAAAGGGATTTGACAACAAAGATCATAGAGGATCTAGCAAAGAAGATGCCAGAGCCATTGGTGCAGCTAAATTTGGTTTGTGCAAGAAAGTTTTCCATGCCAAATGAAGACTATAGGTAGGGGTAGTGTAGAAGGCTAGGGCAGGTATGTAATCCTTGGGCAGACTATTGGTAGCAGGAATGTATGCCAGATGCATATTTTTAGGCCAAGAAGGCTCCAAAGTGGCTCACTTGGGATGACATGTAAAGGTGCCCAAAATGCTATGTTTGTGCTCTAGAATGTGGGGTTAGATGTGCTCTAGAATCTGGTCTAGACTGCTCGTCAAACGAAGTCTCAGTGTGCAAGATATTGCAGTTCAAAGTTAGAAGATGTTCTCGGGGGATTCACCATGGAAAACTTACCGCACCACGTAAGTGCAAGGAAGGGGTTTTTTTTACAAGTTACATAAGCGTATAAGTTAGGGGCAGGCCCCCAATAATTTATCTCCCAAGCTTAAAAATAAGGGAGGGGGTATCATATTTGGGGGAGGGGGGGAGGGGAGAAGTGAGAAAAGGGGAAATGAGAGGAAGTTTTGTGTTTCAAAATCATGGCTTCCCAAAAGAGTCTTTCCTCAAACTTGTGAGTCAATAGCTACAAGGATACATGCAAGAACTAACACTGCTTTGTATCAATTTATTGTTTTGTGATTATAGTTCATTTTTTGAGGGATGAAAACTATAAAGACTCATTGTATAGATGCAAATTTACACGGAGAACTTAGCACAACTTTATAACCATGTTTTTTGTGTAATTTAGATGGGTCAAAATTAGACGAGTAGCTAGAGTGCAGGCTGAACGGGCACATAGTTTGAAAGTCAAACTAAGACACATTGAGGGTACATGTAGATATCAACAGAAGTGGTTTCTTAGTATGTTGCCAGTCACTATGCTACAAGATCTTTGAATAGTTTTACTCAGTTAGATCATGTGAGACCTATATTTTATATGTAAGATAGGGGTATGATATTTTTTTGGATTGATTGTCTTATAAGCATAGAAAGGGGTTTCATATTCCATAATATGAGTCATATATAGGGGTTTTATCAAAGTTGTCCGCTCGTAGGTGGCGTCCCGTTTTGTATATAGATTGAATCCCCCAGGGAAGATGTTGCAGATCCTCGATGGATAGGGCTGTTGGGGATAGGTGACCAAGGTGGATGTCAGCAAATAGAGTTGTAGTGCTTGAGTTATGGGCTATGCATGTTATTTTAGATTGCAGATTAGAGCTATGGGTTGGCCACTTGATGTTTTACCAGGGGCCACGTTTTTGCCCATCTAACCGCATTGAAAGGCATTCCATTTGGCATTTTTTGGGCCTCGACCAAATTCAAGAGGGTGATACATGACCTACAAAGCTGGAAAGAATCAACATCTTTTCTCATTTTTGATGGCTCCAGTTTGTGGCCTTAAGAGAATCAAGCGGCGACAAAATCTGAGCAGGTTAAAGTTGGTAGTGAGTCCTTCTAGTGGGGCTTTACGGTTTGGGCACATGGTTCTTAAGCAGAGAATGGCAAGAGATGCAACACCGAGGGGAAATCAGAGATACAATGTTTTGTTTTCTTTTTTTGAGGGGTTTTATACACCCTTGAGGGGTGAGGTCTCCTACATCTGCCACGTGGTTGGGTTAAGTCCCATATGGAAGGCGAAGGGGACAATGGACGAGCTATAACTCATGAAGTGTGTGTGTATTAATGTATCACATAAGCAAAGGGACCTTTCCCGTTGCATGACTATGGTTGTGAATCATAGTGGCGTTGTTGCTTCTATGCACAATGGCGTAGGCGGCCTTAGCCGCGGTTTTGTGGGCATCGATGGTGGTGCACGGCACCGGCCGATGATCGGTGGATTTTAGCGGGCGACAGATGATGTGGCAAGCTCGCTCTTTAAGGGATTGATCCCGTGCCCAAGGGGCCCCCTCGCTTTTGGAGATAAAGCAAGGCACACCCCCCCCCCCATCAAGGTCACTAGTGCCTGAGGTCTGGGGGTAGGAGGTGATTCCCATGCATATGAGAGAGAGTAAGGGTGTGGGGTCCAAAGGAGCTCCAAATTTGCCGGATAAAGAGGATCAAGCAAAGAGTGTTCAAAGGGTGAGTTCCATGGGATCAGAGAGAGAGAGAGAGAGAGAGAGAGAGAGAGAGAGAGAGAGAGAGAGAGAGAGAGAGAGAGAGAGAGAGAGAGAGAGTGCTCAAAGGCAAGGGAAGTGGCTAGACAAAGCAAACAGGCCCCAGTCTGGTCGAGTGTAAGGGAGCAAGCATATGTGGGAGAGAAGGGAAGAGAGCCCAAAGGGAGGCCAAGAGAGCAAGTCAAAAACTAATCAAAGGTGGCCAAAAGGAGGCCTCTCAAGGATGGAGATAAAGAGTAAAAATTAAAAAATAAGAATGCTAAGGGGAACTAGCAATGTTGCTAGTGCACCCCCCCCCCCCAACACCTTCAAGTACAAACCAAAGAGAGCAATAAGAGAGTAGATGAACATGAGGCGGCTCCCTCCTTCCAAAAATGCCAAATTAAGGTGCCACATGGACCATTTAGAGAGCAGTTTCTAAAGTTAAATGCCGCCCAACTTAAAATGTATTTTTTTAATAAATGAAGGATTATTTTTGTGCCGTCTGAAGCCTGTAGAGTGGAGTTTTTTTGGCAGAGGAGGGTGCTTGTCAATCCCCTTTTTAATTTCTCTTGAAAATGGCCATCATGATGGCATTGCAAGCTTTGTACATGCCTCTTGAAGTGTAATCAAGCCACTATTGCCCAATTTTGTTGTTGTTTCCCCTTTCCCCCCTTCTCTTTCTCCTGCTCTTGTGTTTCCCTATAGTGCCATAAGTGTGGATATGTGTGCCACCCCGGACCAGCAGTGCTTTGTGCAAGAGGGTGAGATTGAGTGGCTATGTGTGTGTGTAAGGGTGGAGATAGACCATGGAAGTAGGTGTGCGTTGTGTGGTGGTGTTCTGGAGTGTGTAAGCATTGAAAAATGAGCAGGCGGTGGTCTGCTAGTGTAAGGTGTGTTTTTGAAGGTGTTTTTTGAGAGGATAGGGGTGTTGTGGATACCCTACGCTATAGAGAGGCCTTTGTTTTTGTGCCAAGTGTGTTCCCCCATTCCCCCTCTCCATCTTGTGGTGTCCCACTAAGGAGCACGCTGATTGCTGCCAATTGATAAAAAAGAAACAGCGTTTTACGTTGGAAGTCATGGTGGCTAGAAGCTATGGGCCAATTTTCATAGGGGAGGAGGGCCTCAATGAGTGGATGTCCAATTTTGATCTGTATATGCTATCGTTGCATATGCCAAATGAGGATAGCAAAACACGGACATTTCCTTTGGTGATGTGTGGAAAAGATAAATTTTGGCATGAATCTCTGGAAGACAAGCCCAGGCAAGCATGGTCGGCTCTATGGGAAAGGTTTCTTCATGATTTTTGCAAGGAGGCATCCCCAGTCGAGATGGATGCGAAGCTGAAGGTGCTTGAACAAGATGTAAGTGAAGAGTTCAATTTGATTTTGGGTTGTTTTGAAGAGTGTCGGGCAAAATTAGCAGCAGTCATGCAATTGGAGAATGGAGATTACTTTAAGTTGGACAAGTTCATGGCGTGTCTACACCCTAAAGTGAGAGAAAAGGTCGATTTTGAAAGATCAAAAAACTACAATGGTGATGTAGCAATCGCACGGTCAAAGAGCAAAAAGATAAAAAAGAAGATAGCAGGGTGTGTCAGGCTATGAGACGATAGCCCCCCTTCAACCACAAAGTCCAAGGGAGGCTATGCATGAGGAAAATCATGGAAACCAATTTGTAGCCGTTGCGCCGAAGATTTGGGTGCGTACGCTGCATGATTTGTTTGAGCAGATACAATAATTGCGGCTAAGCATGCTGAATAGAGGACAATCAAGAGGATCAAGGGGAAGGTCAAGGCCACTACCAGGAGATGCTACAATTGTGGAGAAGAGGGGCACTATGTGCCTGACTATCCTCAACCGCCAAGAGAGAGAGGAGGTATTTACCCGCTGTTTGGTAGAGGTTGAGGTCAAGGCCAGTTCAATGGTCCAAGAGAGCAAGCAGTGGAAAATCCTGTGCAATTGGCTCCACCAAATAGAGGTGAAGTCCCAAGGGTGAATATTATCAGGGTGGATAAGCAGGATGTCAATATTTTGACCAACAAGAAGGCAAGAGTTGAGAGAGAGATGGAGACAAAGCGTGAAATCAAAGCTCGCAAGGGCAAAGAGAAGGTGTACAAGGGGAGAGAGCATCCAGAGACTAGCAAAAGAAGGAGATGCATCAAAATCAAGCAAGCAGATTTCCATGATTGGGACGTGGCTATCCCGAGTACAACCTAGTAAGTGATGTGTAAAATCAAAAAGCAAACATTACTTTTGGTCAACTATTTTCTTTAAATTTGAAATTGAGGAGGCAATGTTCTATGAGTGTTAGCACCAGGCTATCGAGAGCTAAGGGAAATATGCATGCGGTGAAAAACATGGCCTTGAGGGTAGGTGGCCCGACTAATGTTCTTCCACTGGTAGATGCGGTCATTGAGAAGAGGATGCGGGTACAGGGCTATATAGACAGTGGAGCACAAGTATGTTTCATGACGGAAGCAGCCATGAATGGGCAAGATTCAAGGCAATAGTCCAGTCAAATGTGCACATGAGGATCGCCAACCATACTAAGGCTAGGTGTCTAGGTGTGGCTTAGGATGTGAAGGTCAAGGTGATCGGCATCGAGCCTCCTCATAGAATTTTTTGTGATTGAGGCAGGTGATAATGCTTATCCAATCATTTTGGGTAGTCCATGGCTTTTTCAATAAGTGCTAAGTAGGATTGGGAGAGCAAAGTGTTCACGTTGCCTGACAGAGGGAGACATGTTGTGTTAGATTTGAAGACCAAGGAGAGCAGTTCTTGTACTATGGAAACTAAAGATGAAGACAACTCAAGAAGCTACGAGTACGCGACGGAGATGGCCTATGATGAAGGCTACACTAGCACAAAGGAAGAGGAAAGCAAGTAGGATTTTCTAAACATTAACAAAAATCTGTTTGGAGTTACCATAGAATATTTTTGTGCAAATGAGGAGAGCACTATTGACCTTGTCGAAGACGAAGTATGGGGTGAATTTTTGTCTTGCTTGTCAGATGATGTGATGGTAGAGTAGGTGTTAGGAAGGAAAATGGAGGTAGATTGTGAGAGTAAAGCAACACTTCCAAAGCTGGGATATGATCACCTTGACCCAGTCTATGGTGAACAGGTTGAAGATTTGGTGGAGCATGTTCTTGAGGCTAAAAAGCTGGGTGTGGAGCCAGTCCTCGAAGTAGTAAAGGGGTCTTCAAATACCAATTTACAAAGAGGACATATATGCTTAGCCATGTAGCAGGTGGATGCAGATGTCCAGGTACTGGAGCTTGATGGTATGCTATTGAGGGTTGCTTTGCAAGTATCTTTACATATACTGCAAGGCTTTCTTGGTATCGATCGTGCTATAGAGCCTTTTCTACAATGTGGTTTGAATATGATTGATGAAGAACCATGCTATTGAGGGCTTCAAGGGAGGCTCATTCCATGGTCTATGAATGAGTACAAAGAAGTGTGTATGCATGTTTTGTAGCTAGATAGGAAGGCATCAAGGGATCATAATGTAAAGCAACAGGAGGAAAAAGCGGGGCAGGGTAAGCCAAGTTTGCCGGATAGGGAGATGCAAAAAAGGGCATTGGGTGATGAAGTATGAGAATTTCAAGTCTAAAAAGAAGTGGATAGGTCCGTACAAAGTGCAGAAGACCTATCCAAATGGAAATTATCATTTGGTAAGAGCAAATGTTAAGCTTCTTCGGAACACGGTGAACGGTGTGCGGCTCAAGTTGTATTTTAAGATAAGTCTAGTGCTTGAGGTGCATCAGTAGATTGTAGCCAAGGGGGGTGGGCAACCCACCTAAAGTATGCAGTATGCGAGAGGAAATGAAGCTTTTGTACATAGCCTGTACATAAGATTGTGATTTTGCAAGTGCTTTCAGTTATCAGTTTCAGTGTGTCACTTTCTAAAGTGCTGTAAATATAATTTTGGTCAAACATAAATGTTCGACGAGGGGGCTGGGCAATGATGGTGCAACCAAAGGTGGTTTGTACAAGAAAGTGGTCCATGCCAAACAAAGGTTACAGGCAGGGGCAGTATAGAAGGCTAGGGTAGGTATGAAGTTCCTAAGCAGACTAGTGGTAGCCAAAATGTATTCTAGATGCATCTTTTTAGGCCAAGAAGGCTCCAAAGTGGCTCAGTTGGGATGATAGGTAAAGGCTCTAGAAGCTAGTCCAGATGGCTCATCCAAACGGAGTCCCGATGTGCAAGATATTGCAATTCAAAGTTAGAAGGTGTTGCAGATCCTCGATGGTGGATAGGGTAGCTAGGGACACGTGTCCAGGGAAGATGTTAGTGGATATAATTGTAGTGCTCAAGTTCTGGGTCCTGCACATCTTTTTAGGTTGCGGATCAGAGTTCTGGTTAGTAAGTTATGGCCACTTGAAGTTTTGTCGGGGACCAGGTTCGTGCCCACTTGACCGCATTGAAAGGTGTGCCATTTGGCATTTTTTGGGTCTCAATTCAAGAGGGTGGTACATGACCTATGAAGTCGGCAGGAATCAAAAACTTGTCAACAATCGGATGTTCGGGCACTGAGTTACATTCCGCGATGAAGTCTGGAGCAGTTACCCGAGGGACAGCCACGTGTTTTTTTTTCCATTTTTGATGGCTCTAGTTTTCAGCCTCGAAGAATCAAATGGAGACAAAAGCCGGGCAGGTTAAAGTTGGCAATGAGGCCTTCTATTGGGGCTTTATGGTTTGGGCACATGGTTCTTAAGCAAAGAATGGCAAGCCATGCAAAGCCGGGGGGAAATAAGAGATACACAATAGGAAGAGGATGGGGTGTAAGAGGGCCTCTTTATTTGCCATGAGCTTATGGAGGTGATTAACATTTTGATGAATAGGTGTATGACATGTGTGCAAGAATGGTGGGTGTGTAAGAGATGTGTAAGAGTGGTCAAAAGGATGCGCTTTTTCCCCCAAAAGGGAAGTGGAAAATTTTATGTTTTTTTGGCCTTTCATAACTTCCACGTATGATCTTCGATTTGAGCGGAGATCATAGATCTACAATCTACGTGTCAAGATCTTTCCATAGATATGCTACATTATATGATTTTACCTGATTTTAAATTCCATTTTGGGACGGAACTTTGAATTCAAATAAACTAGCCATTTTGCATGTGTTCAAAAGCTATCCTTTGATTACTTTCTTAATACTAAAGGTTTGACGTCCTTAAATTTCCATATAAATAGGCCCTCCTAGACCCCATTCTCTTCCTATGAATGTTTTTGTTTGAGGGGTTTTATACACCCTTGAGGGGTGAGGCCTCCTACATCTACCACATGGCTGGGTTAAGTCCCATATATGAGGGGACAGGGCCTCTGGATGGAGTATAAGTCATGAAATGTACGTATATTAAGGTATCAGAAGAGGGGGAGACCTCTTCCGTTGCATGGCTATGGCTTTAAGTCATAGTGGCACTGCTACTTCTGTGCATGATGGCACAAGCGGCCTTAGCTGCGATTTTGTGGGCGTCAATGGCGGCACAAGGTTGTGAGCGACAGCAGCCGACGATCGGTGGCTCTGAGCAAGCAAGAGATGACATGGAAAACCCACGCTTGAAGGGATGGATCTCGTGCCCAGGGCCTTCCCCACTTTTGGAGAGAAAGCAAGGCACCCCCCCCCCCCCCCCCCCCCCACTAGCGAGGTCGCTAGTGCCTGGGGCCTGGGGGAAGGAGGTGATCCCCATGCATATGAGAGAGCACCAAGCAAAGGGTGAGCTCCATGGGTTGAGAGAGAGAGAGAGAGAGAGAGAGAGAGAGAGAGAGAGAGAGAGAGAGAGAGTTCAAAGGCAAGGGAAGTGGCCGGGCAAAGCAAACAGGCCCAAGTTGGGTCAACTGCAAGGGAGCGATCATATGAGAAAGCAAAGGGGAGAGAGCCCAAAGGGTGGTCAAGAGAGCAAGTCAAAGGCTAATCAAAGGGGGTCAAAAGGAGGCCTCTCAAGGATGGAGATAAAGAATAAAAAATAAAAATAAGAATGCCAAGGGACACTAGCGATGTCGCTAGTGCACCCCCCTTCAAAAGTACAAACCAAAGAGAGCAGGTGAACATGAGGCGGCTCCCCCCTTTCAAAAATGACAAATTAAGGTGCCAAATAACAGAGTAGATAAACATGAAGCAGCTCCCCCTTCAAAAAATGCCAAATTAAGGTGCCAAATGGACCAAGTAGAGAGCAATTTCTAAAGTTAAAGTCCCCCGACTATAAAATGTATTCTTTTAATCAAATAAAGGGTTTTTTTCTGCCGTTTGAAGCCTGCAAAGTGGAGTTTTTTGGTAGAGGAGGGTGCTTGTCAATCCCCTTTGTAATTTCTCTTGAAAATGGCCATTGTGATGGCATTGCAAGCTTTGTACATGCCTCTTGAAGTGTAATCAGGCCACTATTGCTCAATTTTGTTGTTGTTTCCCCTTCCCCCCCTTCTCTTCTCCTGCTCTTGTGTTTCCCCTTCGTGCCAGTAGTGTGGATGTGTGTGGCCCCCCGGACCGGTGGTGCTTTGTGGGAGAGGGTGAGATTGAGCAGAGCTGTGTGTGTGTGTGTGTGTGTGTGTGTGTGTGTGTGTGTGTGTGTGTGTGTGTGTGTGTGTGTGTGTGTGTGTGTGTGTGTGTGTGTGTGTGTGTGTGTGCGCGCGCGCGCAAGGGTGAAGAAAAATCGTGGCAGTATGTGTGCATTGTGTGGTGTTATTGTGGAGTGTGTAAGCATTGGAAAATGAGCAAGGGGTGGTCTGTTAGTGTAAGGTGTATTTTTAAAAATGTTTTCTGAGAGGATGGGGGTGTTGTGGATACCTAAATCTATAGAGAGGCCTTTGTTTTTGTGCCAGGTGTGTTCCCCCATTCCCCCTCTCCACCGTCAGAATGTTCAAACACTTTTAGAATAATTTAAATTTTTTTTGCCTCAATCTTTAGGTGTTCAATAAGAGAAACCTTTCAAAGAGTCTCATGAAGAGAAGGCCAAAAATAGATTGGATGAGTCTATGATAGATTTCAAGTGGACTATGAAACTAGAAATCAATGGGAACCATTTTTAGGGGTCATACTTGATGGTAGGGATGTTAAGTATGGAGCCTGATTTACCCTTGTAATTTTATGTGGTAAAAGCGTACATTTGTAAGGCCCCCATTATGAGGAGAAGCCATTGTGCGTGAAGGAAAATCACTCACCGAAAACCAAAATTTTCACGGACAAGAATCAGGGCAACTTTAAAGGCCTCGGGGGCGGAGGCCCCCGAGACTTTTTTTTTCGCCAGAATATTATGGCCGGACGGTGGCCGGAAAGTGGTCGGAAAACAACCGGTCGGTTGGCCGGTGGCCGGTAGTCAATGGTCGATGGTCGGTGGTCGATGGCCGGTGGCCTGTGGTCGGAAGTCAATGGCCGGTGGCCGGTGGCCGAATTCAATGGCCGGTGGCCGAATTCAAAAGCGGACTTGTCTTCTCAAGGGCGGCCACACATGGGCGGATTGGAGAGTCCGATTTGGACTTATTCGCACAAGGGCGGCTACACATGGCTGTCTCTCATTAGAGAGGGCAGCCCTTTTGGCCTATAAAAGGAGGCCATTTCTACACACATTATATAGTGTGAAGTTGATGCAACAAGGTGAGTGTGAGGTGGTGAGAGTGAAGCAAGGCGGGAGCTCCATTAAGGGTATAATCCCTTTGTAAACTACTTCTTGTTTTGAAGTACTAAAGCCATTGAGTGGCTGCTTTCCCGTGGACGTAGCCCACATTGGGTGAACCACGTATATCGTGTGTACTCTCTCTCTCTCTCTACTCTATAATCTCGTGTATATAAATCTGTCTCTCTCCATTAAGTAATCTACTCAATTATCTATTTAGCTACGTCTTATTTCCTAACAACTGGTATCAGAGCAAGGTTTTCTCGTAGCTAAATTATCTCAAGGAGAGGATTCCTTGAATTGAGTGGGAGTTATGGCGGAGGAAGGGAAACTCAAGATTGAGAAGTTCAACGGCAAAAACTACCAACATTGGAAGATGCAGATTGAAGACTATCTCTACCAGAAGGACCTCTATTTGCCACTAGGCGGTCTTGCGAAGAAGCCCGCAACAATGGCAGATGAAGCATGGATTGTCCTTGATCGAAAGGCACTGGGAACAATCCGGTTAAGCTTGGCGTCAATGGTGGCCTTCAATGTTTCGGAGATGAAGACCACGGAGGACTTGATGAAGTCACTTGACGACTTCTACGAGAAACCATCGGCATCCAATAAGGTATTTCTTATGAAGTGCTTGTTCAATCTAAAGATGGCAGAGAATGGTTCAATTGTAGAACACCTAAATGACTTTAACACAAACATAAGTCAACTTCGATCAGTGAAAATCAATTTCGATGACGAAGTGCGAGCTCTCCTTATACTATCATCTCTACCGGATAGTTGGGACAGCCTTGTGATGGCTGTAAGTAATTCTATCTCTGGCACAAATACTCTTAAGTTTGATGATGTTGTGGGTGTTGTCCTAAGCGAGGAAATGCGAAGGAGAAGCACAGGAGAATCATCAAGTGCTACACTATCAGTGGAAACAAGAGGAAGGCTTAAGGAGAGGTTCAAAAACCAAAAGGGTCATGATCGCTCAAGGCGGAGCAAGTCACGCACAAAGTCAGTTCTTGAATGTTGGAACTGCGGTAAGAAGGGCCACGTCAAGAAGGATTGCTGGTCCAAGAAGAAGAAGGAGACAGAGTCTCAAGACAACAAGCCAACATCGGAGGCCAATGTGGCAGGTAAAGTAGAGCAAGATGCTCTAATTCTCTCATTAGACAATGTGTCTAATTCCTGGATAGTAGATTCCGGGGCTTCATTCCATGCGACACCACACAAGCAACATTTCCAAGACTACACCAAAGGTAATTTTGGGTATGTATACTTGGGAGATGATGAAGCTTGTGAGATTGTCGGCAAAGGTACAATTTCTGTCAAAACTGCTAACGGAAATGAATGGAAGCTTAAAAATGTTAGGCATGTTCCTTCTCTTTGCAAAAATTTGATCTCTACAGGACAATTGGATGATGAAGGTCACAACATTGCATTCGGAAAAAAACGGTGGAAGATCTCAAAGGGATCTTTGGTGGTTGCCAAGGGTGAAAAAGTCGGTACACTTTACTTGTGTACTGTTAGCACACAACCTTCAGCTTGTGCAGCAACTACAGAAGTTGACAGTGCGGTGTGGCACTACCGACTTGGGCATATGAGTGCCAAAGGAATGCAAATACTTCAAACAAAGAAGCTTCTACCAGGTTTGAAAGAAGTGGACTTAGAGTTCTGTGAAGATTTTGTTTATGGTAAACAAAAGAGGGTAAATTTTCAAAATTCAGGAAATGAAAGAAAAAATAAAAAACTTGAGTTGGTTCATTCTGATGTTTGGGGTCCTGCAAGTACACCATCACTTGGTGGCTCATTGTACTATGTAACATTCATAGACGATGCGACTAGAAAAACATGGGTTTATGTCATGAAGAATAAATCCGATGTATTTTCCATATTTCAAAGGTGGAAAGCCTTTGTGGAGAATGAAACAGGTACCAAGGTTAAATGCCTCAGATCCGACAATGGAGGCGAATATTGCAGCCAAGCTTTTGAAAGCTTTTGTGCTAGCAATGGAATTCGGAGGCAAAGGACAACCCCAAGGACACCTCAACAAAATGGGATTTCGGAAAGGATGAACAGGACAATCATGGAACGAGCACGAAGCATGCGGCTACATGCAGGCCTACCGCTTGAGCTTTGGGCGGAAGCTGTAAGTACGTCTGTGTACTTAATCAATCGGTCACCCTCAACGGCATTGGATGGGGGAGTTCTAGAAGAGGCATGGACAGGTAAACCAGTGAATTATGCATTTCTCAAAGTGTTTGGGTGTGAGGCTTTCATGCACATAGATAGAAGCCTAAGATCAAAGCTAGATGCAAAGTCCAAAAAGTATTTCTTCATTGGCTATGGAGAAGGAGACTTTGGGTATCGCCTATGGAATCCTGAAGATGGTAAAATCTTAAGGAGTAGGGATGTAATTTTTAACGAACAAAATATGTACAAAGATTACTTGGAAAGAAAACAAACAAAAGAAACAGATGATGAGTACATGGAGCTTGAGGACGGTGAAGACTCAAGGACTGCAAACGGTGACAATGTGCAACAACGTCAACCAAATGAGGAGCCTCAACCTATTCCCCGAAGATCTACAAGAGCAAGTAGACCTCCAGAAAGGTTTGTTCCTTCCTTCAACCATCTCTTGATCTCAGATTCTGGACAGCTGGAATCATACGAAGAAGCTATGCAACATGAATCCAAAGAACAATGGACGAAGAGCATGCAAGTGGAGATGGACTCACTACATCGCAACCAAACATGGAAGCTGGTTGATTTGCCTAAAGGTAAGCGGGCACTTCAAAACAAATGGGTGTACAAGCTGAAGGAAGAAGAAGGTAGGAAGAAAAGGTACAAGTCTAGGCTTGTGGTAAAAGGTTTTTCTCAAAAGAAAGGTATTGACTTCAATGAAATATTTTCTCCTATTGTAAAAATGAACTCAATTAGGCTTGTCTTAAGCCTTGTGGCTTCTCATGATCTAAATCTCGAGCAAATGGATGTAAATACGGCATTCCCTCACAATGACTTAGAGGAGGAAATCTACATGCTTCAACCAAAGGGGTATGAAGTAAAAGGTAAGGAGAAAATGGTTTGCAGATTAAAGAAGAGCTTGTATGGTTTAAAGCAAGCATCAAGACAATGGTACTTGAAGTTTGATCGATGGATGTTGGATCATGGATTCACAAGATGCAACTCGGATCACTGCGTCTACACGAAGAATTTGGGAGATGGGAAATTCATCATCCTAATGTTGTATGTTGATGACATGTTGATTGCAAGTGCTAACATGCAGGACATCAAAGACCTAAAAGAGGAGCTGTCCAAATCTTTTTCAATGAAAGATTTAGGTGCTTCAAAGAGGATACTTGGTATGAAAATATCAAGGGACAGGACGAAGAAGACAATATAGCTATCTCAATAAGATTACATCAAGAAGGTACTAGAAAGGTTTGCAATGCAAAATGCAAAACCAGTTTCTACACCTTTGGCTGGTCATTTTAAACTAACGAAGGATATGTGTCCAAAGACACAAGAGGAGACAGCCTATATGTCTAAAGTTTCATATGCTGTAGTGGTAGGTTCTCTAATGTATTCTATGGTCTGGACAAGGCCAGACATTGCACATGCAGTGGGAGTTGTGAGTAGGTTCATGGACAACCCAGGTAAAGAGCATTGGCAAGCTGTGAAGTGGATACTTAGGTATCTAAAAGGGACAACAACAAATGATTTGTATTTTGGAGGAACTGATATTTTTCTAGAAGGGTATGCTAATGCAGATATGGCAGGTGACAAAGATACTCGAAGGAGCACTACTGGCTATGTGTTCACGGTTGGAGGCACAGCAGTAAGCTGGGCTTCAAAGCTGCAGAAAGTGGTTTCACTTTCTACCACGGAAGCAGAGTATGTAGCAATGACGGAGGCAAGCAAAGAAATTCTGTGGCTTCACAGATTCTTAGAAGATCTTGGATTCAAACAAGACAATTGTGTCTTGTACAGTGATAGCCAAAGCGCTATCCATCTTGCGAAGAACTCAGCCTTTCATTCAAGGACAAAGCACATTGAGACATGTTTACAAAGGTGGTCAACAAGGAGAAGTTGAGCTTTTGCTCATCTTCAATCGGCATTCAAGGATAAGAAGCCAGAATGGAAAGCAGTCACAGGTTTGGTTTGGAGATCAGTCTCCAAGTGGGAGATTGTTAAGTATGGAGCCTGATTTACCCTTGTAATTTTATGTGGTAAAAGCGCACATTTATAAGGCCCCCATTATGAGGAGAAGCCATTGTGCGTGAAGGAAAATCACTCACCGGAAACCAAAATTTTCACGGACAAGAATCAGGGAAACTTTAAAGGCCTCGGGGGCGGAGGCCCACGAGACTTTTTTTTTCGCCAGAATATTATGGCCGGACGGTGGCCGGAAAGTGGTCGGAAAACAACCGGTCGGTTGGCCGATGGCCGGTAGTCAATGGCCGATGGCCTCTGGTCGAAAGTCAATGGCCGGTGGCCGGTGGCCGAATTCAATGGCCGGTGGCCGAATTCAAAAGCGGACTTGTCTTCTCAAGGGCGGCCACACATGGGCGGATTGGAGAGTCCGATTTGGACTTATTCGCACAAGGGCGGCTACACATGGCTGTCTCTCATTAGAGAGGGCAGCCCTTTTGGCCTATAAAAGGAGGCCATTTCTACACACATTATATAGTGTGAAGTTGATGCAACAAGGTGAGTGTGAGGTGGTGAGAGTGAAGCAAGGCGGGAGCTCCATTAAGGGTATAATCCCTTTGTAAACTACTTCTTGTTTTGAAGTACTAAATCCATTGAGTGGCTGCTTTCCCGTGGACGTAGCCCACATTGGGTGAACCACGTATATCGTGTGTACTCTCTCTCTCTCTCTCTCTCTCTCTCTCTCTCTCTCTCTCTCTCTCTCTCTCTCTCGCTCTACTCTATAATCTCGTGTATATAAATCTGTCTCTCTCCATTAAGTAATCTACTCAATTATCTATTTAGCTACGTCTTATTTCCTAACAAGGGAAGGAGTCACCATTCTTGGAGAACATTAGAGACATAAGTTGGGGATCCAGGAACTCAAGCCAGCACCATTCAGAATCAAAAGGGTTGATCATAGGGTAGTTCAAGCTATTCGATTAATTGGAAACATGTAGATGCAAATTGGCCCAAGGAGAAATTCAAGACTAGTTTCCTAGTGTTTGAATTACAAGGAGCATATGGAATGATTTTGGGTAGACCATGGCTCAAAATTTCTAGAGTCATACACGACTATGCTAGTCAAACATTGACTATTCAAGGGCCCAATAGAAGAATTTATTTCAAATCTTACAGTATAAGAAGCTAGAAATAGACACTAAGACTAGAAGAGTTATGCATGAAGTATGGTACCAAGAAGATCAAGTGAATGATCACATCAATTAATATTTTTCCATTTGGAAAGATTAACTTAACATTGTTCTGATGGACAAAGAGCAATCTAAAAGGCAAAGGAGGCAATACCTTGATGAGTTTACAGAATCGACTACTAGTGAGTGAACTATTCATATTGATGGACGAATTCCATATCACTGATGAACAAGGAAATGTAAGAGTATAGATCAAAGGTAGGGTATCACCAAACCAATACAAAGAATCAAAACCAAGAAGTTTAAAAGATAGAGATGTAACTTGGACTTGCCGAGCTTGGAGATCCGTCTAATGCGTGTGCATTTGGTATTTGAAATGAGATGAAGCAGAGTCATTGGCCAAAGAGAAAGGAGATGGTCTTGGTTTCTTCCCAATGATCAGAAGATTCTGAGGGTGGAATCTTGGCATAGATAAAAACACCAAAATGGTGAAGATCAACTTACATCTAAAGCCAAAGATTACAGAGAAAACTAAGGGTTTGTTTTATAAGTACAAGGATGTATATTCTTGGGATCACACTGATTTGAATGGAGTTGACCTAGAAGTGTGTCAGCACCTGATGCCACTGAAACCATATGCCGGACCAGTGAGACTACAAAGGTATAGAACAAACCTCAATTATTCTAAGAAGGTAAAGGAGGAAATCGATAATCCTCTAAAATTTGGGTTCGTTACTAAAGTGGCAAGTAGAAACTGGCTATTTCCAATTGTAGTGGTACCCAAGAGCAATGGAAAGTTGTGAGTGTGTGTGGATTATAGGAATATCATTGCCTATACCATTAAAGATCCATTCCCACTTCCATTCACTGATATTAGATGAGATTGTTGGCCATGAAATGTACAATTTCATGGACGGATACATTGGCAATAATTAGTTGAAAATTGCCTTAGAAGATCAAGAAAAACAAATTTCATCACTAGAATGGGTAACATTTATGTATTTGGAAATGACATTTGGGTTATGTAATGCTTCAATAACCTTTTAGAGATGTATGATGGGGATCTTCAGTGAGTTCTTGCTTAAATTTATGGATATTTTCATGGATGACTTCATGATCTTCTCAACTAAAGAAATGCATCTATTATTCTTGGAAATTATATTTGAAAGATTCAAAGAGAAGAGAATATGCCTGAACCCATTTGAGTCCAAGTTTATGGTATGGAAAGGTCAACTTCTAGGACAAATTGTCTCTAGAAATGGTATTGAGATAAAATAAGACATGATTGAGTGTGTTCAACAGAGAAGAGAATATGCCTGAACCCATTTAAGTCAAAGTTTATGGTATGGAAAGGTCAACTTCTAGGACAAATTGTCTCTAGAAATGGTATTGAGATAAAAGATAACATGATTGAGTGTGTTCAACAAGCTAGAGCACCACCGATTGTATCTAAATTGAGCTCTATAGGGTATGTTAATTTCTATAGAAGATTCATTCACATGTTTACGAAAAAGCTCTCTATATGAACTAACTCAAAAAGGGAAGAAGTTTATATGGATTAGAATGTTAATTTTCATGTTCATGTGGATGCATCTCGAATGGGATGGGAGCAATATAGGCATAGCCTATGGGAAGATAGGTCCTACACAATCTACTTTGCTGGTCACTGGTTCAATATAGCTAAGCATGGATATTATACAACAAAGAGGTAGGCATTGGGAATGACCTTTAGTGCATTAAGGATTTTGGGCAAGTTAATCTACTTCTATGTCGATCTTTGAGCTCTTTTGTTTCTGATCAGCAAAGTCAATATCCAACTTTGGGGGGGGGGAGGGGGCGGTCATTTAATAAGTATGTGACTATCACGTTAGGGCAATAGAAGGGTTATTAAATATCATTTTTTTCTCACAGTTTCACATAAAAAAGGGTACTATATAAGGAAATTGGAAAAAAAATACTGATTGAATAGTAAAAGGGTGTATTTTATCCATCAAAGATTTACAAAAAAGGATTTTTATAAATAGTCCTTAAACGAACGTGATATACACAATCTATACATATTGAACTAGAATTGAACCCCTGAGATATCCAAGGAGATTGATCAGATGGATGGTGTTCTTGATGGATTTTGAATTTAAAATCTACCATAAGCCAGGAAAGACTTACTCTGGTAGTGATTTCTTGGCAAGGAGTTCTCAAGGGTATTTAGAGATCTTGATGCGGGATGATCTAGTAGACACAGATTTATTTCAAAATTTGGCAATGGAAGGACCAGATCCAAAATGGCAAGCTGTGTATGGTTTCCTTCAATATGGAGTATTTTCAAAAGACTGGTCCCAAAAAAAATAAGAAGGCATTGATTCTAAAAAGTCTGAAGCTTACAATCATAGGAGGAGATTTGTACACATTGGGCAATGATGCGGCTCTTTGAGGATGTGTGCCTATCAAAGAAGAATGCAAATGAGTATAGAGGCTCAATGTGGGAGTTGTGGAGGACATTTGTCCACTAAAATCACTTACAAGAGATGTTTTCAAGAAAGACTGCGGTGTTATGGATTTCTACAAGACTTGTGATATTTGTAGGAGGGTGGGAGGCCAAGAGCATCGGATATGACTCCTCTAACATCAATTCAACCACTGGGAGTGTTCATGAAATGGGAACTCAATTTCATGGGTCCACTCAATAAGGTATCCACTAGAAAGAACAAGTACATTGTGATGGCCACATGCGATGTCATCAAATGGGTAGAGGCTATGGAATTACCAAAAAACACTGCCAAACCTAAAACATGGTTTTGTATGAACATGTAAGTTGCAGATTTGGTTGTCATCCGGTCAATATTGTGCTAGATAAAGAAACCCATTTCATTAATGAGACAAACCAAATACTTGCTGAAATTTTCTCAAACAAGCACAAGAAATCATCTCCAGCTTATTCTAGGTGCAACGGGCAAGTTGAAAGCAACAACAAGACTATCAAAGCCATAAATTGTTCAGAAGGAGCCTCATAGCTAGGATGAGAAACTTTAAACTTCTTTATGGGCATATCAAACTCCTCACAAGGTTACCACTGGAATGACACCTTTCAAGATGTTTTATGGCACAGAGGTAGTGGCACCTATGAAATTTTTAATTCCCAGTCTCATATTCTCCATTGAGCATGGTATGGGCTTTATTTCAACTTTGAAACAAATAGTGGATGAACTACTAAGATTAGATGATATTGGATAGAGAGCTATCATTAGAACAAGAAGTGGTTAAACAGAGGAGAAAGCAGTAGCATGACAATAAGGTCAAAGTCAAAGAATTTCAAGAATGGGGATCTAGTATTTCTTTATAAGTCCAAGTTAGGACCAAAGAAACCTAATATAGAATTTTCATGATTAGAAACTTATAAAGTGGATTAGTTTTCTCCAACGCCACACTTAGGTTAAGGGACGTATTGGGGTTACTATTTCCATGGGTCTACAATGGAGCCAAGATTAAGTTGTACTATGCCATATCAGATGGGATTTCAATGACACCACTTCAAGAGACCAATTCAAAGTCAAACCTCTTAAAAAGTTCCTTGGAAAACACTATTACTACTACTCACTCAACTTCAATCTATTAGCACGAATCTCAACAGATTCACTCACTCCCCTTTTTCCAAAGCAAAAGTGTATGCCCCGCTGGTTGTGTGTTTGTGCATAGGCAGATGGCAGAGAATGGCTTGCATCCTCAGACCAACGTTCGACACTCCTCGTCCCTCTCTTGTAATCGGCTCACCAACGGCTTGCAGGGTGAGCGGCATGCGTGCCGTGCTGACCCGTCCCCCTTCGTGCTAGTGCTCAAAGCATCCACTTGTGAAACCTTCCTACATATCCCCTCACACACACGCACACACACACACACACACAATCTGACAAGATATAGAGAGTTGTGTTACTCCCCAAAGAAAAATTATATCGCCCCCACTTCATCCCTCTCCTCCCCTTCGTCGCTACTCAAGCCCTTGTCCTACTCTTCCTTTCTCTTCTCCGCATGCACTATTCGTCCCTTTGCTGCTGGCAGCTATTGCCATCCGTCCCTGGTTTCCTCCACCAGCATCTTGCTGATTTCCCTCCCGCTAAGTGCCTCCATTTGCCCAATGACCTGCTGCTACATGATGCAATAGAGACATCTTGGCTCCGAACTTGTGGACATCTCATGCCAGGGAATGATGCAATACTAAGAGCGTGCACCATTCACTGCACCATCGAAGAGCAAAATCTCTCTCTCTCTCTTTTTTTATATATATATATATATATATATATATATTTGTGACAGGCACCCGCCGATTGCATTGCTCCTCTACGCTATGACTTGCTCTATCAAAGACCAAAAATATTCATGTCTCTCTCCCTCTCTCCCCTCCACGTGGCATCTCCCTTCCCAAGGCAACCTCCACTTTCCTGCTTTCCTCTGCTATCGGCCCCCTTTGCCTCAATTCTCAATTTTAGTTGGAATCCACCTTAGATTGTACTTAAGGAAATCAAGAAAAAAAATTGTGAAAAAAAGACCTAGAGTACGAGTTAGTTAATTGCACGCCGTGGAGATTAATTGCTTTATTATTTTAAGACATTTTTTCCTTCTATTTAAGGAAATCAAGAAGAGAGTTTTAACGTCTCAAAAAACTATCCCAAGAGACCTAAATAAACATCTGGAGGTACTACACGTGGAAAACAAGAAGTTTTTTTTTTTTTTTGGCCTTACCTTTTCCTCCTGAGCCCCAAGCCAAGGGATCTTTGTTGATTCCCCTTAACGAGACACTTTGGCAAACCTACTAGGATATTTTTAGCCATGGATAAAGATTCTCAATTTAATGGTTAGAACTAAGTAAAGGCTACTCCTTTCGACGTGAAGCTGAATCCTTTCTTGTTGGGATGGAAAATTTTCACTTTCCCTCCCGTTAAGACTTGCTTGAATAGCAACACATGAGTATAAGGATCCCCAAATCAATTCATGAGTATAAGGATCCCCAAATCCACTGTACTTTTTGCTTGCTCATTTGGCTACTTTTGATGGTTTTACTTGTTGTGGTGGTTAAACCACATATCTTATCATTATGTCTCTTGTAAAACCTCACTCCCTACTTTATCCAATCTTGGAGGGAATCCTAGTGAAATTCTCTTTGACACTCTTCCTAGGCCTTCATCCATAAATTGTAGACCTCTTGATCCCATGATGGAAGTACAACATCATGATTGATTTATTGGATCATGAGCTATGCTCCCATGAATAATAGATGTGTATGTACTATGATCCCATTGATCTTGTAAGTTGAAACCTTAGATCATGCATACGTTCTCGAGCCTCATCGAATGCCGTTGTTTTCAAAGTTATATTCAATTTATGAAAATTTTGTTAAAATTGCGCTAAACTTCTATGATTTTTTCATCTTAAAATTTATCACTATAATTTTAATTTGGTATTAATTTTGGCAAAAGTAAAATTTGTCTATGTTCTTCACCTCATAGATGACCTAAGATATGAACGTGACCTATGAATTTTTTTTCTAGATTCACCAAATAATTATGACAAGTTGCTAGAAAAACAGAACAGTTTAGTGTCTCAGGACACTTAAGTGTCCGATTACAGAACTAGTGATATAGATTTACCCCTCCAAATCAATCGGTCATATAGTTTTATACTCTCGTCCATAGTTTTCTACCAATAGAACTTGCACTCCCTGATCGTATGTATGCGTAATCTAACAATCTATTTGCATAAAGCATCGATCTCCACCAACCCCTTGTATCACCACCACCTTAGTGTTGCAAATATCTTCTACATCTACAAGGACATGCAAACAGAGGTTCAAATCTAGTTATGGTTACCAAATTAGAGCCGCTACTATCATCTTTTCAACCATATCAAAAGCCTCTTATTGTGCTTGTCTCCAAACAAATGCCAATGCTACCCTTCTTCGTTAGATGAGATGAGGGCCAAACCATCTGCTAGGTACCTTAAACAATCTATTGTGCCAAATTATAGAAATGTTTTCACATGTTTGAAGGGATATTATCCTCTCACTCTTCCTATGAAATAATGCATACCTACTAGGTCTATTTAAAAGAAAATCCATTAGTTGGTCCTTCCCTCCCATGTCTCTTCAATAACCCCTGGCTAACAATCAAGCAGCGTAGGCCTTCCCTTCACAACTTGCAAAAATAACACGAACTCGGATTAAGGGCATGAGAGAGAGAGAGAGAGAGAGAGAGAGAGAGGAGTCCATTCGGTTTTTAAAGATTTAAGTCAAGTAGTTGTTTCCTTTACGAGAGAGAGAGAGAGAGCTCACCTCCTAGGAGTCACCCGCCTTCCATTTCTAGCTATGAATCTATGGAGATTCCACCCTATTCCTCATTTTCTCACTAACAACCTCACCTACTACTAAGCCCACGGTCATATGAGGTGGATAACTACCCTCAACAGGTAACCTTCACCTCCGGATCCCGTGGCATGATGCACATGATAGTGTGATGGTAGGGTTCACTCGGCAAATTGGGGGCCATTATCCCTAGTTCACGTGGCGATCTTCAATCGATCGGCCCAGGGACCTCGTGTCATATAGTGACGAGGTCATGCGACCACCACCTAACTGCTGGTGTGTTGCAAAGTTGCCATTTGCAAATGTGAGTCCGCGAAAGCCTGCAGGGGAACTCCGGAGAAAGCGAGAGAGTCGAAACTGCAGCTTGCAAGGCTGCAGCGGCGAGCCTGCAAGCTCCCATGCTGCCGAGAATCTTTTGAGGAGTCCCGAGGACGATCAGGAGTGATGCGACAGTAGCATTCATTCGCTCCCTCAATAAAAGCTACCCTCGCATTTAAGGTGGCTTCACCCGCCCTCCGTCCTCTCATACCTTTCTAAGATTCCCTTGTAGTACGCTGCCATGCCTCAACGAACAAGCTGCCTCAAGACCAACAACTTACAAGGCTCACACACTCACACTGACGGACTCTCTCTCTCTCTCTCTCTCTCTCCTCAGTCTTATACCTATAACCTTCTGCAATTGATTGATGTTGGCGCCAGACTCCAGTTGCTTTCATTCGTTTGTCTATCAATTTAAGGCACACAAATGTGAAGCACACACTACACGTCTATAGTCTTCTCGTAGGCTGTCAAGTTGTCGGTCGTCACACTCCACTGACTTTAGATTCCAAATGTCAAATGATCAATACCTACAACCAGTGTTCGGGAAAAATCAATTTTCCAACCATACAAAATTCCTTTCTTTGAATCTGCCAAGAGGAAATTTTAGAAAATTATGTTAATTCTTCAGATTTTTACACTATTTTTCTCTCTTTTGGGACGGAATATCTCCTTTTCCCTTCGCCCTCAGCCGGCATTTTGGAAATTGAAAACGGCACGATATTAGGTTGAGACACATTTTTCCCGAACACTGCCTACAACTTACAAGCAACACTGAATCTTGATGCTATGGTTGGTTGACAGATTGTGTGCGCACACTGTGGACACTCTTAAAGGTTCGTAATCTCTTCCTATTTCGTTTACTAAAACAAATTTACAACGTAGGCTAGCGATGGCATAGCTTCATCATCCCTACGCCCCCCGGGCCTACCGCCCAGTGAGATGACCGGCGTGGTCATCTCACCTGCCCGCAACCCCGACACGAGAACCCCCAACATTTGAACTATAGGAGGTCTACCGCACCATACTCTGGTGCACCCTAAGGCCCCTGTCACACTAGGGCACCCACCCACTCTCCCTTTTGCTGGCGGACGGGCTCACAGTGTCAAACTGGTCCATAAGCAAAATGATGTCCAAACTCAGCAGCGAACGGCCTTTAGCTAGGTGGTATAGCAAGAGCGTTTCTCGCTGACTGTTAGAGCTCAAGGCCCGTTATTAGCTTTCGCGCTCCCATTTTTGGAAGATGGCCGCACAAGAGAAAAGTTGGCCGGGCTGGTAAGGCCGGCACTCTGACAAGGTGAGGAGACCACCTTTTTCTTTTCATGCAGCCAATGAAGGCACGCCATCTCAGATGGCCCGAATTTTGGCTGTCCCAGTGTGACAGGGGCCTAACTCTACGGCCGCCCACGCAAGTGGATTAAACGATTTCCACCTACTCGGTAACCCGCACTTTAATCACTTGGGGCCCTTTCAATGTGACGATGAGCACCTGTTGCATGAAACTCTAAGCAGGCTCCAAGCTGCGAAACACGCAAGAGAAGATGTCGGGTTCTTCACTTAGTCCCCCTCTGCCAACTCACCAGCAAGGATACATCTTGGGACTCCTGAAGAAGCTCCCACTGCACCCTCCTCTAGTGCTACCGCTGAGTCTCAACCAGGAGGAAGCAGAGGCCATCATGCAGGAGGGATGGCAAAACTACAGACGGTAAGCCTCTGGTCATACTACCTGCTATTCAAGTTCGCAAAACCTAGAATGATCTAGAAAGTAGAGCCCTCATAGGTCTTCTAGACGGACTTCGACCCCAGCCGAAGTGCTGAGAGGGTGGATAAGGAATCAGTTGGAGGCGACAGGGGCGGACGTCGAGACCATCCAAGCCCTGTCCAAAAATCAATATGTCTTCGTTTTCAAGACCGCAGACATGGCCTTTAGGGGTGTTAAGCTCGGGGCATTGGCTTTTGCGATCCTCCCCTCTCTGCCTGTTCAAATGACACAAGGATTATAATGCTGAGAGAGATGCTCTATCACACTTCTCTGTGTGGGTCTAGTTTCCTAACCAGCCCCTGCACTTCCACAACCACTTGAAGGTGATAGTGTTGAGATGTCGAGCTCTACACCTTGAGCTGGCATCCACTACGGGTCTTGGCCGCTTACGGCATTTACTCATTGGCACGTTAGGTGACCGACACGGAGGATCTCTGCCAGTGATTCTACAGCTAGAATACACTTATAGTGCCAGCCTAGTACGCTTCTAGCGAGTTCACACTTAGTGACCGCATGTACATATGTGCTACTTTTCAGCTTTAGCACTTAGTCATTTTGTACTCTCTTTTCTGTGAAGAAGAAGAAGAAGCTTTCCATCTCTGTGTGCTTTGTGCTTGTCTTGTGTAGCTCTCTTGCATCCTCATTCTTTACATGGTATCAGAGCCTGGTGCAGGCAAGAGAGGCTAAGAGATCAAGAGCATCACAATCCCTTCGTTCACAATCCACGACCAGATGGCGAAGGCGCCTCGCGCAGCGAAAAAATTTTAGGGGTTTTTCGCACAAGTTTCTGAACAGGTCTCCAAAGTGCAGTATACAGAGATTTACTGTACAAGTACAGTGGTTGTATGTACGCTTGATTGTGGACACTCGTTGAGTGTAGAAAGCGTTACAGGAACCACGATAGCAGGTTCAACAGATTTGCAGGTTTTTGCAGATTGCAGCTATTTTGTCTTAGTGCTTCAAGATGTCTGACGGTTTCAGTCAGATTGTTACTGAGAAGCTTGAGAAAAATAACTACCCTGCATGGAAGTTCAGAATAACAAATTTCCTAAAAGGAAAAGGTTATTGGGACTATGTAGAAGGAGACAATGAAAAGGAACCAGAGATTCCCGAGGCAAATGCTACAGCAGAACAAAGGAAAGCTTTGAGGGACTGGCAACAAGGCCAGAGCAAAGTGATGTATTGGCTTTCCATGAGCATCACAGATGGCATGATGGGCTATCTACAGGATGCTGAAACCCCCGCCATTGCATGGAAACTGAAACCCCCGCCATTGCATGGAAAAACTTAGGCAGAGTGTTCGAGGTGAACACCAAGGCCAGGAAGCTTCAACTAAAGTCGGAGCTAAATCAGGTTAAGAGGAACAACCTCTCCATCAATGATTATGCTTTGAAGATCAAGAGTATCATTGAGGCTCTTGGATCTATTAAAGTCTCAGTGTAAGACGATGACATTGTCCGTGCATGCTTGGATGATCTAGGAGATGAGTATGTACATTTTAGGTCTTCCATGAATACAAGAGACGACATCCCCGTGTTCCAAGATTTGATTTCTATGCTTATTCTTGAGGAGAAGAACCTTAACACATCTTCTTCTCATGGCAGAAATAATTCTGAATAGGCCTTCTATTCTAACTCCAACAGAGGTAGAGGTAGAGGTCGTGGTCGAGGCCCAAGGGGTTGCAGGGGCCAATTTCTGGAAGGTCAATCAAATCAAAACAATACAGGTGGCAGGGGAAACCAGTCTCAAGGCAAGGGGAGTCAAAGAGGTCGTGGTGAAGGATCAAGCAGGCAGCAACATACTCCAGATAGTAGAGAATGTTGGACTTGTGGTGAAAGAGGTCACATGTCCCGTGACTGTCCAAAGGGAAAAGCAAGTAGAAAGAGAGATCAGGGCAACTATGCATCTACTAGCAGAGATGCAGATGACAGCAAAAACGAGTGCATGTTTGTTATGCAACATGTAATGAATACAATGACTGCAGAGAATTCCACCCAAGATGATGTTTGGTATGTGGATTCAGGTGCCTCTAATCACATGACGTCTCGTGGAGAGTGGTTTAGAGATATGCGCAAACCAGATGTGTCAGGCTATGTGTAGACAGGAGATGACACAGCTCACCCCATTGCTCATGTAGGGGACATACCTCTAAATACGAAGAGTGGGAAATCAAAGTACTTAGCAGATGTACTTCATGTCCCAAACATTACAAAGAATCTTGTTTCTGTTGGACAAATGGTTGAGCAGGGTTTGCAGGTTCGCTTCAATCCAAATGGCTGTTATGTAGAAGATTTCCAGAATGGCTGTAAGCTGATCACAGAGGGCAAATGTGTGGGCAGAATGTTTACGCTGAATGTAGACATGCCTGAGGTAAAAGCTGCATTATTTGCACAGGGCACACGTGTTGTGGCTGATGTTGAAATTTGGCACAAACGCATTGGCCATGTCAATGAGCAGAGATTGCGCAGCATGCAATCAAAACAGATTGTAAAAGGTTTGCCCAAATTCAAGGTGGATGGTATGCATAAAGTGTGTGCAGCATGCCAGTTTGGAAAACAGTCAAAGGGCTCATTTCCACATGAGCGCAATGTATGTAAAAAGCCACTTGAGGTGGTGCACACAGATGTTTGGGGTCCAACCGATACTGCAAGTATACATGGTTGCAGGTATTATGTCTCTTTCATTGATGACCATACAAGGAAAGTATGGGTCTACTTCATGCGTAACAAAAGTGAAGTGTTTGGTCACTTTCAAGACTTCAAAGTCATGATTGAGAAGGAGACAGATATCCAAATCAAGACATTGAGGTCAGATGGAGGGGGAGAGTACTTCTCCAATGATTTTTCAGATTTTCTGCGAATGCATGGTATACACAGGCAGTTTACATGCAGATATACTCCACAGCAGAATGGGGTCGCAGAAAGGAAAAACAGGCACATTGCAGAGGTTGCACGTGCATTGATGAATGAGAAGAACATGCCTCATCATTTCTGGGCTGAAGCTGTAAATACAGCTGTGTACATTATGAACAGGACACCTACAGCTGCGGTGCATGATGTAACACCTGAGGAAAAGTTTACAGGTACAAAGCCTGATTTGGCACACTTGAAAGTGTTTGGCTGCATAGCTTACGTGCATGTACCAGATGAGTTGCGTAGGAAATTGGATCCTAAAGCAGAGAAATGTATTCTTGTGGGATATTCCCTTGAACAAAAGGGGTACAAGTGCTACAATCCTACTACACGAGAATTACGAGTGAGCAGAGATGTAGTCTTTGATGAGATGAGCAGCTGGTACAGTAATGCACATGGCACTATTGGGGCTGATGTAAAAGATGATGTGGTTGTACAAAATGTGAGGCCACAGTCACAGGTTTTGAGTGGACCACAAGAGTCCTCTTCTCGTGGCTCTGTTGAGAAACCATGGAATGGTAGACTACGTACGCAGGTTACTCCACCAACAGGTACAGGGAATGTATCACGAAAAGGAAAGGAAAAGGTTGATGAACCTCCCTTTATGGTTGATGCATCATCAGGTTTTTCACATGTAGACATGGATTCAGATGGTTCTGAACAAAGTCTTGATGAGGAATTTGGAATTCCGGCTGTCAGGACACCTGGTGTAAGGAAAGTACAAGAAGATGCTAGAGGGCAAAGGAGTGACCCAGGACCGCGCAGATCTAATAGAGTCAGAAATCCAGTTCAGAAATTGACTTATGATGGGTATCTAGCGCATCACCAAGCCTACATGGCTAAGGTGATACAGGATGTGGAGCCCACATGTTTTGAGGATGCAGTTGGAAATGTGCATTGGGATGATGCAATGAATGAAGAGATGGCTGCATTGGAAGCAAATGACACATGGGAGTTGGTGCCATTGCCAAGTGGCAAGAAAGCTATTGGCTGCAAATGGGTGTATAAAGCCAAGCATAAGGCTGATGGTAACATTGAGCGTCACAAGGCAAGGCTGGTCGCAAAGGGTTATGCACAGATGTATGGCATAGACTATGAGGAGACCTTTGTTCCAGTGGCAAAGATGACGACAGTGAGAGCTGTCATAGCAGTGGCTGCATCTAGAGGATGGATTATGCATCAAATGGATGTAAAGAATGCTTTCTTGAATGGTGAGTTGCAAGAGGAAGTGTATATGGATCAACCACCTGGTTATGTCGATCCAGGTTACCCAGATTATGTATGCACACTTCTCAAAGCTTTGTATGGTTTGAAGCAGGGCTCTAGAGCATGGTATGACAGGATTGCCAAGTATCTTGTCAGTATTGGTTTTAGGAGAGCTCATGTTGATCATTCACTCTATGTACGTGAGAGTGATGTGGGGATTGTGGTCATTACCATATATGTAGATGACCTTATTATTGTTGGTGACAATGCTATGGAGATTGACCATGTGAAGGGTCTTCTCAAACAGGAGTTTGAAATGAAAGATTTAGGCGAGTTGCGCTACTTTCTTGGCATTGAGGTGATCAGGACTCCAGAGGGTGTATGGCTATCACAGAGACAGTATGCTTTGGACATGTTGTCAAAGTATGGTATGGCTGATTGTAAGCCAATTTCTATTCCCTTGGATGTGAATGCAAAGCTGAGTGCAGAGAAGGGTGATGTTGTTGAGGATGTCAACATGTACAGGAAGATTGTGGGTAGTCTAATCTACTTGACTATCACAAGGCCAGACTTGAGCTACACAGTAGGCTTGGAGAGTCAGTTCATGCAGCTTCCGAGGAAGCCACATTTGGATGGAGTACGACGCACACTTAGGTATGTGCAAGGTACTCTTGACTACGCATTGTTCTATGCAGCAGATGCACCATTAGCATTGTATGGGTATACAGATGCAGATTGGGCAGGTAGCATTGTTGATAGGAGATCTACGAGTGGCTTCATGTTCTCTTTTGGGAGTGCTGCTGTTACTTGGAGCAGTAAAAAGCAGCCTACGGTTGCTTTATCGAGCACAGAGGCCGAGTACAGAGGTGCAGCAGTTGCGGCGTGCGAGGTAGCTTGGCTACGCACATTACTTGAGGACTTGGGAGTGCAGGTGGACCAGCAGATTTTCATCCATTGTGACAACCTCAGCAACATGCAGTTGGCTAGGAACCCAGTGTTCCATGCCAGGACCAAACACATAGAGGTCCATTACCACTACGTTCGAGAGCGAGTGTTGGCGGGCGACATCGACTTGGTCTACGTCAGCACAGAGGAGCAGATAGCGGATATCTTTACCAAGGCCCTCGGAGCTGAGAAGCTTTGACGTTTCCGGACTATGCTTGGACTCTGCGACATGCAGAGCTCGAGGGGGAGTGTTGAGATGTCGAGCTCTACACCTTGAGCTGGCATCCACTACGGGTCTTGGCCGCTTACGGCATTTACTCACTGGCACGTTAGGTGACCGACACGGAGGATCTCTGCCAGTGATTCTACAGCTGGACTACACTTATAGTGCCAGCCTAGTACGCTTCTAGTGAGTTCACACTTAGTGACCGCATGTACATATGTGCTACTTTTCAGCTTTAGCACTTAGTCATTTTGTACTCTCTTTTCTGTGAAGAAGAAGAAGAAGCTTTCCATCTCTGTGTGCTTTGTGCTTGTCTTGTGTAGCTCTCTTGCATCCTCATTCTTTATAGATAGGGTCGCAACTAGGTAAGGTCCTAGGAGGATGCCCACGGGGAGAATACATCCCCTCCTAGCACCTGCAAGCCCTGATAGAGATCGATATGTCTGAGGACCTCCCTCCTGCAATCATCATCGCTCTTGACGATGGAGAAGTATTTGAACAACCTTTGTCTTACAAGTACTTACCGAACGCATGCTTTCACTGTGGAACGAAAGGGCACTTCGTTCGGGACCTGCCAGATCAAAAACCCTAAACCAAATCGTCACCAAGGGATCAGGTAAAGAGGGAAAGTCAACAACAAGTGTCCCAGCCTGTCTCTCAACAAAGTAATAGAGCCAATCGGCTAGCTGCAGAAAAACCCTCGAATGATAGATCCAAGCCTAGGCAGGCAAACAGATACGCCCTCCTAGCCTCACTCCCAGAATGGGAGGACTCAGAGGTGGCGAATTTGATGGGGCAGGACTCAGAAGAGGAACAAGACACAGAGTCAAGGCTAGAAGAGCAAGTCAACAAAACAGATAGAGGTGCTGCCATTGACCTCAACAAAGCATCTAGCAGCATGGAAATGAACAAGGAGAATGTTTCGCCTCGACATGCAAGCTGTCCAGAAGCTAGACCATCCCCAATGGAGGTACAAAAGGATAACAAGAGGAGTCATAACTCAACAACCAAGCCCTCACCAAGGGCCCAAGCAAAGAGCAAAAAAGACACCAAAAACAGTAAATGAAGCTGCTCTCGTAGAATATAAAGGGGCTGACCGACCCCAACAAAGCAAAGAAGATCGAATCTTGGACTCAGAATTATTTAGTAGACGTGATAGCACTACAAGAAGTCAAAATTGCAGGACAAGAATATCCAAGGAATGGCTATGGGTTCACTCCTCGCACAACAGAGATTCAGGAGGAACTGCCTTGGGTATTCCTTTGAACTGGAAAATCAACCAAACACTGTCGTCAAAAGGTGAGCATTGGGTTGCTCTTTTCATTGAGGCACCCATCAGCTTTTTATTGATCTCAATATACGCAGGGGGTTCGGTTAAAGATAGGACCAATCTTTATAAACAAATCGCACAGCACAAGGGAAAGACCATCCTGATGGGGGAATTCAATATTGTAGAGTCTATGGAGGATAGATACCTTATGAAGGGGCAAGTAGTGGGGGAAACTGAGAAACAAGAATGGAGTAACCTGAAAGAACAGCTTGACCTTTGGGACATAGGAACACAAGGAAATTACACCTGGCAAAACTACTCAAGAAAGAGCCTTGCTTGAAAGGCTCGGCTTGATAGATGTTACGTTAATACATCTCTAGCCAGATAGTTCAACATGATCAAAGCTGCGACTAGAGCCACCTCCTGCGCATCAGACCACTATCCGTTAATCATCATGATGGACAACAAATGCAACAAGATAAGAAACCATTGGTTCCACACATACCCATTGTTGGGGTGTAGGCCAGGTGGGCGTGGGAAACCACCCTTGTATACTTGATTTCACCTAATCAATATAGGGAGAAAAAGAGAGAGGGTTGACTCTTCTCTTTCTTCTCCACTAACCCAAACATAGACTGTCTGTGTATCATTCCCTTACCCAATCTCTTCTTCCCCTCTCTTGCACACACTTCGTACACACGTCACGCGCACAACAATTGGTATCAGAGCTTTGACGATCCCGAGCCGTCTTCTCGTTCCCCACTCCGCATGTGTAGGTTCTCCAAACTCGGATCTTGTCTTGGAGGTAATTTCTACAGAGAAGTCGAGCAAATCTTGGAGATAGAGCTCACGGGCACTGCAAGTTTGGGGATGTGATGTATCAAGAAACACACACATACCATCGAGCTGTAGAATCAAGCAGGCTTGAAGTTAGGGGGAGAATTTAGTAGATCCAAGCACTAGAGCATCATAGGACAGGACCGTAGTGAGTTGGAATCTCATAGGAGAGAGAGTGTGTGCAAGCCGAAGCAGCCAGGTATCGACACCGAGCAGGATCCCGACGTGCTTGTGAGCATGGTGGGAATTTGAAGGCTTGAACCGAAGGGGAATTCAGCATTAAGGCTTGCAATACAATCGAAGGCTTGGATTATTTGGCGGGTAGCAAATCGATAGAGTCAAGCACTCAAAGAGCGAGTAGAAGGGGGCAAGCAAAGCTGCAGTGCTGCAATCGAAAGGACCAAGAGCTTGGTTGTGTGTTGTAGTACACACACACACACACACACACACTCAAGTCTCAGTGGCCAAGTAGGCAACCGATTGCATTTGGCAGAGCTGGGAGATGGACACTATGAGCATTTGAGCATAGAAGGGGAAAATCGAGAGTAGGAATTGAAGCCATTGAGGGCACACATAATGTGCAGGCAAGCGTGGCCAAGCAAGCAGCCAAGAGCAGCAAATTATGAGTAGGCGCGCCCGTGAGCAGCATCCGGATACACACACACACCGCATAGCAGAACAGGGGCTACCAGCGCTACCATAGGCAGTAATCAGTAAATTAAATTTTTAAAAAATCGATTTTTATTTAAAGCCTTAGAACTCTTGTGTGCAAGCGCTCATTCCCATAGAGCCTCGACAACCTCACCGCCAAAAAAGAGCTTGAGTGAGAGAGAGAGAAAGAGCGAGTGAGCAGAGAAGAGACCAGAGTCTCCTAGTCAGCATCAGCGATTCTCTGATTTCGACATCGTTACCCGACTTCGACATCCACACACCGAGTCCGACGAGGTTGAGAGCTTTCTTGACATATCGGCTTCGAGAATTAGCGCTTTATGGCTACTCGGCTAGCCACTTCCGCTCGGCGTGGCGGAAGGCGACATCGACATCGACACCGCTCATGCGCACTGGCTCGACACTGCTCATTGCGGCGGATCTCCAACATACGACCCAGACACTGGGCGTTTCCCCAGACGAGCGCGTTCTCGGGATCGAGGACCGTGCTTGCGACATGCGCGGGTGAGGTACCTCTATCATAGAGGAGTGACACCCGGCATCGGCATCGAGCGCATAGATTGCACTGTACGACACAGCTTACGGATATGACACCTTTGGCGACTATTCGACTAGCATATTTCTGCCCGGCGGCAGAAATCGGCACATAGCAACACCGACACACAGGTTACAGGTTACAGGTTACAGGTTACAGGTTACAGGGGTTTTTACAACCCATTCACTCATAGATTCTCCAGGTTACCAGACACATCGCTTTCACAGGCGATTTGGAAGTCGTTTCGACAGCAGATTCTCGACGGACAGATGCGTTGACAGATGCATTTTGTTGTGAGCACAACTAGTGCTATTGAGCTCTTTTGAGAGCAGATATCCCCGCAAGGATCACTTTCACTGCATGCAGTAGTTCTTGGCGCTTGTTTGAGCACGGTTTTACTCATGTACGTTGAGTTGCGAACACTGTCCACTGTACTACGTGTGGAGCCATTTTTTGGCTATTTGGGCAGTTTTTCCCGACCGTTTCTGAGACTCAGACCGGAAGAGCCCTTTCTGAGACTGTGGCTAGTCCATTTGTGTTTGCATTAGCCTTTGGAGAGTCGATAGCATGAGGTTTTCTTTGAGCTGGGGTGTGCTCAAATGTTGAGACACCTTCGGTGGTACAGGTAGTTGGAGTTCCCCTTTACGGTACCCTCGCCATAGGATATGTATCTGGACGGTTATTTATGATTTTGACGTTGAGTTGGCAATCACACAACAGTTGTTTTGTGCAGCAGATGCCCAGTTAGTGCAGTTGTCACTTTATGTGCATTTTGAGTTGAATTTTTGACTCCTCATACAAAGAAGACTCTGCCGGATTTCTTTCCCACGAGTCGTGACTTTCATTGTTGGCACTTTTGAGTCTATTTTGGTTGAGATTTTACTCCCGATACAAAGGTTACTCTGCCCAAATTTCTACAGCTTCTCGCCATAGTTTGGCACCTCTCAAACCCTCTTGTCAGTGATGGCTTCTTCTTCAGAAAAGGAGGAGTATTTCATTCGGAAGTTCGATGGCAGCAACTTCACCATGTGGAAAGAGCGCATGAAAGATGTTTTGATAAACAAAGGCCTCTTTGAACCGTTGAAAGAGCGCACAGAGGATGATGATTATACACAAGCTCAATGGGAGATTTTGGATGTAAAGCCATGGCTACGATACGTCTACATCTAGCCAAGTCAGTCTTCTTCACTATCATAGGGAAGAAAACAACCAAGGAACTTTGGGATAGCTTATGTTCAGCATGGGAGAGGAAAAGTGCATCCCACAAAGTTTTTCTCATGAAAAAGCTTATGAAGCTCAACATGAAAGAAGGTAGCATAGTTTTTGGTCACTTAAATGAGTTCAACTCCTTGTTCAGTCAACTGACATCTCAGGGCTTTAAGGAGTTTGACGATGAACTCAAGTCTATATTCTTGTTATGCTCTCTACCCAGTTCATGGGATATCTTTTGCACAGCCATTAGCAATTTGGCTCCGAATGGCAAGTTAGAGTTCAATGCTATCACAGATGTGTTGCTCACTGAAGAGATTCGTCGTAAATCTCTCGATGGTGCTAGTCATGGAGATGCATATATGACTGGTAGTTCAACAAAGGCAAGAGGCCGTGACAGGAACAAATACAAAAGCAAAAGTAGAGAGTGAAATCCTCGTAGTCCTAGCAGACACAGGAACCAAAGTAGAGACCGCAATGCCAGAAATGTCGAGTGTTACTATTGCCACAAGAAGGGTCATTACAAAAAGGATTGTCGCAGTTTCCTAAGAGATCAGAAAAACATGCAAAAGGATAATTCTGGCAAAGGCAAAAGTACACTAAAGATTTAGGAGCTCAATATTGTTGAGTCTCCCATACCTACCACTGCAGTAGAGGATGCTCCTCCTCCAGTGATGCTCATTTTGCCCACAGAGATTCATGACAAGGTGACAGTAGATGCCTCAGATGTTCTCATTTTCACTTCAGATCTCACTCCAGATGCTTTGGTTGCACAGGATGAGGATTATGCACAGAATTGGATCCTTGAATCTAGTGCAAGTTTTCATGTCACACCGCATAAAGAGTGGTTTTCCTCTTATGCATCCATGCATGGCATAGTCAAGCTTGGTGATTCCTATGAGCTTGACATTATTTGCACTGGTGATGTGAAACTTCAGATGCATGATGGCACTACTTTTGTGCTACAAAATGTCAGACATGTGCCCAAGCTTACGAAAATCTTTCTTTCTATAGGGCAATTGGATGATCTTGGCTACACTACAGTTTTTGGTAATCGTTCTTGGATGATCCGCAAGAACAACCTTATCATGATGAAAGGTAGTAAAAACGGATCCTTGTACTCTTTGTTTGTTTCGAGTGTCGACGAACACTCTATCTATGTTCCCGAGCTGCCGTCTCCTGAGTTGTGGCATAGCTGGCTAGGGCATATTAGCCAAAAGGGAATGAAAACACTTCAGTGTTTTGGCTACTTACCTGTGTTAGATTACACGGACTTTCCATTGTGTGAGCATTGTCTATATGGAAAACAAACTAGATTGACATCTTCGCCATTGAATAAGAAACTAGGCGAACCTCTAGACTTGGTGCACAGTGATTTGTGTGGTCCAATGCCACATAAAACTCTAGGGGGGGGCGAACTACTTTCTCACGTTCATAGATGATTCTACCAGAAAGGTGTGGGTGTATCTCCTTAAGCGTAAGGAAGAAGTCTTTTCGACATTCCAAAAATTCCTCGCCATGGTTGAGAACCAATCAGGAAAAAATCTCAAAGCTTTTCGCAAGGACAATGGTGGAGAATACGTCTCCACAAAGTTCAAGGATTTTTGCAATAGAAGAGGCATTCGGCGACAGTTTACTGCTCCATACACACCTGCAAAAAATGGGATAGCTGAAAGAATGAATTGTACGATTCAAGAGAGAGTTGTCTCTATGATGTCTATGGCGAAGCTTACTCCAGAGTTTTGGGGGGAAGCTGTTCTGACAGCAGTGCACATCATCAACAGGTCACCTAGTTCTCCTTTGAATTTCAAAATTCCAGAGGAATTATGAACTGGCAAAAGGCCAAGCTATGATCATTTACGTATATTTGGATGTGAGGCATATGTACATGTGCCCAAAGAACTTCGTCGAAAGTTAGATCCCAGATCACACAAATGCATTTTTATTGGCTGTGGTGCAAACGGAGAGATGGGATATCGTCTCTGGCACCCAGAATCAAACAAAGTCATTCGTAGCTCACATGTGATTTTCAATGAATCAAAAATGCACAAGAATCCCATCAAAGATGTTGAGTACAGACGTGTTCGTTTTGAGGATGTAGCCTCCGAACCAACTCAGTTCAGTAGTGTTTCACCTACTCCTCAAGTGCAAGATACTACTATTGCTCCAGAGAGATCAGAGTCCAGCAGTCAGGCACTGAGACGCTCTGAGAGAGTATCACGTGCGCCCGAGCGGTTTGAGCCGGGTATACACCACATTTTGGTCACTGACAATGGAGAGCCAACCTGCTACAAAGAAGCTATACAAATGGATGATAGCGTTAAGTGGGAGCATGCCATGCAATCAGAATACAATTCTATTGTGGCTAATGAGACATGGGATTTGATTGAATTACCAAAAGGAAAAAATTCCTTACCTTGCAAGTGGGTATACAAAAAGAAGTATACAACGAAAGATCCCGAGCCTCGATACAAGGCTCGTCTAGTTGCCAAGGGTTTCAAGCAACAAAAAGGTGTGGATTTCGATGAGATTTTCTCACGTAGTCAAGATGACTACACTTCGCACTGTGCTTGGCTTGGTTGCTATCCAAGACATGGAACTTGTCCAAATGGATGTGAACACAACATTTCTTCACGAGGATGTAGATGAAGATGTCTACATGAAACAACCAGAGGGCTTCGTATGTGAAACCCAAAAACCAACGAGGACAGAATTGGTTTGTAGACTTAAAAAGGCACTCTATGGCCTCAAGCAAGGTTCAAGGCAATGGTATCAAAAATTCGACAAATTCATGCAGTCTCAGGGTTACATAAGAAGTCAAGAGGATCACTGCTTATACACAAAAAGATTGAATGATGGTTCTTTAATCATCTTGATCTTGTATGTAGATGATATGCTTATCGCAGGCAAATCAATTGATGAGATCAATCAATTGAAAAAGATACTAAACACTCAGTTTTCCATGAAGGATTTGGGAGATGCCAATCACTTTCTTGGTATGCACATCAAGAGAGACAGGCAACGTGGAATTCTTGAATTATCTCAAGAAAAGTACATTCACAAATTCTTGCAACGTTTTAGTATGCAGGGGGGAAGTCATTGAGTACCCCAATGCAAGCATACTCCAAACTTAGCAAGGAAGACTCTCCCAAGACAGTGGCTGAGAAAGAGGAAATGGCGAAAGTACCGTATTCTTCAGCAGTTGGCAGTTTGATGTACGCTATGGTAGCCACAAGACCAGACATTGCACATGCAGTGGGAGTGGTTAGTAGGTACATGGCAAACCCTGGCAAGAAGCATTGGGAAGCAGTGAAGAAAATCCTCAGATATTTGAAAGGTACAGCTAGCAAGTGTTTGCGCTTCGGAAACAGTGATGCATCTATTGTAGGTTACACGGATGCGGATTATGCGAGTTGCGTGGATCGTAGAAGATCCACATCTGGCTATGTGTTCGTGTTTGCTGGAGCAACTATCTCTTGGAGACCGTGTCTCCAGGATTGCACGTCTTCATCTACCACTGAGGTAGAATATGTTGCTGCGTCTGACGCCAGCAAGGAAGCCATATGGCTAGCTCGTCTAGTGAGAGATTTGGGCAATCACGAGGTTCCAGTACTGCATTGTGATAGTCAGAGTGCCATTGCTTTGGCAAAGAATCCAGTGTTTCACTCAAAGTCGAAACACATAGAGGTCAGATACCATGTCATACGAGATGCATTGGCTCGCAAGCGTATCAAGCTTGTCAAGGTTCACATTGACGACAACCCCGCAGATGCTCTCACAAAGAGCCTAGCCTCAGAGCGATTTACACATTGTATAAAACTTATGGGTGTAGGATGAAGCCTCAACAATGCTTCATCAACTTTGTATAAACTAGCTATACTAATGCCACTATTGGCCACCATGACGTTCAAGTGGGAGGTTGTTGGGGTGTAGGCCAGGTGTCCGTGGGAAACCACCCTTGTATACTTGATTTCACCTAATCAATATAGGGAGAAAAAGAGAGAGGGTTGACTCTTCTCTTTCTTCTCCACTAACCCAAACACAGGCTGTCTGTGTATCATCCCTTTCCCCATTCTCTTCTTCCCCTCTCTTGCACACACTCCGTACACGCGTCACATGCACAACACCCATCACTGTTTCGGTTAGAGGAGGTCCAGAACTCCATAAAAGCTATTTGGGTACAAGATTTCTCAAAGGGAAACACACTAGCCAAATCTTGGAAGCTGGCGATCACCAACACCCAACTCTCCCTGATTTCTTTTACGAAAAAGGTCACAGAGATTCGAAGGAAAAGGAAGGACTCCATCTATAATGAACTTATAGAACTTGAAGCCTGTAGGCAGGGAGGACCAAGCAGTGTAGAATAAGATTACCACCCTTCGATATCAACTCAAGCTGGAAGAAGAAATTTCACTGCAATACACCGAAACATTCTTTAGAGAATGGTGGACAGGGAAAGTAGACAAACCATCCAAAGCTATGTTCAGAAGCCTCAAAAAGAAGCATCGAAGAGAAATGGTTCCAATGCTTGTAGGGACCAGAGGGATAGCCACTGAAGAGGAGGAAAACCTTGAAGTGGCCAGAGACCACTACGCTCAGCTATTCAGCCCCCCAGAAGCTCAAGATGAGCCAATCATCCTTATGAGAAGTAACATTAGAAGCTGCAGGAAAAGAGTGATCCCTTCTCATCTGAGCACCCAACTAGATTCGAAACTATCACTGGGTGAAATTAAAAGGGCCATATATGCTCTTAAATTGAAGAAAACACCTGGCATTGATGGCCTCCCTGCTGAGTTCTACCAAACCTTTAGAGATGTCTTAGCACCTATCCTGCTCATGGTGTGGCAAGAAGCTGTGAAATTTGGAGCCCTCCTGACTCAACTCAACACTGGGATCATCAAGCTGCTTCACAAAAAAGGCCCTAAGGAAATTCTATCTAACTGGAGACCGTTGACTATGCTAAATGTAGCATACAAAATCTTTGCTAAATCCATCACCCTCAGAATTGCCCCAGCCCTTGCCGAATGGTTGTGATTTGAGCACAAAGGATTTATCAAAGGGCATCGACTCCTGGAAGCAGTGATAGCCATGTGGGAAGGAATAGAATATGCTGAAGAATTGGTTCAAGACTACGTCTTCATCAAGGTCGACTTTGACAAAGCATATGACAAAGTCGAATGGTCATTCATTTTGGAAAGCCTAACTATAATGACGTTTGGGCCCAGGATTGTAAGGTTTGTGCAAACACTACTCGGCAACGCCCAAGCCCGCGTAGCTATTAACACTGGTTTGTCAGAAGCATTCGTCCTTAGTGATTGGTTAGGCAAGGATTTCCTCTTGCTCCTCTGCTATTCGCCACTTCATCTGACTCCCTAAATTGGTTAGTAAAAGATCAAATGCAACAACGTAACCTAAGAGGAATCAAGCTTCCTAGCAAGAACCAGCAATGCTTATCTCAATTTGCTGACGACACTAATGGTCTGCTGCAAAACAACAACACCTCTCTAAAAGCCTTTTGGGAATGCCTCAATACTTTCTGCACAGCCTCCGGGTCCATAATCAATCACACCAAAATAGGGATCAGAGACCTAAGGTCCCCGGTCCCTAGGTGTGTAATGGCTATTGCCCGCAGAGGAGCAATAGGCATTACGGGAATGATTACCCGCAACTACATTATATGAACATCAACACATAGAATGATGATAGAAGACACTACAAAGTACACAGGCACAGAACTTCGCTTGCTTCATTCATGTGTGATCCAGACACAGAGTTATAATAGTAGATGCCACGAATATCATAGAGATTGGTTGGGTTACATCAAAAGACAGGTATGCCCCTCCATATACAACCGCTTCTCCCGCTCATATCAGGAACGGTGCAGACACTCATGTCCCATGATATCCTGTGAAGAACTGCCACCACGGACACCGCATACCGCATGACTCCTGATCCACAATGCCCAGACCTCCGCAGGACCACATGTGTGACTAATGCCGTAAGACCTGGCACGCGCGGTGGATTGCGCGAACCCACACTCAGCCTCTCCGGTTGGAAGGTTCCGGTTGCTACTCTTCGACCTATTCTGGTGAAGAGGAAAATATCAATGTAGCCAAAGCCTCAAAAATCTACAGGATGTGCCCGATAGACCTCATCCAAAAGATGTGGATCTATCTCAGTATGTTCCGGCCAAGGAGCCCGAGGAATAAACTACGTTGGCAAAGAAATAGATTGTGGCGCCTGTGGCAAAGGAGAAAGAGGCGTATGTAGAGGATAATAGTGAGAAAGATATCAATTAAGAGCAGACCAAAATGGAGAGCAAGGGGGTAGACTGAGAGAGAAAGAATGAGCCAAGGTCTCCACCCAAAAACAGACCCTGCGCCGCTCCTTACGAAATCGACGAATAATTTTCTGCAAACGAGATACATGAGCCTGGGCTTCAACACAATCCTCTGTAGCGTGCGCCCAATCAGCAACATCAAAACATTTGGGAACAACACTCTTACCTCTGTCAGTGTTGGATGACTCAGGTTACTGCACCACAACCTGCTCTGTTGGTGGCTGGGCTCTCACCTCAGCAGATAAGCGTGTGCTCCAGCTCTGTAGTTGATTGTCCAAAAAGACACAGAGATCCTGTTGCATCTCCATAGCTAACGCATCCAGATCATTCATACTGATCATTACATCACCAGGGTGCGAGGCTAAGTATGAGGCAAGGCTATGCTGCATTCTCAGTTGAAGTAATTCCTCTTGATTAGAAGCCACAAACGCAGCATTAGCCCCCCGAAGCATTTGTATTTCTGCATCCTGCAGTTGAAGTAATTCCTCTTGATTAGAAGCCACAAACGCAGCATTAGCCCCTCGAAGCATTTGTATTTCTGCATCCTGCTGGCGAGCTGTTGCAGACAGATCTTCATTTTGATTAGTCACTCGAAAATGCGAGTCTGCAGGGCCGTTACTTGCGCTTCCAGTTCATTACCTCTGGCCAGTTAACTCTGGCTAGGCCGCACAAATGGACTCTACAAGTCTGCTCAAAAAAGTGCCGCACGCCTGTATTTGGTAGCAAGATTTGCTGCCGTAGCCTCCCAGGGTAGAGCTGTTGGAAGAGTACCTCCCATTGAGGTAGCCGCATTGGTGGTCCAAAAAATCTGGTTGCGAGGGAACGTCCACAGCCAAAGAGCCCGTCCTCAGCGGAGTAGCACTTGCCACTCTCTCCTGCATTCGGCGGCGCCAGCGTGCCACCGCAGAATCCTCCGGCCCAGGAGATGCAGTCGCCGGAGGTGGTGTAGAAAATTGATGCTCCTCCCTGCCGCGCTTGCGGGTTGCTGATCCTGCACCTGCAATGGCCATCTCTTGGGCTCCAGAGGATACCAATGCCGTCGAAGGACCCGGCAAATCCTCAGTGCCAACATTCTGTTGCTGTGTTTCCCCCCCAGCAGGAACTGCCAAACTTTGCGTTTGCGAGACAGAGGAGCAACAGTCCCTTGGACCACCAATCAATCATCCTCAAAGTGGCATAGAGGATGCAGGGCGAGAGGAAATCCCTTAAGGAAAAAATCAGTGTGAGCAGTTGGCTAAATTTTGTATTGGTTGGGGTATTTCGCCTCAACTATGCCATCACTCTTTGGCATTCCGCCAGCAGTCTTTCTCTGACAACTGCTGCCCAAGCCACTCGCCCAAAGTTGGCCGAATGCAAAACATTTCTTGCTCTGGTCGAGATGGTATAGGTTTTGGCTTGTAGCCAAATCGCCTCGAGAAACCATCGATACGCATCCCTGGTCGCTACATATGACAACCCTTAAAGCTTATATTCCCCTTTCACTTTTAAGCCAAACTCCTGCTCGACATCTGCAGTAGGAATCACATGAGACGCGCGCACCACTCCATCGTTGGGCAAACAACAACACCTAGAGATCGTTTCTGTTGTCAGCTGAATCTGCTGGTTATTCAGCTCCACCATATCTCCAACAGCCAGTTGCTCAATCAAACCTGCTGCCTGCGGGTGAATAGGTATCCCTTGCCAATCCAAGTGGGCAAACACATGTAGTCAGAAATCTTGCAGCCAGGCATCCACGCGGCGAAGCGCTAGCTGCTATACGGGAGTGAAGGGGATGCATTGTAGAAGAGAAGCCATCATGGCGAGGATGAGATGCAGGAGCAAAGAATATAGAGCTAAGGACGCGTGATACACAAAACAGGAGAAGCACAACAATAATCGTCTGCATCTAGTAACCCTCTCACAATGAGCTTCCAGAATAGGGTGCCACGGTGTCGCAACCATCATAGCTCCTTTCCCGCTTGCCAAGATTGCATGCAAAAGAATCCCCAATCATTATTAGGGCGACTTTCGGCTCTTGTACCACATCAAAGGGGCACTGAATCAGGGTAGGTGAAACATAATGGCGCAGTAAAAAGAAATGGGCCCGCATGCTTGAAAAATCCAAAATGGTCCTGACCACCATAATTTAAGCTTCCCAGGCATCTTCCCGAGACGGGAATTAAAGACCAGGACTAGCTGTCCCGAAACAAATTGCCGTGCTTTCGGGCGATCCAGCCATTTTTTTCGCCTAGACTGCAGATCCTGCAACACCGCAAAGCTATGCAACCGCTCTTTGTCTAGTTCTTGCAAAACATCCAAGCGATAAATAATAGAATCCTTCGGAAGAAGCCGATCCGCAATCAGCATCCGCAGACTCGGAATCACATGCTCCACCTTGGTGATTGCCTCCATGCCAAATGCCAACTTAAAAGGAGTCAATCCTGTTGCCACTTTATAAGCTGTCCGATAGGCCCATAAGACGGAAGGAAGTTTCACATCCCAATCTGTTGATGCATATTCACTAACTTTGTTAAAATCCGAATCAATTTATTATTAGTTGATTCTGCTTGCCCATTTGCCTGAGGATAATAAGGAGAAGATTTCCTGTGCAATACAAAATAAAACCGTAGCATTCTCTTCATCACCTTATTCAAAAAATGACTTCCCCTGTCACTAACCAGCTCAATAGGGCAGCCATATCTAGAAAAGATATCCTTATATAAGCATCCAGCCCCACAGAAATTGTAGTATTATCTCTCAAAGGCCATGCCTCCACCCATTTGGTGGCGTAATCCGTTGTCGTGCTGTGGCACGTATATAGTGGGAACGGGCATTAAACGATTTATCTTGTGACTTTTTGACACATAAGTATAATTCATATAATACTCATATGCATAAATAAAAGCTTTCTACCATACCTTAGTATTACCTTTGAAGTAATATAAATGTACATTACTATTAGAAAGTACTGCAAGAGAAGTATCAATGATTGTGCCTCTTTTTGTCTGGGGGAAAAGCATTTGTATATTTCTTCTAATATCTCAACTATACCCTACCATATATAAATTATTTTCTTCTTTTCACATTTATTTAATAATATAACCCTTCAATAATGCATACCTTCTTGGATACATACAAGAGGCAAGGGCCTAGTAGAAGACTTTATGAAAAGGAAGATCCAAAGCTTCTTGGACCATTGCAATTTGAAACACCCGACCTAAGGGGTGGAAAAAAGGCCAAAAACAAGTCAAGCTCTTTTAGTAGGCCAATTTTTCCTTTTGAAGCATGTCAATCCGAGTTACATGTCAAAAGTTACAGGGAAACCAGTGAAAAACCCTCTCACAACAACATTGCAAGAAGAGATGGTAAACAGGTGAATCAAGTGAAAAGAGGTAATCTTGGTATTTTTCCATAAAATAAGATATTTGGAGGATAAAAGACACAAGCATGTGAATGTGACACCTCAAAGATGCCTTGAAGGACAAGACACACAAGTTGGGACCCCCTGCTGGAGCCACACAAAAGATGCGTAGGTGGGGCCCACATACATCATGCACCCACATGGAGCCTCAACGACCAAAAATGCTGAATTTCATGATATTTTGAGTCCTAATATTGCCCATTCTAAGAAATATCCAAAGAACATTTGATTCGGGCTAACTCTTTAGCCTAATCAAGTGATTATGTAAAACATGGCTCCCTCACCTATAAAAAGGGCAACCTTCTCTTCATTGGGGGAAAGTTATGAGTGAGTGTGAATAGCTCAATTCCATAGTGTCACACTCATCTTAGTGCCACACTTTCTCTTGAAGAAAGGCTGAAGTCTTGCCTCATCTTCTCTCTCCATTAAGGTGGTGGCGATTGCTCTCATGTAAGATATATGTTGCTAGTTTTTCTTTCATTTGCATATCTAGTCCAGTACTTGTCTTTAACTCCTTCTCTATCTCTCATTATTTATCTTTAATACCACCACCACACTTAGATCTATCTCTAATTATATCTTTACTCCTCCTTTGATCTCTCTTGTTGTGTCCTAATTGTTTCATTGGAAGGTATTCAAGCAGCACTTGTCAATGTAATGAGTACAACCTTCTTGCGGGAAACAATTATGTGCACAAGGTTAGTAACCATATCTTCAGCAGCAACCTTGTCAATGTAATGAGTACAACCTTCTTGCGGGAAACAATTATGTGCACAAGGTTAGTAACCATATCTTCAGCAGCAACCTTGTCAATGTAATGAGTACAACCTTCTTGCGGGAAACAATTATGTGCACAAGGTTAGTAACCATATCTTCATCTTTCACAAGCACCTCTCTCTCTTAAGGTTCTCATTATCTTCCACAAACACTAGAATCTCCTTGCTACAGGAACTTCTCTCCCCGTAGTATCCTTATTGCCTAAGGGAAGCAATAGGGCTTGGGAGAGGAACCCTCTTCTTCTTCTCCTTTCACTTCTTTCACACCTTTATCTTTGGACATACTAAGTATATCATCGAAGAATAACCATAATCCACATAGAGGCGATTTCTTTCATTTCCATTCTGTGCAATCTATTAGGGTCAACATTTGGATTAGTCGAAAGATTCACTTTCAGCAACGCATAGTGTTTCTATTTGGTCCTGAAAGGCTCAACGAAATACTTTTCTCACCAGATCCCATCATACCACCTATTACTAACTATAACTTCTCTTTTTATGTGAGTGTGGTTATTTTATTATGAATCAAGAGGATTTGTACTCACAACTCATCCCCATTGCTAGACAAACATATACATTATAGTAAGCACAAAGCTACAGTTCCAAAGAGCAATCCGCAGCTTATTTGGACAACAAAGATTAAATATCATTAACTCATCCATTAACCCTTTTATCCTACCCATGATACGATATGATCGTAATCTCGATGTTTTCATTTTTGTTTTGTTCTGACTATCTTTAATGAGCTCTCTCTATCACGTGTGTGTTTGTAAGGAAAAGTGAGCGGCTTCTTTGGCTACATTTCTTCTTTAGCTCTAGAAGCTATGTTATCTACATCTTAGCTCTTTCTCATAACCCTTGAGCTTCCTCACAAACTCTCACAGCAAGAGGTCCGGTGCCTTCCTAGCAAGACCGCCTACTTCTTGACATATTTTTGGTGAACCCGACGTGAAACTACCAGGATGAGATTTTGTGCGTAACCATGGGTGATCATGTTGAGCAACAAGGTATGCATTTTGACCCAACAACAATGCAAATGTTTCAAGCATTTGCAATGTTCATACAACAACAACATGCCATTGAAAGAAGGGAGATTTCAACCACGAAAGCCATACAAGCGGTCGTCAACAGAATGGATCAATTCAATGGCAAAGATGTAACCAAGTACTTATGCGAGTATGTGAAGGAGATGGAGGTGCATCGCGTGTCAGAAGGTGAGATGATTCAAAGCTTTGAGTTAGTTGTTGCTCCAGAAATTGGGAGCATGTTAGGGCAATTAAAGATGGGCATGGGAGAAATTGGGAAGAACTCAAAGTAGCTTTAAAGGAGGAATATTTAATGGAGGACTCTGAGAGAGTAACCAAAAGGACATTCTTAGAATGGGTAGTCAAGCCAAAGCAAGGACTATCAATAACAGAGCTACTTAGGGAATTTGAGCGGCGCTATGCACAACTCACAAGGACAGAAAGGGCCACACTAGATAGAGAGAAGACAGATCTTTTCTTACAAGCTGCAGGTAAAGAGTTTCAAGAAAATTTGGAGCTTCTTCTTGAAGATAAAGATGCTGAGCAAGGACTAAAGACCGACTGGAATGAAGTTGAAGGTGTTGTCTCGTTGCTTGCCAAACGACAAAGAAGAAGAGACAAGATGGTAGTAAACACTATAAGTCCTTCAACCTCAACTTCTAACAAAATGGTAAAGCCTACTTTTATCGCTCCTAAGTTTGATGAGTCCATGCTAGATGAGCTTGTGAAGGGAATGCGTGACTTGAAGGTGAAGCTTGTAAAGCTTGAAGAAAAAGGCCAACCATCAGGGCCACTTCCTAGGCAAAGACAACAGCCCAAAGAAGGGTTTATTAATAGATGTATTTGGTGTGATAGTACAGACATGTAAGAAGGGATTGTGATGATTTTAGTGATGCTTTGTCAAAGAGGCAATATGTGCATAATGTACAAATAGGCATGATAAAGAGTGGGTTGCTAGAGCCTACTGAAAATGTTTTGGGTTTGTGTGAACAAGTTTCTTTTGTAGATACTATGAGTGAGCTTGATGCTATAATGGGGTCTGAAAATCAAACAGTTGGCACAGAAGTCCATGTTGAAACTAAATACAAGAGTGTAGCAAAGAAGGTGAAACCAGTAGCTTCACCCTTACCACCCAACAATAGGGAAAAGATTGAGCAGGCTTCTTTACAACCAAGTTTGAGGAATCCTAAAAAGATTGGGCATACCTTCACAAAGGAGTCTTTCCAAGAGTTGCAGATTGGTCGCAAGGAGTTTCTAACACAGGAGGAGACAAAGTGCTTCAAAGAAATGCTTTCAAAGCATGGTAAGGCTTTTGCATTTGAGCCACATGAGATAGGATGTGTTGATCCTTCTATTGTAGCTCCTATGGTAATTTTCACAATACCTCATGTGCCTTCGAATCTGCAGCCTATTCCAGTTCCAAAGGCTCATTTGCCAAAGTTAGTAGAGCTACTAAATGAGAAAATCAAAATGGGAATCTTGGAGCCTTCTTGTGCTCCATACTCAAACAGGTGGTTCACAGTTCCAAAGAAGAATGGTTCTCTACGCTTCATCCAAGATATGCAACCAGTAAACAAGGTGACAATTAGAAATGTAGGTACAGGTCCAATTGTGGATGAATTTGTAGAGGCGTTTGTAGGGAGGGCAATCTACTCAATGGGGGATCTCTACTCAGGGTATGATCAATTTCAGCTTGCAATCAAAAGCAGAGACTTGACAACCATGAGGACACCTTTGGGTTTGGTAAGGATGTGTACCTTGCCACAGGGAGCAACCAACTTCGTTGCACATATGATGAATGGGATGAATAAGGTCTTACGTGAATTTATTCCTCAAATCACAATGCCTTTCATTGATGATTTGCCTATCAAAGGATGTGAAGAAAGTGACAAAGATGAAGCTTTTAATCTCAAGGGATGTTGCAGGTTTGTGGTAGATCACATAAATGATTGTGATAAAATTTTGTCTAGGTTGGAAGAAGTGAATCTTACATTGTCAGGGAAAAAGTCTTTGTTTGGTGTCAATGAAGTGCTCATTGTGGGGCACATGTGCGAGCCATATGGTAGGAAACCTTGTCCAACAAAGGTAGATGCCATCCAAAGAATGAAAGAAACGTGCACTAGCATCACTGAGGTTAGAAGGTTTCTGGGAGCATGTGTCTTCTATGTTATTTGGATTCCACATTATGCACATGTAGCTGATCCTCTTTATCAGCTGCTTAGAAAGAATCAGAAGTTTAAATGGACAGAAGCACATGTAAAATCCATGAAAAAGCTAAAGGAGTTGCTCCAGTCAGCAACAACTTTGAGAAAGGTAGACTATGAGTGTCAAAGGCCAATAATTGTGACAATAGACACCAGTCCTACAGGGATTGAATGGGCAATAGGGCAAGATGAAAAAGAAGGACACAGGTATGTGGAGCAAAGGTACTAAGTGTTCGCCAAAGAAACTATCCACAGATAAAGAGAGAGTTATGGGGTATGGTTACATCCTTGAAAAGCGGAAAAGAGTACCTAATTGGTGCATGTGTGGTTGTAGAAACAAATTGTCTACCACTTCTTGGGATGATTACAAGCTGCTATACGCCAGACATTGCTATGTTGCGGTGGATTGCCTACATTAAGTCCTTAAATCCTGAGTTTAAGCACATTGCAGGTAAAGACATACAGTGGAAGATATGCTATCAAGGGCAAGGTATGAAGATGAGTCACAAATGATTGATGAGGGAGATGATGTAGGTACAAAGTTCTCTTCTATCTCTCATGTCAAAGGTAACAATGTCTGCATGACTAATTCACTTGAATTGGTCTTGAAAGATCTTTATGAAGGTGATTGGCTTTCTATTGGAAGCTACTTGAGTACTCTAACAAAACAGGATGATTGGTCTGAACAAGAATTCAAGAGGATACGTAGGAAATCATATGGGTACTTTGAGAGGGATGGTTACTTGTGGAAGCATCCTAAACAAAAGGGTGCTACACCACAACGGGTTATATGTAAAAAAGAGACTCAAGTAAAGCTCATGCAAGAGTTTCATGAGAGTCTATGGGCTGGACACAGGGGTGTGTGGGCAACCTTCTCCAAGTTGAAAGAAAAATATTGGTGGAAGGGTATGTATAAAGATGTATCTCAATTTGTAGAGTCCTGTGTAACTTGTCAAATGTATTCAAATGTTCGACATCGTGATGGATTGCACCCTACATATCCACTAGCCATGCACTATAAATGGGTTGTGGATCTAGTCACAATGCCTTTAGGACTCTGGCAGATGAGATACTTGGTTCTTGCACGAGAGGACCTAACTAATCAGGTTGAAGGAAGAGAATTAAGAGCTAAAACCACAGAATCTGTGTGCAAATTCCTTCTTGATGAGGTGATTTGCCGTTATGGTTGTGTGGGAAAGATCACTGCAGATAGAGGTGAGCTGGATGCCGAAGATGCAAGGGAGTTATTTTCTAGATTAGGAATCAAGCTTTCTCTTACTACAGCTTACAACCCTAAAGGCAATGGAAAGAGTGAAAGAGGGCATCCTCCTATCATCAAAGCTTTGGCCAAGGCTTGTGAAGGAAGAGTTGGTGAGTGGCCAAAACTGTTACCATATGCTTTATGGGCTGATCGTACAACACATAGCTCAGTAACTGGCTACATGCCTGCGGAGCTAATGATGGTCAAAAGCCACTGATGCCGATTGAAGATACAATTCCCACATGAAATGTACTAGGGCAAGAGGGGCTTAGCAGGGAAGATCTCCTTGCAATGCGTATAAGGCAACTAGAGAGAAGACCTCGAGACATTGAAGCTGCAAAAGAACGACTCAAAAATGCAAGGTTGAAAAACAAGGACTACTTTGATAAGCGACATCGACTCAGGAGCAAAGCAATTGACAAAGGTGACTAGGTTTTAGTGTATGATAGTAGCCTTGATAACCGGCACACACTCATGCGCAAGTTCTCAAAAAGATGGTTTGGACAGTATGTTGTAAAGCATGTGCATGAAAATACTACTTACAGCTTGTCTGAACTAGATGGTATAGAAGTAAAGATTCCCATTGCAGGAAAAAGGATTAAAATGTTTAAGAGAAGAGGAGACAATGATCTAGAAGATGCTGATGAGGAGGAAGAGCAAAACACAGGTGAAGATCAAAGTGAACATGAAGCTCTGGAATCATCCAGTGAAGAAGAAAGAAAGGAAGATGTACAAGAGGTCTGATCTTACAAAGAGACAATGTGGCACATACCGGAGGATGTGCAGGTTTAGAGGGGGTGGATGTCGTGTTGTGGCACGCATATGTTGGGAACGGGCATTAAACGATTTATCTTGTGACTTTTTGACGCATAAGTATACTTCATATAATAATCATACGCATAAATAAAAGCATTCTACAATACCTTAGTATTACCTTTGAAGTAATATAAATGTACATTACTATTAGAAAGTACTGCAAGAGAAGTATCAATGATTGTGCCTCTTTTTGTCTGGGGGAAAAGCATTTGTATATTTCTTCTAATATCTCAGCTATACCCTACCATATATAAATTATTTTCTTATTTTCACATTTATTTAATAATATAACCCTTCAATAATGCATACCTTCTTGGATACATACAAGAGGCAAGGGCCTAGTAGAAGACTTTATGAAAAGGAAGATCCAAAGCTTCTTGGACCATTACAATTTGAAACGCCCGACCTAAGGGGTGGAGAAAAGGCCAAAACCAAGTCAAGCTCTTTTAGTAGGCCAATTTTGCCTTTTGAAGCATGCCAATCCGAGTTACATGTCAAAAGTTACAGGGAAACCAGTGAAAAACCCTCTCACAACGACACTGCAAGAAGAGATGGTAAACAGGTGAATCAAGTGAAAAGAGGTAATCTTGGTATTTTGCCATAAAATAAGATATTTGGAGGATAAAAGACACAAGCATGTGAATGTGACACCTCAAAGATGCCTTGAAGGACAAGACACACAAGTTGGGACCCCCTGCTGGAGCCACACAAAAGATGCGTAGGTGGGGCCCACATACATCATGCACCCACATGGAGCCTCAACGACCAAAAATGCTGAATTTCATGATATTTTGAGTCCTAATATTGCCCATTCTAAGAAATATCCAAAGAACATTTGATTCGGGCTAACTCTTTAGCCTAATCAAGTGATTATGTAAAACATGGCTCCCTCACCTATAAAAAGGGCAACCTTCTCTTCATTGGGGGAAAGTTATGAGTGAGTGAGAATAGCTCAATTCCATAGTGTCACACTCATCTTAGTGCCACACTTTCTCTTGAAGAAAGGCTGAAGTCTTGCCTCATCTTCTCTCTCCATTAAGGTGGTGGCGATTGCTCTCATGTAAGATATATGTTGCTAGTTTTTCTTTCATTTGCATATCTAGTCCAATACTTGTCTTTAACACCTTCTCTATCTCTCATTATTTATCTTTAATACCACCACCACAATTAGATCTATCTCTAATTATATCTTTACTCCTCCTTTGATCTCTCTTGCTGTGTCCTAATTGTCTCATTGGAAGGTATTCAAGCAGCAACCTTGTCAATGTAATGAGTACAACCTTCTTGCGGGAAACAATTATGTGCACAAGTTTAGTAACCATATCTTCATCTTTCACAAGCACCTCTCTCTCTTAAGGTGCTCATTATCTTCCACAAACTCTAGAATCTCCTTGCTACAGGAACTTCTCTCCCCGTAGTATCCTCATTGCCTAAGGGCAGCAATAGGGCTTGGGAGAGGAACTCTCTTCTTCTTCTCCTTTCACTTCTTTCACACCTTTATCTTTGAACATACTAAGTATATCATCGAAGAATAACCATAATCCACATAGAGGCGATTTCTTTCATTTCCATTCTGTGCAATCTATTAGGGTCAACATTTGGATTAGTCGAAAGATTCACTTTCAGCAATGCATAGTGTTTCTATTTGGTCCTGAAAGGCTCAACGAAATACTTTTCTCACCAGATCCCATCATACTACCTATTACTAACTATAACTTCTCTTTTGATGTGAGTGTGGTTATTTTATTATGAATCAAGAGGATTTGTACTCACAACTCATCCCCATTGCTAGACAAACATATACATTATAGTAAGCACAAAGCTACAGTTCCAAAGAGCAATCCGCAGCTTATTTGGACAACAAATATTAAATATCATTAACTCATCCACTAACCCTTTTATCCTACCCATGATACGATATGATCGTAATCTCGATGTTTTCATTTTTGTTTTGTTCTAACTATCTTTCATGAGTTCTCTCCATCACGTGTGTGTTTGTAAGGAAAAGTGAGCGGCTTCTTTGGCTACATTTCTTCTTTAGCTCTAGAAGCTATGTTATCTACATCTTAGCTCTTTCTCATAACCCTTGAGCTTCCTCACAAACTCTCACAGCAAGAGGCCCGGTGCCTTCCTGGCAAGACCGCCTACTTCTTGACACCGTGGCTATCAAAATATACTTATTACCTGTGTGAGCTGCCACCTGGTTTAAAAGGTCCAACAAAATCCAAATGCTACTTTTGAAAAGGCTCCAAGGGCAAAACCGGCTGAAAAGGCATTCTGGACCGTTTGGTAGGTTGCCCCAATGGCTGACACACATCACACTGTTGCACATAATTTCTCGCATCCTAATACAATGTGGGCCACCATAACCCTGATTGGATAACCTTTCGAGCGGTGATTAATGCTACAAAGTGACCTCCTGCAATATCGGTATGGACTTCCTCCAATACTGCTTCCTGCTCCTGTGGTAGCACACATCTGAGTAATACATCCGCCACCGTACGATAATAGAGCTTTCCCATAATAATCTCAAAATTCTTGCTTCTGATAGCCATGCGTTTCCTCTGATGGCTGGACAAGAAGGAAGGCATTTCGCCGCCGCTGTCGAGAAAATGAAACATCTCCTCATACCATGTGCATGGGATGCTAGGGATGACCCTTGCCTGTTGCGGAACTGCTATATCCTTTGCAACTACTCCTGTTAGAAACAGAGACGCATCCGGAAATTCATCAGCTACACCCGTCGGCGGCTCACCGGAATCTAACCTCGATAGGTAGTCAGCCATCGCATGCTGAGCCCCTAGCCGATGGATGACCTCAAAGTCAAATTCCTGCAGTAAAAGCACCCATCTGGCCAAGCTTCCCGTCAAATTTTGTTGCCTTACCAGGTATAAAAGAGCCGAATGGTCCACATGGAAGAAAAAGCTTCGGCCCAACAGATAGTGTTGGAATTTATTCACTGAATAAATCATTCCTAAACATTCCCTTTTGGTTACTGAATAATTTCTTTCTGCGGATGATAATCGTCTACTAGCATAAAAGACAGGTCGGAACCATCCTTGACTTTGTTCCTGCATCAGCACACTGCCAATAGCTCGATCCGAAGCATCCACAAACACATGAAAATCCTGACCTCAATTCGGAGGAAGCATGATCGGAGCTTTGGATAGCTGAAGTTTTAATCTCTGAAAAGCCAAATCACATTCCTGTGTCCATTCAAAATCTATAGCATGCGCTGCCTGAGTAATCGGGATTGCCAAATGCGCGACAAACCGCAAATGCCTCCGATGCCAATGGGCTTGACCAGGAAAATCTGACACTGTTTCTGGTTCCACGGTGGAGGCGCTTCCAGAATTGCGGCAATTTTATCTTGATCCACAGAAATACAATCTTCAGAAATTATATGCCCCAATAGCCTGCCACTACGAACAGCAAATGCACACTTTAAAGGATTCAAACTGAATTTTACCTCTCTTCATTTCATAAAGCATTACCGTAATTTATTCAAATGCTCCAATTGCGCTCCAAAAGCACGGAGATCATCCAGAAAAATTCTCATAAAATTCGTCAAATAAGGACCAAAAATTTGGAACATATCCCTTTGAAAATTTGAAGGCGCATTCCGCAATCCGAACCACATCACTGTGCAGGCAAACACACCCCATGCAATAATAAAAGCTATTTTTGGCTGATCCCGCAATGCCATTTGGATTTGGTTATATCCACTAAACCCATCCAGAAAAGTATACATCTCATGGACTGCTACATCATCCAAAATGGAATCCAAGAATGGAAGAGGAAAAGGATCTGGAACAGTAGCCGCATTCAATTTCTGGTAATCCACACAAATTCGGATTTGCTTGTTTTTCTTTGGTACAACCACAATTGGAGAAATCTACTCCGGATTATCAATAGGGGTAATAAAACCCACTTCCAAGAGATGATCAATTTCTATCTTAACTTGCTTTGCCACATTCGGATTCATCCTGTATGAGTGCTGCTTCACTGGCACCGCATCCGGTTTTAGATTTATCGTATGCTGATAAAACTTAGGATCCCTGCATATCCGGATATTCCCATGCGAAAACATCCTTAAATTCTGTCAGTAACTTGATCAAATCAACTCTAAAATTTTCCTCAAACTGCTTATTAATGTATATGGGCTCCGACTCCGCTTGCTCCCCAAGAAATACCTTCACTAATTCATCTTCTTTAACCCTTGTAATTTTTTCCATCTGTGCCTCAAACACACGTTCTTGCTGAATAACGTCCTCCAATGATTCAGGACTTGGAAGAACCTGTTGTTGTTCCCCTATTCTTGTTGCTGGAGTTCCTGAAACCCCCCCTGAGTTTCCTTTCGGAACCAGAGAAATATCTGCAAGATATAAAGAGACCAAATCCGGATTTGCTTTCAGAAATTGCTCCTATTCATCCTCTTCTAATCCTTCCACCATATTTACTGTTTCTGCTATCACCGACCATGCTGCCTAAACTGGTTGTCTGCATGTTCCCAGCATCACCCACACTTTCCTTCTACCCTTCTTTACTGTAAGCATATTTGCTTCCCAATAATGCTTTACCCTCGCTTGTCGTAACCAGGGTCTCCCCAAGATAATGTGATAATCCTGATTATGATCTTCAATATTCAAGACTACTAAGGAAACAACAAAGGATAAGCCTGCCACATCCAAGACAATGCCCCGAAGTAAACCCACTGGTTGCACTCTTATTTGATCTGCCATGCGGACTACAAAGGGTGCAGGCTCCCAATCCCTGAGGCCAAAATGCTCACAAGCTACTTGAGTAATAATGTTTACTCTCGCTCCTCCATCCAATAGTACCTTGTCAATGTATGTTCCATGGTATCTATTTGAAAGCTCCGGAATGCGGGTATCCGTGATCCTATTTGTCGGCAACGGGGCTGAATCATCTTCCTCGCTTTCAACTTTCCCGATGGCGACTTCCCTCAGCTCTGTGGACGTTTGTCGCAACAATGCATTATGAAAATTAGGGACCAATTTCAGAAATGAACCCAGAGGTACTTGTATTGGCGACGTGAGGAACTCTTTCCAAACTGAATTCCAATCCTCTTCGTCTCTAATATCATCCTTATTTCCAGCTTTTCCTTCCTTTATTTCCAGGCCCACAGTCGATGGTCCTGATAACTTCACTGGTGGTGCGGATTGTGGCAACCAGGACACAGTTTTTTTCCGCACTTCTTCTTGAGCCGTCCAATCAAGAATCTTTACATTGGGTGTTGAAAACAACGTTTTTACCCGATCGCGTGATTTAATGAAACCACTGGATCAGACTCCTCCAATCCTTCAATCTGAACCATAGCCACACTAGGTTGTTTCCCTGCAACGCGTTCCTGCTTCTTCCGATCATATTTCATAACTTCAATACACTCGGATCGCCAGTGTCCATCCCCCAAACAGAAAAGGCAGGTCTTGGTTCGATTAGGATCTCGGCCACCTCTTCCGCGACCTCGTCCTCCCCCTTGACCCCGTCCTCCTGCTTGACCTTGCAAAGGCGTCTCTGATGTATGAGCATGAGCCATCGCCACAGCACGCTCTTGTCCCTGCCCTATCTATGGTTGTTGCCAGGTAGAAGAGTCTCCTCGACTCCGATGACCTTAGCCATTGAAATAACATTCCACTGTATCATGAGTATTGGTCGTGCCAATTGCACACCACTTCTGATTCATTGCGCACTCCTTGAGCAGCATGGCCCGGATTCCGACATTGGATACACCATAGTTCCTTCAAACTTTTAGCCACCGCAGTCGATTCCAACGATTCGGATGAAACACCTTTCCCATGACGCTGGGATTTTTTCCGAGGTGTCTCTTTCGATTCTTTCCCCGAATCACTGTTGCCTGAGTCTGAGGAATCTGATACGGCGGATTTTGACTCCGAACTATCATTGCCACTATCTTGCGACTTTCGATGAGATTTCTTCCTGTCTTTTTTCTTTCATTTCTTTGGAGATTCCATATCCTCTAAAGCTTCTCCTGCTACTACAGTCCTAGCAATTACATTATCCAGTGGAGTAGTTACCTTATCCACTGTTGAGATCCTTGTTGAGCCCCAGAAAAAAATAATCATTCAGCACCTCTGCTGCCGGCCTTTGTGCCTGAGGTACCCTCTGCAAAAGCATCCGAAATTTTGCAGCGTACTCCTCCACTGGCAATGACTTCTGCCGCAACGTTAGAAGATTTTCCAAATGTTGAGGGACTGCCTTTTCCATTCTAAACCTTCGTAGAAACGCTTTGGATCCGTCGACATACGTCTGAAAATGATCCTCAAGGTATTCGGACAACCATTTTTCCGCTTTTCCCAAGAGTGTAGATTCAAACACTGATTGTTGATGGAGAGGAATCACCATCCCAAGATTATTCAATCCATAAGCTTTATTGAATTGGCGCAAATGTGCATCCGGGTCTTTGCTCGAAAGACCTCGAAACTGACTATACTTAATCTGAGGATGAGCCATCATCCCTTGCCCAACTGTACCTCCTCCCGGAAAAAGATGACGAGCACTAGGAGGTGGAGACAGTGGCGGAGACACCCCCGGACTGCTTACCGGTGACAGTGGTGGAGCAACCTGTGTGGGTGAGGGTGAACGTACGACAGGAGGACATGACTGACTGCGTAGAGTGTGCCTTGCTCGCCGTAACCGCCTACCCCGCACCGGGCTTCGTGATGGAAATACAGATTCCTCAATCTGCGGTGAAGAAAAAACATATTCATCCGAACCGCCTCTCCTCCGACCTCTTCCTACAATTGGAACCACAAGGTCGGGCGGACCCTGCGACCTAGTGCGCATGCATATTCATCACAGGTCGTCCATCATGCATCGTGGTCACCAGATGTAATGGCTATTGCCCGCACAGGAGCAATAGGCATTACGGGATTGATTACCCGCAGCTACATTATATGAATATCAACACATAGAATGACGATAGAAGACAGTACACTGTACACAGGAAGAGAACTCCGCTTGCTTCATTCATGTGTGATCCAGACACAGAGTTACAACAGTAGATGCCATGAATATCATAGAGATTGGCTGGGTTACATCAAAAGACAGGTATGTCCCTCCATATACAACCGTTGCTCCGGCGCAGATCAGGAACGGTGCACACACTCCTGTCCCATGATATCCTATGAAGAACTGCCGCCACGGCCGCTGCATACCGCATGACTCCTGATCCGCAATGCCCAAAGCTCCACAGGACCGCATGTGCGACTAATGCCGTAACAAGGTGGGTGGAAGAGCAAGGATGCACAATCATTAGGGATGGAGTGGTGTTCAGACTACTAGGGATCCCCTTTGGGTTTGGGATAACAATGGATCAAAGGTGGCAGTGGCTCATGGACAGATTCCATAGCAAGCTCAACAGATGGACTAGTTTCCAAACCAACCTCGCGACGGGTAGAACTGTAGTGATAAAGCATTACCTAGCAGGATATGTTCTCTTCTTTCTCTCATGTTGGAGACCACCTGACTGGCGATTAAAGGACCTAACTAGAATATACAGGAACTTTCTCTGGTCCGGGGACCCCCATAAAAAAGGGCTAGCCAAAGTAAGCTGGGAAGTCTACTGTCTTCCTAAAGAGCAAGGGGGACTCAGCCTCACTAACTTCGAACGGTGGGCAGACAAATTAGCTTTAAAACTAATCCTAAGAGCAATGGAGAACCCGGGTGAAGAATGGTCCTCTTTACTATTTTGTGATATTCACAAATTCCATTTTAAAGGGAATAAGGGAATCACCAACCTTCCCTGGATTACGGTTTTCTTTGGACCCCTAGAAGTTGTAGCTAAGGGGTCATAATTGTGCAAATCTCTGTGGGCTTCTTGGAACAGATACAAAAGCGTTAGTAGAATCAACTGGGAGTCAAAATATAGTAGACAGCTAAGGGATTTTGAATCAATGTGGTGGTCCCTCCCCCTATCCCCCAATTGAGCCAGAGTCAGCTAAGGTCAGCAAAAAGACTCCAGAAGAAAGGAGTTATCACTTGGAAAGATGTGTGGAACACAACCCAGTTCAGGTGGAAGAATAAAACTGAACTCCTACGTAGGTACCAACTGCAACCGTGGGAACGCACCCTTATCCAGGCTAGGACAACCATGTTCCCAAAGGAGACAGAGTGGGTGCTCTTTGAGGTGCAAACCAGGCATCTAAGGCACTCTACTGGGTAGGAGGGGGGGCTCTTGCCAACCCTCCAAACCGACTACCAGCCCTAAAAGAGCCTATCCATGTCACCCTCAATAGAAAATGGTACTTGTCCCTCGACAAAAGGTAGTGGATCTTCAAATTTAAAACTCTCTGGCATCAGGATACCACGGCCAAACACGCGGTACTGCTATGGCTTATCATGCACAAAGCAGTATGGACGAGCCACAGAATGATCCATGCAGGCATGGGGGATGGGCTCTGCAAAATATGTAATGGTAGTGAAGAAGATATTTCCCACCTCTTAATTAACTGTCGTGCCAACAGAAAAATACTTTCCCCTATCGTTAGTGGACTAGGGTACACCCCCAACTGGAAACAGTTGCTGCTAGGAGACTCAATAGGGCTATTCTCAGTAGTATGGAATAGGATCAGAGGTGAATTTTTTTGGATCATCTGGAAAGAAAGGAATAGCTGTTTTTATGATGAGGCTTACCAGACTAAAAGTCTGAGAGTTGTGTTCGCCCACTTTTCTTTGCAGGTAAATCATCTAAAGCTGGAATAGTGCAGAATCTACCAGGTAAACTATAAAGTGCTCATGGACTACATGGGGTATTACAATAGTGAAAACATTATTAAGTAGCAGGAGATCTTACTAGACGGTTCATACTCCCACCTGAAAAAAATCATTGATGAGTGCAAGGCTGAAGGGGAAAGACTAAGGTGGAAGCTCAACAATGGGTTAAGGCTAATCAACCATTTGCAAAATGTAATCAGCTCCTTTCCTGGGGGACTCAGCCTGGGAGACACCCCGTGACAGTCTGCAGCTCTCCTTTGTAACTAAAGTTGAATATAACTGTTCAAAGTTAGTAACTCGCAATGTAATCATGATCCCACCTCAAGCCCATAGGGCTTTGTATTTTGTTTCGGTTGTAGCATTTTGCCTCTTCTTAATATAATTCTCTTGCCCTTTATGGTAAAAAAAAAAATTACATTGTAGGAGAGGGCAAGAGAAAACAAGAATTTAGAAGACAAGAGACCCTAGTGAACCCTAGCAAACCCTAGCCATGCGAGGATAGCTTCGCAAAGATGTCGAAGTGAGACTGCAGAGTAGGTGCTAGGGCGTGCCCTTTGAGTCCACGCCCCGTCCACTCATTATGACGACCTCACCCCTTTTGCATGCACACTTATCCCCTAATACATGGCACCCCGCGAACTTACTCCCTCACCGAACCCTCGTCCTCCCAAACTGTACCAAGAACTATTGCATGCTCTCCCACAGGGCCTGGTGCAGAGGCTCAACGCAACCATCACCTTGGGAGGAGATGGAGCCCCCGTGTTGTCCCTTCATTTCAAGACATCAACAGAAGAGTGTGGCGAAGCTCATCTCCCATGCTCCCACAAGCAAAAATATATACTACCCGAGGTCATTCTCGGGGAAGAAGGCCTTGGACCTGCTTCTAGAGGCCCTGTGCCAAGTCTCCAAGGTAAGCCCCATGTTACACTTCCTGCTTCTCAAATTAGGAAAAAGCAGAAGGATCTTGAAAAACGTGTCCTAATCGGCTTGCTAGCTGGACCCCGCCCGCCTGTTGATATCCTCAGAAGCTGGATTAGAAATCAATGGGGGTCCTGGATGCCGATCTAGAAGCTATTCAGGCTCTACCCAAGGGGAACTACTTATTTTTCTTTTAGACAATAGAGATGGCGTTCTCTGTCTTTAGTCACGACGAATGGATAATAAGGTCCTCTCCCTTAAGTCTATTCCGCTGGAATAAAGATTCCAATCCTGACCGCTCTACCTTGGTGACCTACCCTGTGTGGGTTGAGTTTCCTAACCTCCCGATGCACTATCACTCTCATCTGACCGAAATAGGTTCTCCTCTGGGTAAAGTTCTAGGGGGGAGGTAGAAGACCAACTACATCCCTTCCTGGCATCCTCAGGTCCTTATAGAAATGGACATCTCTATTGACCTCCCCTCCTCCATCAACATATTCACTGCTGATGATGGTGAACTCTTCGAACAGAAGATACTCTACAAGTATCTTCCTAATACTTGCTTCCATTGTGGATCCAAATTCCACTTCGTGAGAAACTGTCCGATCAAATTTTCCCTGCTCCCTCAAGAGTCGTTGGCAGATTAAGAGAAACATAGCAAACAAGGAGAATCTGCGGGCTTCACTACGGTAATTCATGCTTGATGAAAAGAAACCTCGCAGAATAATGACAAGGGAAGGTATAAACAAAAGGATAAAGGCAATAATTGGTAACGAAATTGATTCACTGTGCTTGCTCCCTTGACTGGCTTCGACGAGAACAACTTTCAAGAGTCAGAAGTATCCGAATCAAATGCAGAGGAATCGCTGCCCACTGGATTGGAAGCACATGTCAGCAAAATGGATGTTGATATGATTATTGATTTGAACCTGTCCTCCCCTCTGCTAGATATTTCCAACAAGGAGAATGTACCCCCTTCGCCCCTCCCGACACCGATGGACATCCCGAAAGACAACAAAAGGGAACATGATCAAGCCTTGCAGAACTCAACCAAGTCCCCGGCTGGAAAATCCAAAAAGGAAAAAAAGGCTCATAAATGAAAGTCCTCAACTCGAACATAAAAGGTATGACCGACCTTGCAAGTCTCGCAAAATCAAAGCATGGGTGGCGGTCCACATCATCTCGCTACAGGAGATCAAGGTCAATGTGGATTATCTTGATAGACGCCTGAAGGAAGTATCGACGACTCTTAGATGGTTTGCCTCTTCCCATTCAAGGGGGTTGGGTGGAACAGCAATAGGCATCCCTACTGGGTGGCTCACTCGGAATCCTGGCGTTTGGGTGGGGGAGCATTGGGTAGCAGTCCCCATCTCTGCCCCATTCCCAGCCACACTGGTTTCGATTTATGATGCAGGTTATTCAGATCAAAGAACCAAGATGTGGTCTGATCTCTCTCTCTTCAAGAGGGACATCATCTTAGTCTGTGACTTCAATATGTTCGAGGACTCACATGACAGGTTTCTAGGCAAATGAATAGTCATCAATGGAGGTGAGAAGACGGCATGGGACTGAATGAAGGACAACCTAGAGTTGTGGGATAGTGGGGAAATAGGAGTTTTCTCATGGAAAAACTACTCCAGAGGGAGGCTGGCAAGAAAAGACAGACTGGACTGCTACTACTTATCTCTCCCGTTGGCTAACTCCTTCAGCAGAATCAAATACAAGATCAACTTCAACTCATTTTTGTCGGACCACTACCCAGTGATCACAGTCATAGATCAAAAGGCGAGCAAGATTAAGAACCACTAGTTCCACACTAATAGTTCCCTATTTCACATACCTATTGTTCAAGTAGCCATGGAAATAATCTGGAAAGAGCATTATGCTAGATCATTGAGTCCTACTACAGCCTGGTTCTCAGCCATCAAGGAAACTCAAAGCTGTTTGTCAAAATTTTGCAAGGAAATCTCGTTGATACGTTGGAATCGTAGGGATCGAATCTACAACTCTCTCCTCCTTCTTGAAACAGGGCCCCAATGTGAGGTTGCTCAAGCCTCGATAGCGGAACTGTGAGCTAAACTTAAATTAAGGTCTTCGACCCCGAGCTAAAAGAACACCATTGTACCATGAAACAATCATAATGGAGAAAGTTACTATTTTTTGCAGTTTTTCAAAATCTGTCGATGCCATGATGTTTAGAATTTCATAAAGCTTTCAAAAGTGAATTAAAATAATTTTTGTGGAAATTTTCCCAAAATAGTAAATTTTTGGTCACCCGACCTGTCAGTTTTGACCGTCTCGAAAAACTGCACTCGTACCCCAAAATTTGAAATAAAAGCATTTTCGGACGCCGGGGGCTACTAAATATGGCAGGTACCCAAGTTCATACATCTTAGTTAGAGCTTAGTATAGCAAGTTCCGACATTAAATTCTGATTCGTATTGCCCGTCTTAGGTTAAAATTAAATTTTCCTAAAGTTGTGCGAGGAGGCACCGAGACTCGGGGGACTGTGTGGGAACTGGCTCCAGGCCACTGCAGACTTAGTTTGGCAGTAAGAGGGCGCCCTCACACACTCAGAGGGCTCATGGGCTACTTTCCATGCAAGAGAGAGAGAGAGAGAGAGAGAGAGAGAGAGAGAGAGAGAGAGAGAGAGAGAGAGAGAGAGAGAGAGAGAGAGAGAGAGAGAGAGAGAGAGACTAAGTGAGCTCTTGAGCAGGTTGGGACACTTGGTAAGTATGCAACTAGAGCTGCCATGCATGAAGTGAGTACTCCTCTAGATGCATATAGCAGGCAAATTCGAATTTTTCAGCTTGTGAGCCTATATAAGAGCATGCTCACACACACACAAGCACACATATATGCTCACACACACACACACACACACACACACACACACACACACACACACACACACACACACACACACCTTGAGACGTGCTGATGGCAGACATAGTCTTTAGAAGAGGAGCTAGGAGGGAAGTGCTGCCCATTTCTCGTCTCAAGGAGGCCCTTGCATCAGAGAAATTTTCGATTTAATTCATGCTTGTTGTAATTCCCTCTCTAATATCCTCTTAATTCCGCATCTAGTATGCATAATCATAGTCAAAATACTCATTAGATACTCTCTAATTCTCCGTATCCATGATCTCTTGCATAAATCTTAATCTAATTAGTTATCATGCAAGCAATTAGTCACTCTTAATCATAGTTTAATGCATGTTTAAGGAATCATCCACTAGTCACCGTTGTGATTAAAAATCAAGTCAGCTTTGAGGTGGGAATGGTCCATTGCATTCTGTTACTCCATAATGTGTAAATAATTAAATTAGAATCAATTCCTCATGGATTAGGATTTAATTAGGGGAAATTAATCCATCATTAATGATTAGGAAGGGAGAAATCCTCTCATCTATGCATAGAGTAAATCTGCAATTCTCTACTTGCATTAAGAAGTGATTAAGCACGTGTATTTCATCTCTAGTAGAACAGATTAAGTAAAAATCTGAATTTCATAATTATTAAGGTCAAATAATTAACCTTAGGGCCTATTCCCATAGAACAAGTATGGTGCTATCGGGATTCTCTATGTCTTGAAGCAAGTCTAACCTCTTGTACAAGGAGATTTGCTTATTGAAACTAATCCCTCATCATGGTTGTATGTTACTCTCGAATGTTAGCTCTCTTTTTCCAAGTTGTCAATTAAGTAGTGAGTATAGAATGGCCCCGGTAAAGAGAACTCGTTTCGGTGGTTCCCACGACCGCGAGGCGGGGACAAGCAACACTAATGGAAAGGGAAAAACTCCCATGGTCGACCAAGTACCGGCCATCTCACAGGGCAATGACGAGAAATTGTGGAGGTAGGTCAAGTTTTAATTCAAGTTTGTTAAAGCAACATTGCATTCGATAAGGTAGGATGAAAAACACATTTCCCAACATGTTGGAAATCAACGAAAACCACGGCATTTAAATTAATTGTATTTTATATTCAAGTAGGAAAGAATGCTTTCGGAATATACTGTCTGAAGTAGGAAAGATTGGTTGCTAGGGAAAATTTAGCTCAGCTAGTCCATTTTCAATTTCAATGTTGATCTAGTCTGAACCCCCTCTTGATCACAGGGGGTAGCTCACGAAGTTATTCGCAGGAGCTAGAGTTCCTGGTTAAGGGCTCTTGAATCCACGACTGCTAGGTAAGCGGTGGACAACTTAGTTGTATAGGCAACTAGGCGACAATGGGTGGAGTAAACACTCGCTGGGGGATTTCGTGCCTCTAGAGCATTGGAAATTTAAATAAATCAGTTTTTGAGTGAATTTTTACTAGAATTACTGTCTTGGTGCCGCTTTGCAATACTGGTTGAAGGGCTGTATTAAAGAACTTGTGAATCAGAAAAATAAACAAAGAACTTATATATTGAACAACCATTGTGGTAGTAATTAGGTAACAAAGGAAGTGTGAGTATGGGGTGGAAAGTGGGGGCTTGGCTCGGGTTACCAATGCCTATGAGAAGGGTGGTCCTGGGTTGCCAATGCCTATGAGAAGGGTGGTCCCGATTGGTCGGGAACTCTCTGTCTCCATAGTGTTATAAATCGACGCTAGTATTACTCATTGCCCCAAGAGCGGAGAAGCCTCAAGTGTACGTGCCTTTGAAACATGCGGAAAGAGGCACTCGGGACTTCTCTTCTCTTGGAAGGTGGGTCTTAGGATCGCTAGATAAGTTAATCACGCTTCCCCTGCAGGGTGGAACTAGATCTCGATGCTAGTAGGCTCGAACTCGACTCATTTTGTGATGAGAGATCGTCCGCTAGATGAACCCTAAACCACTTTGTTTGGTTTCGCTGTAGATCTAGTGGCCACCAAGTTTACCATCAGATCCGTCATTTGAGACAACGGGGTGGGGACCTCACACCTGGTATCAGAGCTAAGCTTAGGTTAGATTGGAAAATAAAGTCGTATTGTTTGAATATTTAAAAGGATCTAAGGGTATATAGGTATCTGATCGTAATTCCTTGCATTGGTGTTACAGGAAGACCACGTGGTAGAATATTGGAAGTTCCAAGTGTTTGAGCTTATTTACGAACAAGCTCTACGATCCCCAGTTTACCAATTCAGGCGAGATGTCATGGAGATGCTGCTGAAGGTTCATACAGCGCACTCCACTCGCATCGATAGAGGATGGGGGCTCGATTGGACACATGAAGGAGGGGTTTACTACATCAACGCTCGGAAGCTAGGATGCCTGGCTGTCGATTTGAAGAAAATACGTTGGGGAGAATAATTGAGGGTGGTGCAGATATTCTACTTGCTGCCTACACGTACGGACATGACTGTCTCTGACGGCACCAATCAAACCCTCAACGAGTGGCTTTTGGAGAAGGTCACTAATGTAGTCCCAGCAAACAGAGTTAGAACTTTTGGAGTACCAAAAGAATTATCTCAACTCGACACCATAGTTTACTATCCACTCAAAGATGATTATAAGAACTACTTCACAAATGAAGTAGAGTATCATGTGAACCTGACAACGCAACCTGCTAGGCGTATCTTATAAGCATTCCAAAAGCCATGTAATAAATTGATCATGAGTTATCCTAAACCTTGAGGGGTTTTGATTGTAATAAATCTTCATCAATAAAGTGTTTTTGTCTTTGAGTCTCTGTCTCTTGATAAAGTGGGATCTTGAATTTTATTTAAGTCTTATGTCTATTTGAAATCCAAGTAATCGTATCAAGAATCTCGTGTAACCCATGTAGGCACCGCCTGCTGCTGCTCTCTACTCGACGGCGCAGGAAAAGAAGCTCCTTCTTAAGCAAGCCCAACCTCCACTCTTTAAGGGCGAGGGGGCAAATGTGGAAAGAGATGCGGAAGTATGGATGGAGGCTATAAAAGACTATTTCGAAGCTGCAGAAACCCAACCCGTGAATCAAACTATGCTTGCGATGTTCCGCTTGTCTGGCAATGCCAAGATATGGTGGAAGCAACATTGCAGGGACTTGGATATCAAGGGATCTTCCTAGTCATGGTAAGACATCAAGGCTGCTGTGATGGAGCGATACTTACCACCCGCTCACAAAGCCTTGAAGATGAATGAGTTTTTCTCACTTAGATAGCTGATTTCTTCCGTCGAAGAATACTACTCGAAGTTTGTCACACTTCGGAGATATGCTCCAAGGATGACATTGGAACAGCAAGTAGCACGGTTCTGCCAAGGACTCATCGACCCCTTGAACAATCGACTAGAAGCTCTCAGGCCAACAACTCTGCAAGATGCCTTGCTAAGGGCCAAACCGTTAGCTAAAGAGATTGAGAGGACTACCCAAGATAGTCAATACTATTTGTCAAAGAGGGCCAGGCCAGACAACTGGAGTAACAGACCAATCAACCCTGCATACGACCATCGTCCGGTAGTAGCTACTACGGCAGCTAGAGAGTTTTCCAATATAAGATGCTTTGAGTGCCAGGAGTATGGACATTACAAAAGATGCTATCCAAAAAGGATTTCCCAAACATCTGGTGCTAAAAATGTATCTCTGAACGACAACGGGTGAGGTCAACCAAACAGAAGAGGAGGCCAAGGAAGAGGAAACATACGACAAGAAAGCGGAGCTTTCGCTAATGCCGCATTGAGACAACCAACTGTGGGTGACGAAGCTAATGAGAGAGCAGCTCTGTATGCAGCAAGTGCTAATCCTAGTGAGCAATAATTCAAGCACCAGGATCTCATCAAAGTTCAGCAGAATAAGACGCATAAAGCTAAAGACTATTCTATTATCAAAGGATGTCTTTACTTTAGATAAAGGATATATGTACCTAAGTAGTTAGCATAGAGTTTATCCATATGTATTCTTGAGATGAGGACGTCTCAAATTTTTCACGTTGGGGAGCATGTAAGGTCTCCGAACCCGAGCTAAAAGAACACCATTGTACCATGAAACGATCATAATGGAAAAAGTTACTATTTATAGCAGTTTTTTAAAATCTGTTGATGCCATGATGTTTAGAATGTCATAAAGCTTCCAAAAGTGAATTAAAATATTTTTTGTGAAAATTTTCCAAAATAGTAAGTTTTTGGTCACCCGACCCGTCAGTTTTGACTGTCTCGAAAAACTGCACCCATACCCCCAAAATTTGAAAAAAATGCATTTTCGGACATCGGGGGCTGCTAAATATGGCAGGTACCCAGGTTAATACACCTTGGTTAGAGCTTAGTATAGCAAGTTCCAGCATTAAATTCTCATTCGTATTGCCCGTCTTAGGTTAAAATTAAATTTTTCTAAAGTTGTGCGGGGAGGCATCGAGACTCGGGGGCTGTGTGGGAACTGGCTCCAGGCCAGTGCAAACTGCACACTCACAGGGCTCGTGGGCTACTTTCCATGCAAGAGAGAGAGAGAGAGCGACTAAGTGAGCTTTTGAGCAGGTTGGGACACTTGGTAAGTATGCAACTAGAGCTGCCATGTAGGAAGTGAGTACTCCTCCAGATGCATATAGCAGGTAGATTCAAATTTTTCAGCTTGTGAGCCTGTATAAGAGCATGCTCACACACACACAAGCACACATATATGCTCACACACACATAAAGTACACACACACACACACACACACACACACACACACACACACACACACACACACACACACCTTGAGGAGGTGCTGCACACACACATTAAGTACACACACAAGCACACACATATGCTCACACACACCCTGTATAAGAGCATGCTCACACACACATTAAGTACACACACACACACACACCTTGAGGAGGTGCTAGTTCATTTTCAATTTCAATGTTGATCTAGTCCGAACCCCCTCTTGATCACACGGGGCAGCTCGCGAAGTTATTCGCAGGAGCTAGAGTTCTTGGTTAAGGGCTCTTGAATCCACGAATATTGGTTAAGCGGTGGAAAACCTAGTTGTATGGGCAACTAGGTGACAACGGGTGGAGTAAACACTCGCTAGGGGATTTCGTGCCTCCAGAGCATTGGAAATTTAAATGAATGAGTTTTTGAGTGAATTTTTACTAGAATTGCTGTCTTGGTGCCGCATTGCAATACTGGTTGAAGGGCTGTATTAAAGAACTTGTGAATCAAAAAAATAAACAAAGAGCTTATATGTTGAACAACCATTGTGGTAGTAATTAGGTAACAAAGGAAGTGTGAGTATGGGGTGGAAAGTGGGGGCTTGGCTCGGGTTGCCAATGCCTATGAGAAGGGTGGTCTCGATTGGTCGGGAACTCTCCATCCCCATAGTGTTATAAATCGACGCTAGTATTACTCATTGCCCCAAGATCGGCGAAGCCTCAAGTATACGTCCCTCTGAAACATGCGGAAAGCGGCACTCGGGACTTCTCTCCTCTTGGAATGTGGGTCTTAGGATCGCTAGATATGTTAATCATGCTTCCCTTGCGGGGTGGAACTAGATCTTGATGCTAGTAGGCTCGAACTCAACTCACTTTGTGATGAGAGATTGTCCGCTAGATGAACCATAAACCACTTTGCTTGCTTCCGCTGTAGATCTAGTGGCCACCAGGTTTACCATCAGATTCGTCGTTTGAGACGACGGGGTGGGGACCTCACACCTGGTATCAGAGCTAAGCTTAGGTTAGATTGGGAAATAAAGTCGTATTGTTTGAATATTTAAAAGGAACTAAGGATATATAGGTAGCTGATCCGAATTCCTTGCATTGGTGTTGCAGGAAGACCCCATGCTAGAATATTGGAAGTTCCAAGTGTTTGAGCTTATTTACATTAAAAAATGACGAAGACATAGCCAGTAAGCATGCCTCTATCTTCTTCAGAGAGTGGTGGGTAAGAAAAATTCATAGGCCCTCTAAGCAGATGTTCAAGATCCTTAAGAAAAAGAAATCACGTGAATCCTGGCCGCAGTTTGTAGCTTCAGATGCCTCTATTTAGAATGAAACTAAAAATCTTGAGTTCACATGGACCCACTTTGGCAAAATGTTCAGTCCTAAGGAATCAATCTCCCTCCAAGTGCTTCAAGCTAGAGATGAAATTTGGAAATACAGACAGAAAGTGGTCCCTAAAGAAGCCAAATTTTGGGTGGGTCTCCCTTTTTCTATTTTCAAAATTAAGGCTGCAATTGAGTCACTGGCTCCGAGCAGATCTCCTGGTATAGATGGCTTGCCCGCTGAATTCTTTCACGTATTTAAAGAAACCCTCACCCCCGTCTCTTGAAAGTCTAGGAGGAAACAGTCCGGTTCCAGGCACTCCCTTTTTCTATCAACATGGGGATCATTAAACTTCTGCATAAGAAAGGTGCCAAGGATAACCTGTCTAATTGGAGACCTCTCACTATGCTCAACATATGCTACAATATTTTTGCCAAAGTGGTTTCTCTTCAGATCACCCCCATTCTAATGAAATGAATTTGTACAGAACAGAAAGTCTTAATCAAAGGAAGGAGGATCATCGAGGCGGTCATAGCTCTTTGGGACGGAATCGAACATGCTGAGAACTTGGGAATGGATTATGTGTCCATAAAATTTGATTTTGACAAAGCTTATGACCGCCTTAAATGGTCCTTTATTCTAGGTAGTCTGGAAAAGATGGGCTTTGGCAAGGGGCTGATCCGATTTGTAACCACTTTGTTTGGTCATGCTAGAGCTAGAGTCTCTCTTAATGGAGCTCTGTTGGAATATTTGAGCTTAACAGGTCAAATAGACAGGGTTGCCCCTTGGCCCCTCTTCTGTTTGCTATCAGTGCAGATGGTCTCAACTACTTGGTCAAAGGGAGGATGGTGGATGGAAGTATTGTAAGGTGCATCGAAGTGAATGTTTGATCTTTGCTCAAGATGAGTGCTCCGATCTGTGCTCAAGGTTACTTTTATTCTTATGGAAGGGAGAGACTTTCGTTCTTAATGAGAGAGTGCAATGGACACAAACAGAGGGAATGGACACTATGCGTGCAAGTGTATGAGACTGAGAGATAGAGAGAGAAGAGAATATGACACCAGAGACGTTGTAAAACCCTCCTCTGAAGGCCCCACTCTTGTGGTGATAGTGGTCTATTATTGATTGCACAAACTCTTACAAGTGGATGAATGAGAACTGATGCAAGTCTAGGCTATGTGGATGTCGATGATATTGACGACGACGCACTGAAAACGTAGATGCTGAAATCTACGTTTTCTGAGATGATACTGCGAACTTCGCATGATTGGACTGTGTGGCGAGGATCTGCCTACAGGAAGGTGAGATCTGCGAGGTTTGAGGGTTCTACTGTGGGTATTGGCTGTTGAAAACTCAAAGGCGAGTCTAATGGAGGTTCTGTCTCGCGAAAGTCTGCAAAAACGTTGATGGCTTCAGGTTGATGCAAAAACGCTAGGTTGAAAATGGTCCTGCTACGGTGAATCTGCTATAACGCTAGGGCTTCTGCTTCTTGTTATCACCAGGAATGTGCAAGATCAGAAACGCTGGCTAATTTGGTCCAAAAATGCTAGGTGTTGCAGTCTCTTGCAAAATGCTAGGCCTTTGTGAAGTTCTACTGAGAAGTTGTCTGTTGAGCAAGGTGCTCCTACTGCCTCTTCTCCCAGAAAGTGCTAACATTGGTTTGCTTATATATTATCTTAGCCAAATTCTTAATAAATAAGTGAAAAATGTAAAAAATAGGAAAAATAAGTTTAATGCACTAGAAAATTCCCCTAATGGATTCTGATGAATTCTGATGGGAATGCTGATGATCATGTTGTGTGCAGCTGGAGGATATGCATCTAATCTAAGTGTCTAGTCATGCACGGTTTGTGAACAGACTCACAAAAGTGCCAGATCACTTCCTATTCTAGACTGACTTGACTGAACTGTAGCTTGTCCAGGGATACATAGGGTTGGATGTGTCACATGACATCCCCTCCGTTTTAAAGTGAGATACTGGTACCGAGCTGTATGGGGTTGAGGGAGATAGCCAACAGGGTCTGGAATCCTGGGAAGGACACTTCGCCAGCCCACTCTGATACGTGGGCCGTACAATATTTGAACTTCATAAAGGTCTGACAATGCTTGCTTCTTTGGGCCCCGTCAAAAGCGACACAAAGTCTTCTGAGTCTCCTTCGATGCTTCATCTTCGTCTAGAGTCATGTGTCGTTCATTCGAACACATAGTACTCCCTGTAAGGGTTCCTTGGACCTAGGCTTGAGAGCCAATATTGGTTCGTCGTGTTTGGTCAAATCTGCATGGGGGGTGCTATGGACCTCAGCTCGAGATCCAAGATCAAGTTTCGTGATCGATCAAATCTGCAACGAGGTTAGCTTCGCTAGAAAAAGCATCAACTAAACCATCATCCTTGTTAACAATCACATCATCTTTATCATGTAAATCATCATGCTTGTGAGAAATCACATCTTGATCATGAAAATCATCATGCTTGTCAGTGTCATCCAAATCATTGTGCTTACCATTATCATTCAAATCATCATAAAAATCCTGTGTATCATGCTTTGGAGAAGAAGAGACTGAGAGAGTCTCTTTTTCCCGAATCTCTTGCATCTGTGCCTGCACTTGAAAAAAAGAGTCGCAGCATCTCTTTCATGTGTCAGGTGCTCTGTTCAGCCGCCAAGCGTGCTTGCTCACACTCACGCTCCAAGTTGGCCTTTCTTTCTGCTTTTCTTACTTTGGCTTCCAAGTCGTAATTACGCTCTATGGCTGCCACTGTTTCTTTGTAGTCACGATCTATGGCTGCCCTTCTTTCTTTGTTTTCTAACATTGAGGCGGTCCGGGGCGGGCAACAAGAGAGGCGACCTCTAAACACCCCTCAAGGCTCCCGTGCTGCTCAATTGGGGTTGGGGCAACTAGAAGCACAAAAAAACAGCAAACCCACAGCCAAACCCAAACAAGATAGGGGCACCACCTAGTTATGGTATGCGAACTAGGACGCAAGAGAGATTTTGGTACAACCAAGAAGATGCACCACACAACACACACAAGCAACCTCACACCAAGATACACACAAAATGGACCAGAGAGAGCTAGAGCAAAGGGAAGAGAGAGAGGAAAGGATGTTGCGTAATACCTTATTTGTGACTTGCAAATGGAGATGGTTCGTTATGATGCTATCGTAGAACTTGTACAAAAACTCACTCAATGCTTAGTGATGGCTAATCATTGCCAAAACACACACACACACTGTCTTAGGGTGTGGGAGACCTCTCACCACAATACACTCTTACAATGGACACAAAATTGGCAATGAAAAACACACTAAAACACTTTCTAAAATCAAGAATAACCGATAGAAACTCAAAATACACAAGTCACCTTGAATTCACCAAACCGTATTGCACAAATGGAAGGACGAAGATTTGAACGTCGAATCACGCCTTTGATGAACCAAACCTCAATTTATTGATGATGAAGGAGCATATGCAATAGTGGTTTTGAGATTTGAAGAACTCACGCTCTCTCACTTGCAATGTGTAGCTTGAAGGCTTCTCTCACACCAAGAGTGAAGCTCACAGGTGGTTGCTACACCTAAGTCTCTCCTCACGCATAGAGTGTTGGGGTGCTATGTGAGATGTTGGAGGTTGTTTTACAAGAAGGAGAGGGGCTTATTTATAGGTTGGAGATCCCTCATTAAGATTATTGGAAATCCTAATTTACAAGCTAACAAATCAAGATTATGATTTTTTTGAATATCAAAACATTGCGGGCCTTCTTTGTCTGCTTGAGTCATGGGTGTGGGCTCAAAAGAGAGCATTATTGATGGTAGATAAGGTGAAAGTAAAGTTTTAAGTAAGGGGAGAGAGAGAGAGAGAGAGAGAGAGAGAGAGAGAGAGTGAGAGAAGTACTTTGTACATGTCTTGAGGTGAGGTGTCTTTTATGGTTAGGTCAATGCTATTTTGTGTTAGTATGTTAGTGGTTAGTGTTAGTAATCACTAGAAAGTTAATGTTACATTTACAATGGGTAGAATGAGGTGGATGGTTGAAGTAAGATGGTTGAATGAAGTGAGCAAATCCTTGTGATGGTGAATCTTGAAGAATTTTTGGACTTACTTGTGTAGGTTCTCAAAATGACTATCGATCTTCTTCTTCGTCTTCTCTTCTTTACGCCACCGTCGCCAAGGTTGATTATCACGATGAAAATGGTAATTCCATTAATGAGATCTCTTGATTTGCACAGGTTAAGCATGGTACACATGCTGAATTTATGTATATATATAAGGAGTAAGATGGAACTGTACTTTGGAGATAATAGAGAGAGGCATAGAGATGGTGTATGTACATGGAGAGATCATATGAGAGCTATGGAAGTAAGTGGGGAGGTTAATGGTGAAGAAGGTGAGAGAAACCATTGAAGGTGCAGATTTGAGTGAGGAATTGAGAGGAATGTGTGTGTGTGTATGTGCGTGTGTGTGTGTGTGTAGAAGTATGGAAAGAGGTGAGAGAAGACTATGGGCTACTTGTGAGAAAAGTGGGCAGACTGGGGTCCACTCAAAAAATCATAGCTCACCGGTGGTTGATCCAAAAATCATGAAAAAATTTGAGGTGATTATTCAGAGCGTGGGCTACATTTTCTCTTTTGACCACTGCTCCAAATTTGGAGTGAAGATGGGTGCCAAAATTCTCACCAAAAGCCTGTTTTTATGCTTGCAAAGTCTTTTAGTGGCCCCCTCCTTTGTTGAATTTGTACAATGCATCCAAGAGTGAGCCCCTCCTTTGTCATATCATAATGCAAAGCATCCAAGTTGCCCTTGACCCATGCATGGAGGAGGATTATTGGTGAATAAAGAAATATATACATGGTGGGACTAGTGTATGGACTATTCATGGACTTTAGCTCAATGAGCACATGGTGTTAGAATAATGAGTAAAAATAATAATAAAAATATGGAGGAATTATGGATATGGAAAGATATTGGAATCATATGATATCACTACAAGAGGCTATTCATATTAGCGACGCTCAAAAAAAAATTTCCCGGCGTCGCTACGAGCGTCGCTATGAGCGTCGCAAATTTACAAAGAAATTTGCGACGCTCATAGCGACGCCGGCTAGGGTAAAAAAATAACCGAGCGCGCCCAAAAACTCAGATCTCAGATCTGAATTTTTCGGCGCCCTCAAGCAAGGAGCAGGTAACGCTCTCCCTCACTCTCTCTCTCTCTCTCTCTCTCTCTCTTTTTCTTCTCCACACACACACACACACACACACACACACACACACACACACACACACACACACGAGGAGAGGAAGGAGAGCCAGGTATGCTCCTTCCCTCTCCTCATTCTCATGTTCCCTTCCCCTCTTTCTCTCTCCCTCTCTCTCTCTCTCTCACACACACATAGTGTTTTTGAGAGAGAGAGAGAGAGAGAGAGAGAGAGAGAGAGAGAGAGAGAGAGTACAAACAAAAACAAAAACGCACACACACATACATAAACAAAGAATGCACACACACATTGAGAGAGAAAAAGAGAGAGAGCATGCATAAACAAAAAACGCACGCATTGAGAGGAAAAGAGAGAGAGAACATGCATAAACAGAAAACGCACACATTGAGAGAGGAAAAGAGAGAGAAAACATGCATACGATCCAAAAAAACGCACACACATTGAGAGATAAAGAGAGAGAAACTAATTTAACGTCGTAGGAAACTAATTAAAATTAAAAGACCTAAAGATCTAGCCGACGAGGAGTTGAACTCAAGACCTATTATTCAAGAGGGAAATGGCATAATCAATCTATCATACTTGGCATGGGTGATAGAAAGGTTATACCATTTATCTCTTTTTATTGGCACACACATCCACACACGCGCACACACACAAGAAGAAGAGAGTTATAACGTCGTAGGAAACTATCTTAAAAGACGTTAAAGATTAGGTTATATGTAGACTTACATTAAATTAGATTTATGTTTATTTTTAACTAGATTTACGTTTATTTAAGCTAGATTTAGATTTACGTTATATTAGATTAGATTTAGGTCTCCATAGACTGCGATGCCTGCATGAAGCGGGTGAAGAAAGCCCTCAATGGAATATAGGGTATTGCTGCCTTCACTCATGGTGCGCTCCGTCGATCCAAAAGTACTGGTGAAATTTCTTCAGAAGATAGGGAAGAAGGTGGATCTTCAGGGCGGAAAGAGTCACTACATCCCCGACACAATGACCATCTAGACAACCTCTAGTCATTAAACTTACGTTAAATTAGATTTAGCTTTATTTTTAGTTAGATTTATGTTTATTTAGATTTACGCTTATTTACGTTAGATCGAGTCCACGCAAGAATTACTTACGGTTTAGGGTTTAGAGTTAGACGAACAGTGAAAAGATCTACTGTGAAAAGATGTTAAGATGCTGTGAAGTGCTACAGCTAGAGAAGAGGCAAAGGGGTTTTGTCCACTACATGCAGTATCATGTAGACGTGGGTGTGTAGATTTCTTGTACCCACAAATATAGGTATTGACCAATAAAGACGAGATTATAACCCGGTGGTTCTGATCTCCGTGCACCTCTAGACCGAGGTGTGCGGGGATTGGACATGACTAGAGAATGTGAGGTAAAGAGAGAGAGAGAGAGAGAGAGAGAGAGAGAGAGAGAGAGAGAGAGAGAGAGAGAGAGAGAGAGAGAGAGAGAGAGAGAGAGAGATAAGACAAAGAATGCCAATAGAATATTAAATTTGTTGTCCAGGTTATAAGTTTTTTATCCTCATTATGAGTAGCGACGAGGATGTGGGACCGTCCAACCGAAACACCTATCTCTCAACGAGGGTCTTATGTCCTTGTAATCAATGCAAGCATGCTGTGCGACGGACAAGACGTGTTTCTTTGCAGCACGTTCGCGAATTTGGCGAGTTCGATCCATCTATTATAGATCGAGTTGTTGCCAATTATAACTCGTCGGACTCTGACGCTGGCCAACAAGCAGCAATCTTGCAACCCAATAGATGTGTTCGCAGGCGCTTTGGTCAAGCAGCATATGTGAGGCCACAAGATGTAGCCTCTGACAGCTCGGGGGATGATCATGCAGAGCACATTCCCAACGAGGCAATGTTTGAGCCCGAGATTGATGAAATGATCGAGACGATCATGGATTCAGAAAGGCTTATCTATGATGATATGAAAAGTGAAGCCGATATGCCATTGTATAATGGAGAACGTATGTCTAGATTGAAAGCACTCCTGGTTCTTCTCAACATGCAGGCAAAGTTTGGATGGAGTGACACTAGCGTCACAGCGCTTTTCAGGTGATCTATTACAATTAGTTTACTTTAATAGAACTCTAAATGTATAATGATCTGATAGATTTTTACACGACTGTATCATATTTTTATGTTCTGTAGATTGCTGAAAGAGCACATACTACCAGCTGACAATGTGATGCCAGATTCCCGAGATGAAGCAAGAAAGATTTTGCGAAACTTGGGGATGGATTACAATTCTATCCACGCTTGTCCTAATGACTGCATTCTTTTCAGAGGGGAATACATAGACATGGAGAAGTGTCCGAAATGTGATTCCGAAAGATATCGGAAGATCTAGAGACTAAAATCAACCGATTTTGCATGCTTCACAATCCAGTGATGCAAAAGTGGATTTCACAATATGAGGATGCAAAGCAAGAGCGACAAAGGGCATGAATCGAGTGGAGACGGGGAAGACGACCACCGATGCACTATCCAGCGGTTCTGGAGAGCCTACCAACCTTCATGAGCTTAAGATGGCTGCACAACCAATTGAAAAGCGCACAACAATGCGGTGACGAAGTGACTGAACAAGAGTGGGAGTACTCTCGGGGTTGCGCGACCAAGGTAAGTTTGCAATGTACGACTAGCAAGTGACTTTATTTATAAACGTTTGAACGGCCACTCATAATCTTTGTTCGTTGTAGTATAAGTCATACACAGTAGCATGGTGTAAAGGTCGACATTTTAGGGTGGAACGAATCGACAAAAAGCGTTTTACTCAAGATTGTGGAATCATGGCAAAATTTGAACAGTCTAGTCGACGACGTTCCTCTGATGCAGATCCTGTGGTGGCGGAACTCACTTACTTCGGCACGCTGCAAGAGATTTTGAGGATCGATTACAAAGGATTTTTTGTCGACTTGTTCGACGTGCAATGGTTCAAGATAATCATGGAGGGTCGCAACGCTACTGTGCGTAGAGGATAGTCTGGTTTTCTTGAGGTGGATTCTACTAAGAAATGGACTGACCTAAGAGACACTTTCGTACTACCCGAGCATTGTGAACAAGTAAGTATGTAAATAGTTAACATCCCCCTTTTACAAGTTATGTGCTTGAAAGCTCTCATGTAAGTTATGTGGCTCTGGCAGGTAATATTTCATCCTACAAAGTCTACATCAAACTGGTGGTACGTCATAGAGGTAGCCCCTCGTAGTGCAAGGACGTATGAAGGCTACCATGTGCCAATCACAACGACATCAATGGAGGAGATCAGAGAAGATGCTCAATCAGAAGCCGCTGCGGTGGTGCCAGACGAGCATCAAGATGCTACTACTCTATATGGGGTGCATGCAGAGGAGCTACAAAATGAAACAGAGGATATGTGTTTAAACGGAGAGCTCTATATAGATATAGGAAGTTATGCTGAGTTATGCGAGGATGAGAGAGAGATCTCTTAAAGCCACAAATATTGTATTTGAACAATTTTGCTCCGTGTTGTAAAAGCTCTGGCTCTCTAAGTACCTTCCATGGTGTATAACGCTCTTTTCTACTCGCGCTCACATCTTTTGATTGAAAATTCTGAGTTTTCGACTTGCCTCTTCTATCACTCAATTCATTGCGTCATTGTATTTATATGCGTCATTACGTCATTGTATTTAATGGTCTTTGCGTCATTGTCTACTCTATTCATTCAATATTAAGTTTAAATATTCGTGTGTTTAATGCAGGTATGGATGATGAGGAGTTTCTTTCTTCTTTGTCACCGCAGCAGAGACAATGGTACGTGGAGCGTCATTGCTCTGGCGCATCATCGCCCGTTCCTACTCCATCCGCATCTCCCTCTCTTTCGGAGCATTCGGCGCGCTCCGAAGCTTCGGTGTCGACGAGACGAGCTTCACACTCATCTAGACACCGGTGCTCTAGTGGTGGCGGTGGCGCTCTAGTGGTCCGCCACCGATGCCTCCACACCGCCTCGTGTTCGACGAGGCTCTTTACCCTCCCCTTCTTTGCCCGCCCCCACACCAGCCACAGCATCGCCATCTACGCCAGGTTTTGCACGGCTGACTGTTCCTAGAAGCTACACACCTCTACCTACTCCGCCAGGAGCCACCCCACTCGACACTCCTCGCTTCGGGGCCCAGACGCCGGTGGCGACACCTGACGTCCGTACCCCCATCGACACGCCGCTAGAGACCCCTGCCGGGACACCCAGGTTCACGCGTCACCGGCCAGAGGGCTTGCCTTACTCTGTCGACATCAGCGGCGGCATCATCATGGATGATGACGGCAAGAAGGTGATCTCGCGCATGCGTGGTCTTTGCTCTCAGCTGTTTAGACACTACATACTAAACAAATGGAGTGAAGTACCAAGTGATTTAAAAAACAGAGTCATCAGCATACTTCATGATGAGTTTCCCGTTCCAACACGGGATCAACGCTTCAATGAAGACCTGATGAAGATTCGAATGCGCGAATACTGCAAACACAAGCGTTCCGAAGTGCAAAAAGCAATCAAGAATGGGTGGAACAGGCCAGATTGGCTGGCCAAAGAAGATTGGAAGAATGCGAAGAAAGCAGCGATCGAGAATCCCGACAAGTGGAAGCAACAAAAGGATGCAGCCAGAGCGCGAGTAGAGGCAGGGAGCTCGCACCACTTGGGGAGCCGTGGATGGGCATCATTTGAGGCCGATTTTGTAAGTGTTTTCACATTGCTCTTTATGTTTGATAGTTTAGGGTTTATGAGTTTTTTAGTTCTAACATAATGAAATCTTTGTATGTTTTGACAGTGGTTGATGACAGGACGTGATCCCACACCGTACGAGCGCGAGTACGCAGGCAGGAAGGGCTTAAAGGCCCTGATGGACATTCTCAGTTCTCACGGCGGCATGGTTAGTATTAGGGTTTACTCTTTTTTATTTTTTGTATTGTTTTATAAATGTCGTTATATGTTTATACTTACTGAAAGCTGTCTTATTGTCTTTTTTGCAGAATCCGACAGATACGTCGCTTGGACGCGATGAGACGTCTGACTAGATGACGTCAGTTTAGCCGTAGCTAGATAGCATTAGTTTAGGGTTTCTCATAGCTTATGTATCATGAGACGGATTTTATACGTCTTTTTGAACCATGTATATTATTACATTTGTCACCGCAGTTCCTTTTGCCAATCAATTCTTTATGCCTATGATGTTGTACAATTGTCATTATTACATTTGCCAATCAATTCATTTTGCCTATGATGTGTACAATTGTCAATTTTGCAAACAATGCGTCTTGTGGGTGACTATTTTGGGTCTATTATCTACCCTTGCACTTTTTTTAAAAAGTGAATCAAGTACAATAAGGTTGATGGGTGGCAGGGCATTCAATACCCTGCCACCAAAAAAAAATTCTCTCGGGCGTCGCTATTTATGGCTCTATAGCATCGCTATGAGCGTCGCTATAGTCTTCTGTGTAAATGTCGCTATATGCGTCGCTATGGGCGTCGCTATATGCGTCGCTATGAGCGTCGCTATATAGCGACGCATATAGCGACGCCTATAGCGACGCTCATAGCGACGCTCGTAGCGACGGTTTTAGCGACGCCGGGGGTTATAAAAACCCAGTGTATTTTGGTCGCTAACAGCGTCACAAGAGCACACAACCTCTTGTAGTGTATGGTCCCTCTTGGTATTATTTTGGGTGAAAGAGGAAAAGGTATGCAAGTAAATAATATAATAAACGTGACCAATGAGTAGAAATCAATTTTTTGTTTTTACGAGGGTTAGGGTGAAAATGTGGGAGTGATTTGTATAAAGGAAAAATATGAGGTTAGAGTATGTACATATTGGAAAAAAATATACTTATGGTGTAAGAGGGTGAAAGAAGGCATACACAGGTTTAATAAAACAAACACCTAAGTAGAAGTATTTAAATAAAATACCAAAATAATTATAAAAAATCCCTATATTTAGGCCATATATACAATGAAATATTTACACACAAAGAGGCCATAATATATATATATATTTTTTGGTTTATTTTATTTTTTTGACTCAACTAGCTCAGTGACTAGCTAGCTGAGGATTTTAAGAAGATATGGGAAAAGCCCCCTAACTCACACACGCCTATTTACAGTGAAATGGTAGGGATAGCCATAGCGTTTGGGTGAATTGGTAGGGTGGAGTAACTTACTATGGCAATTATGGAGAGCCGAAAAACGGCTATCATTAGCCCTCCCCTAGGATAATGGTATGTTCATGTACCATCATAGAGCATCTTTGCCAAAGAGAGTGCTTCAGAGTCCTTGACGAGATCTTCATTGTTTGGGCCCTCAAAATTTTGGCTGGAGTTACACTCATGCTTCATGTAACAATACTTACATGAGACAGCGGCCTCTTGACAGATCTTTGGTAGATCCTTTGGTAGAAGGGGACTCAAATAGGGCTTCAAGCGATAACCATTTACCTTCCTAGAGTGCTCTTTCCCATTCAAGTCCATAAGTTGATAGTAACTTGAATTGAAATCCTTCTTAACTATGTATGGCCCTTGCCATCTAGTTTCAAACTTGGCATCAAAACGATTTTCAAGTCGATTGTCATACCTTAGAACAAGCTCTCCTTCCTTGATGCCTTTGTCCTTCAGTTTCTTATCGAGCTTTTCTTTCACTTGTGTGGCTTTCCTCATGTAGCACTCGTAAGCTGCTTCTCTTTTCCACTCAAGCTCCACTAACGTAAGAAGTCAATCCATCCATACCTCTTGATCATCTTGTGCACCTTTTCCATGAAGCCGCATTGTTGGAATGTTGAGCTCGATAGGCTGTAAATCCTCTTGACCATAGACCAAGTGAAATGGTGTGAACTCCGTGGCTTCCCCATATGTCATCCCATAATTTTGTCTTGTTTTGCACCATCTTTCTAATGATTCCTGCAATGACACCATTAGCCTTTTCCACCAAACCATTTGACTGTGGGTAGTATGGTGTGCTATGACGATGTAGAATGTGAAGCTCTTCACAAACTTCTGTGAGCAAGCCCTTCCTAAGCCCTGGAACATTATCAGAAACAATCTCCAAAGGTGTGCCAAATCTGCAACAAATGTGAGTGTACACAAACTTGCTAACTGTCCTCTCATTCACTCTTGCCACACTTTGAGCTTCCACCCACCTAGTCATATAGTCTACAGCCACTAGAATGTAGAGTTTACCATTTTTTGTCCTAGGCAGAGGACCCATAGCATCAATGCCCCACTTTTCAAAGGGTCCATTTGCAAGGACTAACTGTCGTGGACCATGTAACAGATGCTTGTTTCCATTAATTTGACAATTGTGGCAGCTTTTACACCAATGTTGAACATCCACATGCAAACTTGGCCAAACATACCCCGCAAGCAAAATCTTCTTCACAGTTAATTCTTGGGCAAAATGACCACCACATGCCTCTTCATGCAAACCTTTTAGAATGGCTGGAATTTCCTCGATAGTTGGTACTCTTCTGCACACTTGATCCTTCCCTCTTTGATAGAGGGAGCCTTCTAGGAAGAGATAGAAACTTGCCTTCTTCATGAGTCTCCTTTTCTGAGCTTTAGTGAAGTCTTGTGGAAACTCGCCCTCCAAAATGTAGCCAATAATGGGAGCCAATGACTCCAACCCTTGGTATCTCGGTTGCTTGACAACTACTGCCACCATGATGACCTGTACTTCTTTCTCAACACATGTAACTGCTTGTTGTGCAAGTAAATCGGCATCTTCATTTTGTTTCCTAGGAATATGATACAGTTGCACTTCTTCAAATTGATTAAACATCCTACGAATGGCATGAACTTTTGTCCTTAAGCTTTCATTCTTGCATGCCCAAATGCCTAAAACCTATTTAACAATGAGAAGTGCATCTCCCTTTACCATGAGACGTTGTATCCCTTGGCCAATGCACATCTTCAAACCATGAAGTAGTGTGTCGTATTCTGCTTAATTGTTGCTAGTTGAACCTGGTAGATTGACCTTCTCTTTCATGACCACCTCTCCACTTGGGTTGAGCAACACTAGCCCTCCCCCTGCTTTCTCTGTGGCTCGTCGAAAAGCTACATCAAAGAACAAGGTAAAAGCATTAGGAATACTTTTACGTGGTGGCAATGGTAGGGTCTTTACTTTAGGCACCTTAATCTCCTTCTCATGTACCCTATACGTAAGTATCCCTGCTGTTGGGCCTCGGCTAGGGTGGATGCTCATGTGAAGCATTCATAGTGAGTGTGTGTGAGTGTAAATGAGAATGTACACAATAGAGAAAGAGAATGCAACCTTCTATTATGCAAATGAGAGATTGAGTTACATGCTTGAGAGCCTTCTCTTATATAGGCTTATGATGGAAGGCCTAGAATGTTCTAGGGATAGAGATTGTTCCCGCATGGTTTAGGTAAGAGTGAGTGTGAGCTTGTGTTTATACTCTTCAATCTCCCCCTTAAACACATGCTTACACACAAGCTAAGGTTCTCAACAGGAAGAAGGTAAGAGTCATGATGGTTCTCAATTGGATTCATCATTCATGCTCTTTACAACATAGAGAGATGGATTCAACACTTAAGGTTCTAATGTGATCATGAGTGGTTCTCAATTGGATTCATCACTCATGTCTACAAAGATACAACATAAGAGGTTCTCACATGAGAAATGCAACTTCACAATTGAGATTCAACATAGTGTGTTTAGGGTAGCATCCTTCTTTCTAATAAATATCATTTCCTTCACTGTAGCTATATTTGAGTTGGCCCTTAGCATGTTTATTTGAAGAAGAAATAGAAGTAGAGGGTGAAGAGAAAGCGGAAGTTACCATATTCACTTCATCATTGTCGGAGTGAGCTCTTTGATCTTCATCATCACTATCATCACTTTCACTTTGCACATAGTTGACACGTTTACCTTTGAAGGTAACCTTCTTGCCGCCGTTGTCGCCATTGCCACCATTGCCTTTGGTACAAAATTGAGGTGGATGCCCCAATTTCCCGCACTTCACACATTTTTTGATTTTGTAGCATTCGGAAGATAAGTGGTTGTACTTCCCGCAATGCTTGCAAGCCTTAGTGTGCTTTGAACTTGAAACATAGAGTGCTTTTGATGCATTAGTTTCATTGTGTGGGTGCTTGTTGTTATGGTCCTCTTGGAGAGAGTTGATTACACTTTCTAGTGTAGGGATAGGCTCTTTTTCCTTAAGTACGGTTACAATATTGTCATATGTAGAAGGAAGTGCTTTTAGAAGAACCGCAACTTTATCATCATCATCTATATGACACTCAATGTATGAAAGTTGAGTGCATAAGCTTTTTAGCCTATTAACAAGACTAGATAGTGTTTCATTTTCATACATTGCTAGACCATATAATTGCATCTTGAGAGATATTTTAGAGTGCTTAGATTTTGCCCCAAATGTGCGTTCTAAAGTCTCCCATGCTTGCTTGGCCGATGTGGCTTCATCTAAGTGGTGAATGATATCATCCGCCACACTAGTGATGAGAATGCGTAGGGCTTTCTCATCCTTGGCTTGACGCTCTCGGATTTGTTGTGCCGTGAGGTTTTGTGCATCAGTGGTTATGATACTCCATAGCCCTTTTCTCATTAGATGACCCTTGAGTTTCACTTGCCATGTGTGAAATCCGATGCCATTGAACATAGCTATCTCCTTGTTACCCATAATGCTTAGTGATATGTGAAATTGCAAGCAAGGGGGTCCTATTTCAAGACTCTTGAAATGGTGTCTACCCTTTTACAAAAGCATGTGAGAAATGGGAGATGCGGTAATGAAAAAAGGGATTATGAATAAGCACAAAAATGACAATTATGATTACCAAATATACTCCAAATGTGCCGGAGTAGATGGGGATGATATAACTCAGCTTTGCCTTGAGATTTGATGTTGAATTTGGAGTCAAATCTGAAATTCTATTTGCTATTTTGAACTCCACCAATAGTTGTAGCCAAAAGTGCCTTCAAAATGCCTCCAAAATGAGCTAAAATGACCGCAAAATTGATGTAGAATGACACCAAATGAAGCACCGAGGTTGCCCGATCTTTGATAAAGGTTCTCGAGGCCGTAAACCACCAATTTTTGAGCTAATGTGGGCTGGAAATTTTCTGTTATGAAACAGAAAATTAAAACATGTACTTCTTGACTAGTTTTGTGGTACTAGTCTTCACCGCATTGCCCGCAATGTGTAGAGAACTTATGGTAGACTAATGATGGATTAATGATGAGATTTTAGTGATATTATGAGGCTGAGAATGCTCAAATTACAGCAGCAAATCTCAAACTTTGGTTATGAGAAAGAGCTTAGAGAGAGAAAATGAGAGCTAGTGAGGTAGGAGATGCATTGAAATGATGTAGGAAAGGGTGGATATGAGCTATGGGCTGAGTATGAAGTTGAGAAAGCTTTCCATTAAAGCTTGAGGAGCTGAGGAAGAAGAAGAATCAGCCCCAAAATCCCACGCCTAGATTTGGGCACCCTTGAGGAGAGAAGAGAGAGAAAGTGGCAAAAAGTCAAAAGTAGGTAGAAGAGGTGGCAAGTGGGCATGTGGGCTAGTGCCCAACTTTTCCTAAAGGAAAGGGAGAGCTGAAAAAATCGTGGGCTTAGAGAGAGAGAGACTCCTAGAGAGAAGGGAAGTTCACATGAGTAGGCCAAGGATCATTCAAAGCTCTGATACCAGTTGTTGGGCCTCGGCTAGGGTGGATGCTCATGTGAAGCATTCATAGTGAGTGTGTGTGAGTGTAAATGAGAATGTACACAATAGAGAAAGAGAATGCAACCTTCTATTATGCAAATGAGAGATTGAGTTACATGCTTGAGAGCCTTCTCTTATATAGGCTTATGATGGAAGGCCTAGAATGTTCTAGGGATAGAGATTGTTCCCGCATGGTTTATGTAAGAGTGAGTGTGAGCTTGTGTTTATACTCTTCACCTGCCAATTGTGCACGCACACTATCTTCTACCTTGAAAGAGTATTGGAACTCTTGCAATTCCATAATCCACTTTGAGATCCTAGTGCTAAGATTCATTTGAGATGACACCCAAGGAGACAAATTTTCTGCACTGAGAATTGCAAAAGGTTTTGGTAGCAAGTAGGATCTAAACTTTCTCACCGCAAACATGAGAGAAAGCATCATGATTTCTCCCTCTATGTAGCCTCTCTCTAAAGAATTCATGACCCTACTAGCAAAGTAGATGGATCGCATTCTGGTACTGTGGGGATCTTGTTGTAGCAAAACCGCACCAATTGTTTCTTTCCCAACACTAGAGCTAACAAAGAATGTGTACTCCCAACAAGGAGGCATGAGTGTTGGTAGTTCTGACAGGATGACTTTAATGTTACAAAAGTACTCTTCAAGCTCATCAGACCATGCAAATTCTACTTGTTGTGTCAACTTTTGCAAAGGATGAAGCAACTCCGAAGCTAAGTGAATAAAGCGTGACATATACTTCACCTTTTGAATGAATGAGATTACCTCTTCGAGATTCTTGGGTGATGGGAGCTCAATAAGAGCCTTTGCCTTTGAAGGATCCACCTCAATGCCTTTATAGGAAACCTTGTGACCAAGCAAGATCACTTCATCCTCACCTATGTGACATTTATCAGGGTTGAGTTGACCTCCCATGTCATAGAGCTTCTTTAAACCTTCTTCTACCCTTTGTAGATGCAATGAGTTTGAGCTATAAATGCAGAAATCATCAATGAACACTCTAATTGACTTTCCAAAGAATGCTTGAAACACCATGTTCATGAAACGTTGGAATGTTGCAGGAGCATTTGTCATACCAAATGACATGACTCTAAAAGCATAACAACCCCAAGGAGTTATGAAGGTTGTTTTTAACTGATCTTCCAATGCGATACCTATTTGAAAGTAACCCGAGTAGCCATCACACACAGTGTACTTTTCATGAACAGCTACCTCATTTAGTATCTCATCCTGAAATGGGAGGGGAAAGTGATCTCTTTTTGTTGCCTCATTGAGTGGACGGTAATCCACACACACCCTCCACTTGCCGTTTTTCTTAGGAGTGACAACAATGCGAGAGACCCACTCTGAATTCTCCACTGGATAAATGAAACCTGCTGCTAGAAGCTTTCTTACCTCCTTGAGTAAAGCCTGCTCCTTGATGACTCCTAGCCTTCGTAGCTTCTGAGCCTTAGGTGTGGCCTCTAGCTTCAACTCAATTTGTGTTGAACAACATCTACTCCACGCACATCGGTGTAGTCTTTAGCAAAAAGCCTAGGAAATTTCCTTAACACACCTTTGAGCTCCTCTCTTTCATCCTTTGTAAGTGTTGTAGATAACATACCTTCTAGCATTCTTTCATCTTGCACATTTTGGTTCTCTTGGGAACCTACCTCTTCCAAACCTGGGCAAGAGGTCTCTTGGTTATTTGGCTTAAACCTTACCCCCATGACTTCGATGGAAGACTCCTCTTCAGTAATGATGCCGCTACTTTCTCCTTTTGAAGTGCTATCGGTCCAACCTTCCTCTGTCTCACTTTGAGATGATTCTTCATGGAGCTCCTCTTGGCGTTGCTCCTTCATGTCAAAGACAACATTCTTATGATTGTCATTCCTGCAAATTAATTTTCCACTCTCCCAATCCTGCAAAGCTTGCATTTTCATTAGCCATGGTCTTCCTAGGATAAATGGGTAACCATTTCCTTTGGTAGACATGACATAAAAATCCACTGCCTTTTTAATGCCAAAGGCCTCCACAAAAACATTTTTACAAATGCCTACGCACATAGCCTTGCTATTGTTTGCCATCTTGACTTTAATTTCAGGTGTCTCATGGATGTGCATGCCTAGTCTTTGCATGAGCCCCTCTGTCATGATGCAACTTTGTGCACCCCCATCCACTAGACCTTTCCTAACTTGAATCTTCCTTTGATGTAACAATCTAGCACAGGTATAATATCCTCATTCATTTCAGCATGTGCAATTTTTACAACAGTCACACTCTCTTTTACCTTTCTCCTAGTGCTAACTGCCTTTGTTAAATCCCTCCTAGCTTGTGGGCATAATGCAAGAAACTGAGGCCATGAGATATCAGAACCCTTACCTCTCAAGTCTTCCAACAACTTGTATGGAGCCATACCATGTCCAAGAGGGAAGTCTTGGAAAAATAATACGACGTCGAGTCCTTTTTGTTTCCTTGGTCTCCTTTGCCTTATTTTCTTGTCCATGGTCACTTTGTGACATGACTCCTTCTTTCTCTTTACCTTTTCCTCGGCCACGCTTAATGCCATTTGCTTCCATGTCAACCTCTCTTGAATTTGTCACCTCTACCACATGCACATTTGGGTCTGGCAAAGGTGGAACTCCTCCTGCCCCTTGTGGAGGTGGTCTTGGTTCATTTGGTCTTTGTAGAAGTCTTGGTTGCTGATCAGTTCCTTCACCTGCATTCATCACTGGGTAATTCAAGTTAGGTCTCCCTGGCTCCCCACGGGGCCAAGGACAATTATACATCCCATGTTTAGACTCACCGCAATTCCAACATTGCAAGACTCTCCTAGGTCGTGAATCTCGCTCTTCAGACTTCTTTGCTTGTCACTTTGGACCTACAGCTTGGGCAAGGTGAATTGACAGGATGCTTAAAGATTCATTTAACTGCTCAATCACTTCTGCCGTTACCTCAGGAAGCTCCCTAGATGTTGATGCTTGTGACTTACCTTTGGGTCTAAGACCTTCTATTAGAACCTCCCCCCTTAAGCACTTGAGTTTCGTATATTTCTCAGCAGCCCTAGTTTCAGCTGCATCAAAGGTAGCAGGTGCACCCGCCCCAACTTTTACCTTAAGGTCAGGAAAGAGTCCGGCTATGAACCTCTCCTTCTTTAGGAATTTTGCACCATCACCAGGGTTAGCAACATTTCGTATCCATAGAGCCCAAAGACGTAGAAACTCTTGCTTGTACAAGTAGTAGTCATCTAAGTCTTTTTGCTTATTAGAAACAATGTCTTGCCATAGTTTTTGAGTGTTTTGGGGATCAAAGAAGTATTTCTTGAAACGATTCAAAACTTCTGTGTAATTCCCCTTAACTTCCTCAGGCAAAGTGTCAAACCAAGTGCTAGCATCTTTCCTAAGGACCACCTCAAACATTTCTACACGTTCTTGATCAGTTACTATCCTTTTGATATGGCAAGACATCTTGAAATTCGCTAAAAATAATTCTGCATCCTCTCCAGGCTCTCTAAAGAAAAGAGGATATCCAGACATTTGGCGTTGGCTCTCCATTGAATTGATTTCAAAGTGATGCACGTTTTTGTTTTTTCTTTCTTTAAAAGATTTACACAATAATATTTTCTAAATTTCAACCTATTCTATAATAAAATAAAAATATTCACATCAAATGACCTATGATAATCAATGAGAGGTAGGATGACAGGGTTTGGTGACGCCAGAATTTCTCCTACTCTTTGGGTACCAAACATGAACACCATACGTTGTTGAAAGTGGATCTTCCTACTAATTGCAACGTTTATTCTAATGTGTGGAGTGAAATGGAAGGGGAAAACCTCTATTCCTGGGCCATTATTCATGGTCTATGCATGACCTAATTCTTAAAACAAAACAAAAATATAGACGTCCAAACTATGGTCGTACCTAATAAGAGGCAAAATAAAAGGATTTACTGAAGAGTTTATCTCAGCCAACCTACGAGGACCTAAAATTCTACGAATTACACGTTGAAACTACAACTTAGTACTAACAATTATGTGTACCTTTTGCCTTGCAATGAGAATAAAAGGATCATACAAATTCTCGTGATTCATGCAAGCTACTTGATTATGCTAAAGGTTGAGCCTACACAAAAATACACAAGCCCTCCTCCGTGGGGGCACCAAAATTGAGCCGGTCCGGGGCGGTCAACAAGAGAGGCGACCTCTAAACACCCCTCAAGGCTCCCATGCTGCTCAATTGGGGCTGGGGCAACTAGAAGCACAACAAAACATCAAACCCACATCCAAACCCAAACAAGATAGGGGCACCACCTAGTTATGGTATGCGAACTAGGACGCAAGAGAGATTTTGGTACAACCAAGAAGATGCACCACACAACACACACAAGCAACCTCACACCAAGACACACACAAAATGGACCAGAGAGAGCTAGAGCAAAGGGAAGAGAGAGAGGAAAGGATGTTGCATAATACCTTATTTGTGACTTGCAAATGGAGATGGTTCGTTATGATGCTATCGTAGAACTTGTACAAAAACTCACTCAATGCTTAGTGATTGCTAATCATTGCCAAAACACACACACACAGTCTTAGGGTGTGGGAGACCTCTCCCCACAATACCCTCTTACAATGGACACAAAATTGGCAATGAAAAACACACTAAAACACTTTCTAAAATCAAGATCAACCAATAGAAACTCAAAATACACAAGTCACATTGAATTCACCAAACCGTATTGCACAAATGGAAGGACGAAGATTTGAACGTCGAATCACGCCTTTGATGCACCAAACCTCAATTTATTGATGATGAAGGAGCATATGCACTAGTGGTTTTGAGATTTGAGGAACTCACGCTCTCTCACTTGCAATGTGTAGCTTGAAGGCTTCTCTCACACCAAGAGTGAAGCTCACAAGTGCTTGCTACACCTAAGTCTCTCCTCACGCATAGAGTGTTGGGGTGCTATGTGAGATATTGGAGGTTGTTTTACAAGAAGGAGAGGGGCCTATTTATAGGTTGGAGACCCCTCATTAAGATTATTGGAAATCCTAATTTACAAGCTAACAAATCAGGATTATGATTTTTTTGAATATCAAAACATTGCGGGCCTTCTTTGTCTGCTTGAGTCATGGGTGTGGGCTCAAAAGAGAGCATTATTGATGGTAGATAAGGTGAAAGTAAAGTTTTAAGTAAGGAGAGAGAGAGAGAGAGAGAGAGAGAGAGTGAGAGAGTTACTTTGGACATGTCTTGAGGTGAGGTGTCTTTTATGGTTAGGTCAATGCTATTTTGTGTTAGTATGTTAGTGGTTAGTGTTAGTAATCACTAGAAAGTTAATGTTACATTTACAATGGGTAGAATGAGGTGGATGGTTGAAGTAAGATGGTTGAATGAAGTGAGCAAATCCTTGTGATGGTGAATCTTGAAGAATTTTTGGACTTACTTGTGTAGGTTCTCAAAATGACTATCGATCTTCTTCTTCGTCTTCTCTTCTTTACGCCACCGCCGCCAAGGTTGATTATCACGATGAAAATGGTAATTCCATTGATGAGATCTCTTGATTTGCAGAGGTTAAGCATGGTACACATGCTGAATTTATGTATATATATAAGGAGTAAGATGGAATTTTACTTTGGAGATAATAGAGAGAGGCATAGAGATGGTGTATGTACATGGAGAGCTCATATGAGAGCTATGGAAGTAAGTGGGGAGGTTAATGGTAAAGAAGGTGAGAGAAACCATTGAAGGTGCAGGTTTGAGTGAGGAATTGAGAGGAATGTGTGTGTGTGTGTGTGTGTGTGTGTGTGTGTAGAAGTATGGAAAGAGGTGAGAGAAGACTATGGGCTACTTGTGAGAAAAGTGGGCAGACTAGGGTCCACTCAAAAAATCATAGATCACCGGTGATTGATCCAAAAATCATGAAAAAATTTGAGGTGATTATTCAGAGCGTGGGCTACATTTTCTCATTTGACCACTGCTCCAAATTTGGAGTGGAGATGGGTGCCAAAATTCTCACCAAAAAGCCTGTTTTTATGCTTGCAAAGTCTTTTAGTGGCCCCCTCCTTTGTTGAATTTGTACAATGCATCCAAGAGTGAGCCCCTCCTTTGTCATATCATAATAGAAAGCATCCAAGTTGCCCTTGACCCATGCATGGAGGAGGATTATTGGTGAATGAAGAAATATATACATGGTGGGACTAGTGTATGGACTATTCATGGACTTTAGCTCAATGAGCACATGGTGCTAGAATAATGAGTAAAAATAATAATAAAAATATGGAGGAATTATGGATATGGAAAGATATTGGAATCATATGATATGGTCCCTCTTTGTATTATTTTGGGTGAAAGAGGAAAAGGTATGCAAGTAAATAATATAATAAACGTGACCAATGAGTAGATATCAATTTTTTGTTTTCACGAGGGTGAGGGTGAAAATGTGGGAGTGATTTGTATAAAGGAAAAAAATGAGGTTAGAGTATGTACATATTGGAAAAAAATATACTTATGGTATAAGAGGGTGAAAGAAGGCATACACAGGTTTAATAAAACACACACCTAAGTAGAAATATTTAAATAAAACACCAAAATAATTATAAAAAATCCCTATATTTAGGCCATATATACAATGAAATATTTACACACAAAGAGGCCATAATACACTTTTTTTTTAAATTTTATTTATTTTTTTGACTTAACTAGCCCAGTGACTAGCTAGCTGAGGATTTTAAGAAGATATGGGAAAAGCCCCCTAACTCACACACGCCTATTTACAGTGAAATGGTAGGGATAGCCATAGCGTTTGGGTGAATTGGTAGGGTGGAGTAACTTACTATGGCAATTATGGAGTGCTCCGATCTGTGCTCAAGGTTCCTTTTATTCTTATGGAAGGAAGAGCCTTCCGTTCTTAATAAGAGAGTGCAATGGACACAAACAGAGTGAATGGACACTGTGCATAAAAGTGTATGAGACTGAGAGATAGAGAGAGAAGAGAATACGACACCAGAGACGTAAAATTCTCCTCCAAAGGTCCCACTCTCGTTGGCGAGAGTGGTCTACTATTGATTGCACAAACTCATACAAGTGGATGAATGAGAACTGATGCAAGTCTAGGCTGTGTCGATGTCGATGATGTTGACGGCGCTGAACACGTAGATGCTGAAATCTGCGTTTTCGGAGCTAAAATGATGAACTTCACGGGATCGGACTGTGCAACGAGGATCTGCTGCAAGAAGGTGAGATCTACGAGGTTTGAGGGTTCTACTGTAGGTACTGATTGCTGAAAACTAAAAAGGCTGAGTCTAATGGACATTCTGTCACGAAGGTCTGCAAAAATGCTAGGCTGAAAATGATCCTGCTGCGGTGATTTTGCTAACGTTGGGGCTTCTACTTCTTACTATCGCCAGGAATTTGCAAGATAAAAAATGCTGGCTGATCTGGTCCAAAAACGCTAGGTGTTGCAGTCTCTTGCAAAACGCTAGGCCTCTGTGGAGTTCTGCTGAGAAGTTGTCCTATTCTAGATTTACTTGACTAAACTGAACCCTGGTCATGCTGTAGCTTGTCCACGGACACATAGGGTTGGATGTGTCATGTGACAAGTATCAAAGGAATTTCTCTAGCAGATAGTAACAACCAGCAATGTCTTTCCCAGTTTACGGACGACACTAATGTCTTTCTAAGCAACAAAGGTAACTCTCTGTAAGAATTCTAGGATGCAATGAAATTATTCTTCTCGGCCTCTAGCTCGAGAATAAATCACAACAAGACAGGTGCTAGATACTCGCAGACCCCTCTACCGGGTTGGATGCTTAGTTAGGGTTGCACTCCCATCAAGGAGGGTGAAGTCTTTAGGCTATTAGGTATCCCTTTTGGGTTCAAGGTTTCCCTTAAACAAAGATGGGATTGGGTGTTAGAAAGGTTCAAGACCAACCTGAATAGATGAAGGGCTTCCAGGGTTCTCTAGCTGGGAGAGTTATGGTGATCAATCACTTTCTATCTGCTTATATTTTTTTCTTTCTCAGTTGTTGGCACCCTCTGGACTCTCATCTTAGTATCATAAGCAAATACTGCAGGAGCTTCTTATGGGGGCCCGATGATCCGTTTAAGAAAGCTGCAGCCAAAGTTTGGTGGGATATTTGTTGTCTACCAGTAGAAAAGCTAGGATTAAAAAACATTAATAAGTGGGTAGATAAAATAGCAGCTAAACTCATTATCCAAGCACTTGAGGATAACAGCCAAGAATGGGCTCTCCTTTTGTTCAGGAAAATAAATAGCTTTGCTTTGGCCAACTGGAAGTCTTGGCAGAAACTGAGCTGGATCACTATATTCTTTGGGCCATTTCCCATCAAGGCTAAAGGGTCAGACCTGCTTGAATCGCTTTGGGGTGCGCGGAATAGGGCAAGGGTTGATCTGTCAGTTTTCTGGTATAACTACAGGGCTAATGTTGTCCGTCAATTCGTCTCCATTTGGTGGCCTCTCTCCCCTCTAACCCCAATCACCAATCATCAGAAAAGGACGGCGCTTAGATGTCACAACAAAGGAATCACCACTTGGGGAGTTCTTTGGAATGGTCAATCACACAGGATGAAATAAGCCGAGGAACTTCTTCTCCAGTTTCCCCTTCAACCATGGGAACTCTCACTTATCTTATCCAAAGTTGAGGGCTTTCCTAGTTCAAAGCTATGGAAGCTTTCACTTAAAGAAAGTGTCTCGCTCAGTGTCTTTAGATGGAAAGGAGTATTCAAACTCCAACACCCGCAATTGAACCTTGGAGATATCCGTCCCTCACTGCACAACACATTGAATAGACGATGGAATGTCAGCTTGGATAGGAAGCAATGGATGTTCAAAATTAATAAGCTGTGGGACATGTCAATTCAACCCAAGAAATCGGTCCTTCTCAGGATAATTCTTCACAAAGCCCTATGGATTGGAGAGAAAAGCCTCAATGTAGGAGTATCTACGGGAATCTGTCTCAGATGCAATGTAGAAGTGGAGTCTATTTTTGATTTTTTTAAAAAGCTGTCCATAGCCTGCTATTATTTTGTCCCTTTTAAATTATGTTCTTAAAAAATCAGTCTCTTGGAGACAACTGCTCCTAGGCCACTCTATAGGTATCGTCATGCTACTAGAACCGAACTATTGTTGAATTTTTATGGATTATTCAGAAATTGAGAAACAGTCATGTGTCTAATGTGGCTTACCAAGCTCCTAGCCGGAAAGCAATGTTTGTCGATTTCAATCTACAAGTGTTCAAAACAAAAGTCAACCTATACTATCTAAGGAACTGGATAACTAAAGACTCAGGAAAAGCTCACATGGCAATGGAGGCTGAAGATATGGAACTCCCCATTAATAAGAGAAAGCTTGCTGAAATCAAAAACATGCTGGCGGCCAATCTAGAATCCTCCTGGGTGGCTTTTGAGGTTATTTCCAAAGCTGGTCGCTTCATTGAAAAGGTTCAAGGAATGATCTATTCTCTGAAAGACTAATGATGAAAGAAATGGTCGGGTTGTATGGTCGGTAATAGATGTTTTGTAAAAGTCTAACTAAAGTAATGAGTTGGTTTTGTAAAGGGAGAGTCTCCCTAGAATGGATATAGTCTCGGGTCATGTTCTGCAGGTGCCCCATGGTTGTAATTTTGTCTCCCTTCTTCTATTAATACAAATTTCACCACTTTGTTGGAAAAAAAAAATACAACGTTGATAGGCCATGACATCATAGATTCTGTTTTCTTCGAGGGCCTCATGACTATCGACCCCTCATCCATCATGTGCGATCAGATCAGCCATCGCATATAGGATACGCACAAAGGATCGGATGCTTACCATTGGATCTAGGATCAAACTCCAAGTGACTACCATGTTATCCTCTACAAAGTGAACAAGTAGTTTTTGTTCTGTTTTAGGAGTCAGGGATGGGTACCTTTTGTCGTCTTTTCAAAAAAAAGCAAAAAAAGACATATACATATTGAAACGAAAGGAAAGAGACGACAAAGATTTCAATTGCACCCATACTCCTAGAGTAGACACTTTTGTCACTAGTTTTTGCTAGACTACGTGAGGACTCGTCTCTCTGAGAGGCTAGGCCTGTCTACTCTCTTCTAGAGAAAAACCCTTGATAGACCCACAACACTGAAAGTTATGGGTTTGACAACGATCAAGTAACTTAGGTGAGAGGCCCAGGTACTGCGAGAATTCCTTCGGCCTTCCCTTCGAAGTCTCCTCCACCAAGTGAACAAGTAGTCATGAATTAAATTGTAGTAATCCCAAAGTGAACTCCAAGTGAATTGCTTGTTGTATGTGTTTCTCTTGTGAACCCATTATGAACTCTCCATGTTCTTTTTGCTCGCATGCCTACCGAGAGGGAGGAGTGCTAAAGCAATAGAATAAATGCAGCATGAACCCTTACTTAAGCTCAGCAATGTCTTTCTCTCGCTTGAACTAGAGAAACTTGATATAAAATTTTCTATGTTACTAAGGTGTTACTTAAGCCCAGCAATGTCTTTCTCTCGCTTGAACTAGAGAAACTTGATATAAAATTTTCTATGTTACTAAGGTGATAATCAATAGATTTTCTTATTTCTACTGCAAAATTATTTCAATGAGTGCCCATATTTATAAGTTTTCTTGGATTGCTCTAGTTGAATGGCCTAACACTATCTTTGTGCAAATACTCGAAGACGTCTACCTCTCCTACCCAAGGTGGCTATTTTGTATACTATTCATGCCTTGCACACAACGTTGAATATCCTCCTTAATTTTCCTCAATGAAATCTCATCACCAAATCCGTATACTGGACAGTTCCATGGACACAGAAAAGACATCACATCTGCCACCTGGCAATGCTTTTTGGCTTTTCTCCTCCAACTAAAAAATGAGTACTCAATACTCACAATTGTTGGCCATTGAGGATGGTGGAAGGCTATTTTGCTGGTGAATGGATGGTGGGGTGTTTTTTGTAGGAGGTTTGCTAAACGTAAACCACAAATCTAAACTTAAACAAGAAGACCTACCTAAACTAAACTAGAAAACACAAATTGTAAATAAGTAAACCCAACCTAACCATACCTAAACTTAAACTACAAAACACAAATTGTAAACTTAAACTTAAATTTAAAACTTGATTCTAAATAACAAAATGCAAACCATGAACGCACATTTAAATCATAAATTTAAACAACAAAAGCTTAAACTTAAACTTATATTGTAAACTTAAACTTAAACTAAAAAGCATAAACGTAATAGTAACCCTCAAAATTAAAAGGTATTTCTAATGGCTTCAAAAAAAAGGTACTCATAATTTAAAGATTCTCTCAATAACAACAAAAACGATGCGTTAATCTATAGCATATAGCAATGGCAATGACGAAGCATGTAGATTAACAATTGTATTAACTGGGAAGGACAAATACAAAATTGAGAGAGAGAGAGAGAGAGAGAGAGAGAGAGGACACTTTAAAGAGAAAATAAAAGAGACGAGAAACACGTCTTTATATGAAAAAAAAGTCTTTTGACTTTTCACTTTCATATGTCTTTTGATTTTTAACCTTCAACTGTCTTTTCATTTCCTAAACTCGCCCTTAACTTATGCACTTAATATGTTTTGAACGAATTTTTATTTTTCTAAAAGTGGGAGACCTAATCGTAACTCTAAATTCAAAAATGCAAGCCATAAACCTAACTTAAACGTAAGCCTAAACCTACAAATTAAATTTAAATTTAAATGTAAACCTTAAATTTAAATGTAAACCTAAGCCGTAAATTTACAACTTAAACTTAAGCTTAGAAATTGAAACTGTAAAGTATAGTTCCAAATTGCAAGCTTAAATTCAAACGTTAAACTTAAATCTAAATTGAAAAATGTAAACATAATTTAAACGTAAACTTAAACATAAAATCAAAACTAATTTAAACTTAAAAACATAAACCATAAGCCTAAATCTAAAATTCTACAGTAAATTGGAAATAAATCTAAAATTACAATATAAATATAAACAAAAAACATAAATCATAAACTTAAACTTATGTTTAAAATGAATGCAAATCATAAAATTAAAATTAAAATCACAAGTAAAATTTATATTTAAAAATGCAAACACGAACTTAATACTAAATTCAAAACTTAAGAGAATCATAATTTAAATTCATTAAAAAAACATAAACTATAGGTTAACATAAATATAAACCACAAGTTTAAATTTGAACATAAATTTAAATCGTAAACCTATAATTTAAAATTAAACTTGAAAACGAGAATCGTAAAGTTAAATTATAAACCTAAATTTAAACCTACGACACAAATTTGAACTTAAATTAGAAAACACAAACCATAAATCTAAAATGAAGCTCTATAGTTATAAATTAAATGATATACACATACAATTTAGGTCAATCTTGAAACCGAAAATTCAAAAGTGTGACTTCAATGATATGTGAAAATTTGAAATCTAAGTTTAAATCTCAAGTGTTTACACAAATGCTAATTTAAACCTACAACTAAAAACAAAAACCTACAATTAATTTTAAACCACTTACACATATGCTAGCTTAAACAAATTTGTTTTTAAATAAACTACATTAAAACCTATAGCTTAAACGCGAATTTAAAATGATTTACTCAAACAAAATATTTTACTAAAATCTAAACATAAATATAAACTAAAAGCTGTTTACTTAAACATAAACATAAAATAAAACTTACAAACTAAATTTTAACTTAGACTTAAGAACTTAGATGAAAAGGTGCCTTAAACTTAAACATAAATTTAAAATCTAAAATGTAAAATATAAAAATAAACATGAATTTGAAACATATAAATTAAACTTTAATCAAATCATTTTACTTAAACCATAAACTAAACTTTAAATTCATAGTAATTAAACATTGGAATAAATTAGAAAATTAGATATAAACAATAAAAACTTGAAAAAAATTTAATGTAACAAAACAATGAACAACATGATTCCTCCTCTTTGTCCATCTCAAGATCTAGAATTTTCCCTTCATCGCTTCAACCTCATTTGGAAACCTCACTTTTTGATCCCTATCACAAACCAATGGAGCCAAACCAATCATACTTGGACTCGTCCATGCATCCTCTACCCAATCTACAACCACTTTCTTTCTTTCATAGTAGTAACTTTCCTAATTGTCATTTTGGACATAGAAACCACTCCATCCCTTTGTAACCATATAACCCTTGGTTTCTCTCACATTGGGAGACTCTCTAGCACCAACTTTGTCTTCACTTCCACATCAAAATTTGGCCTTGGCACCATTGTACTTGACAAATCCTACCTAACTTGCCGTTTCTTAAACATCTTCTTAGTAAAACCTCTTGCATAAGCCACCACTTTTGCATACAACACAGACCCATCTACTTTAACTTTATCTCAAACATCCTCATGCAGGAAATCCATAAATTTTCTCAACTTTAAAAATTCAGCATTTTGTGTAGCAATTACCTCTATAAGCTATTCCCAAAAAGCTTCAGATTCCCACTCAAACGCTCAAAAAATTTTCATCCAAGCTTTGCTTCAATACATCCAATGTTTGCTTTACGTCATGCATTGCACATCTCATAAATACTTACGTCAAAAGGCCTCTTACAAAGCCATCCAATTCATCTTTTCTTCACCCAATCTGTCGTACCATTTGATGGATTTACCACGAACTAGGAGTAAAAAAACTTGAGCCACGTTTTTATCTCTTGAAAATCTGCTCTCTAGAAAAAATAGACCATAAACATTCAACCAGGTTTTCACATCTTCAACCCTAGCCAAAAAAAAACAGAGGATGAGATCTTTCTTCACCAGCACCTATCCTTCAAAAAGTGCACATCTGGTAGGTCCAAAACCACAACTTCACCTTCAAATAGGAATAATCATATGCTCCTACATGGTGGCACTACAAGATGAAGAGGGGGAATGGGAACACACCAAAACACACCAAGAGGCATCTCTAGAACCCAGGGTACTCACAACACCTACATCCACTAGAAATCACCTTCAAAACTTATTACCTCTGTAAGCAAACCACCGCTTGCACACATACCAACGCATAGACACTTCACACAATCATCAAACAACAGCAATCACCTTAATTTTGCCTGCATCCAACACTTCCACAACTCAACATCTCTCTTTCTTCCTCTCTCACACACAAATGGGTGGGGGGATCAAATCGCTTACACACACTGGTGAAGAGAAAATAAGAGAAGGGGAAGGGGGGAGAGACGACAACAAATAACCGGCAATGAAAGCTTCCTCTTTAATGAAAAACACCATATACAATCACCATATCCTTCACATAGAGGGGCACAATCTTCCCTTGGCTTGGCTTCATCGGCACACACCTTGGCAAGCAAGGAAAATCCACATTTGCAGCATCCTTCTTTCTCCCCTTGAAGATCTCCCTCCTCTCGTTGTTGGAGACCTCCCCCTTCTGAATCTTTCGATGTCAAGAAACTGTCCAAAATGGCTAAAAGCTGGTCCCTTATAGGGAATGACCTCCTATCTCTAGCCTCTTTCAATCTTATTTGACTTTCCCTCTTTTTAGCTTATTGCATGCAAACATCCACTTTACTACCGACTTGCCTTGCACTCCAAGTCTCTTATGGCAGTCACTACGCTTTGAGAAGGGGGAGGGGGTGACCCGCCTATCTCTCAACAAAAGGGGGAGGCCATTTGGCCCCCATGTGAATGTGCTCGCATAGCCTTGTGTTGCGGAAGCGACTCACACACCCATGAAGTGCATGCAAAGACTACCTAGAGCAACATAATGTCAATCGAGGACACAGATGAAACAATAGGCACACGGAGGAAATATCTTTAGCTTGTCAGGCTGAGACCATCCTACACATACAACACTCTAGAAGGACAAGTATACCACAATCAAGAACCTGACTACTCTCAACTACACCACCTAGCCACATACACACATACGGAAGGTAACTCACCTAATCATGCCAGATTTGTACGAAACTTAAGGAACACCATCCTCTCACTAGGATACACCTGTCCCTAAGCTTCTACACTCAAAACTCTCACCCTAAACCCATCTGCGGAAACGCGTAGGATGACAGAGCAGAATTTTAAAAGTGTCCGAAACTAAAATTTATGAGTACCTATACGTAGCTTATGTCGCCACGATTCTATAGACTACTAGCACGTAGAAAACAGACATCGTTTAATACACTTACGACCACAAATAGCTCGTAGATGCGTCGGCGTGTGCGCTTCGTCTCGCGTGGAATGCTTGGCGTTGTCGCGTAGCTCTCCTCGAGCGTACAGCAATGGTGCAGTCGGATCTCCAATGTGTTGAGCGAGCCGGGCGTAGCCAGAGGATAAAGCTCACTCTTTCTCTCTCACATACAGTAGACGACAGCGCTAAAGTTTTGATTATGATTAAAGTCTCCTTTACAAAATGACTTAGGTACCTTATATACTAAGGCTACCTTAGGTTTAGCCAAAAATGGGTTTGAAAGGGTCAAATGGATTTGTATTTACAATCTGGAAGTGCCATTGCACCCCGACTTCTGAAACTAGAATAACTACTCATTACAAATGACGTTTATAGCCATAATCCGCAGCATTTCATAACTCGCAAAAGACAAGAATTTGGTACGAAACTTGAGTTATGTTGTGTTTTTGACCCATCGGTCAACACTCTCCCCTTCCGCGTGCATGTCGTGCCCGACATGACCTGATTGTCGATGGCGATGTGGTCTTTGCTGTCGCTTTGGCTTCATCTATTGCACGGCTTGTAACTTTGTCGAACCACAACAAGAACTATGATCTATTAGAGCGGACATGTATCATCATAACCATTCATGTTTTGAGATCCTGTGATTACTTTTATGTCCACTCTTCTTCATTGGGGACTTCTTTGTTCCTGTGCAATCATGTTGTTAGTGTTGTCTGCAGCTTTGTCATTGTAAGACATTCTTTGACTCGCCATTGAGGAGAAGTATGCTATGATCTGAAATTGGTGCTCCAATTCATTTGTCAATTGATTTGAGTAGCATTTCCTTATTGTTGATGTAGAAGGAATATGTACAAGAGGATGGTGATAGGTGTCTTTAGATTAGTGTCTAAAACCTGGATGACCAAAGGGAAAAAAACCCGGTGGGAAAAAAAATGCCTTTGGTATACGCTCTTATTGGAGTTGAGCAGTTGAACGTGAAGTACATATTCATGAAAGGTGAGTGCTTGGGTGAAACACAGAAAGAGTGCCTGATGCAAGTGCCAATTATGGGACACCCTATATGCATATGAGAAATTTTTCACCAAAAGCATGCAATGTGAAAGAAGGAGATGATGGGTGTTTCGAGGAATAAATGTAGCACATGTGACATCAAAAGATGTCTCAATAGCTTCCACCTTTCCAAGAAGGGTTGTCGATGTAGAAGTTTCTCCACTCGTATCTCACTGTGCTTAGTACATGAGTGTCTTTCGGACCTTCTCCTTCACTTCACCAAACTTAAGTATTTAGACGTCGACTCTTTTGCTCACCTATACCAGCATGAGCGACACCACGTAAATATGCTCAACTCTTCCAGCTTGATCAGTACCTAGAATAGCTAAGATGCTTAGACCACATATAATATTACTTGAAGCTTTGGGACTCACACCTCACTCATTTTGTGGCTTAGCTACTCGACTCTGACTTGTATGACTTGTCGGTTGCATGTTGACACTGCTTTGTGACAAGTTCTTCGGCTGTTGTAGTGGCTGCTGAGACATACTTCGGGAAGTTTCATCGTTTTCCTGTACCTTCTTCTCTTTGTAGTGCTCAGGCCTCTCGTCAGTCTTTTCTTCATGTGGATTATGGAATTTTTAAATTTTTTCTTAATAATAAACAAAGAAAATCTTTTAAAAAAATTAACAAAATAAAAATCATTCAAATAGAAATCTAAATGCTATGTACACTATACACATGTCCCTAGGGGCTCATATATGTATTTTGTCCCCATACTCCTCTGTAACACTACTATGAGGGCATATACTCTAAATTTCGTCAAAAAATTATCACAATAAAACGCAAAAATTCAATGCCTCTCACAAAACATTGCCCTCTAATAGTCATAATGTTAGGTCCGCATTCAGAATGCCTCCCCCCTTCCTATTTGGAGTCATCCTTTACGAGAGGGTATCGCAAAGGGTATGTGTTGTGCTTGGGCAATTAAAATTGTGCCCATGCAAGCCTTGTAATGTAGCCCTATTATGCATACACAATCAATGCATGGAAAAGATTTATGTTGTGCAAGATGTGGGTATAAGAAATTTTCTTATTGGCATTTGTTGGCGAGGCTTCCTATTCTAAGCAATGTAATGGTCTTTGGAGCTCCTATATCGTTTCTTGATTGAAGCGACTTACTCTCTTCTAACTGTACTGTACTCGTAGGAAGAATTATAAGAATTCAAGCGGTGATGCACTGACAACAGTTTTTTTGTTCTTCTTTGGGACCCATTTCTTTGCGATTATTGGCTGTTTTGTTGCTGGCTCTCGTTTGGGAACCCATACTTGCCCGTGCTTCGTTTGTGTTTGAAGAGACTTCTTTGGGATCCACCTTTTTGTTGTGTGAGTCGACAGTGGTCTTTGCTTCAGCCCTTGTACGCTTGGTTGGGGACGAGATTTAGGCTTTGAAAGTTGATACTGTGGTTGTTTTGGAATCCAAATGAATTCCTGACTTTTTTGTGCTTGAATCAACTTCTTTGGAGCCCAAACGTGAGTTGTGAAAGCTTGCGACTTTGTGATATTCTTACCCGTTCATGCACGCTTTCCTTGTTTTTGTTTTGGTGTTGGATCTTGTGATTTTTCATTAGAGATCTTTGTCTTCTTGATCCATATCTGTTTTTGGCTGATCTGGCTTTTTGGTATCCAGATTTGTCGAGCTTTTTGGCTTTGACTTGTTGTCTTGTTCTTTTGACCTGTCATGGTTGTTGCTGAAGGGGTTGGTGATAGTGATGGCCTGAGTTGATGAGAGGGGATGTCGTAAGATTCATCACTATCGCTACTATCCTCAGCAAGGTTGACTTCTTGTACTTTCCCTTGATTTTTTGGCTGGTAGTGGAAAGTTACTGTCTGTTTGCTCGTGGGTGGTAGTTTCTTGGAGGACTTTTCTAGCCCATTGATTAGAGCATTGTTAGCTCGTTGCTCTGGTCGTATTCCTCCTAGCTGATTCTTTGAATCCTTATTAGGAGCCATGTATGAGGATGCTTGTGGTGGCTGTGTCTTCACCGAGGACTTTGGAATCCACTTTTGATGCACTTTATTCGTGTAGCAATGACATTGATTCCCGGGTCATTGATCTTCTTGAAGCTCGAAGTGTTCTACAGAGTCATAGAACTCGTCGTCTTCTTCCTCTTTTGATTCTCCACATTTCTTTGTTTGCTCCTTATTTCGAGAGATTTTTGATGTCTGGATCTCTTCATTTTCCTAGATTACACTCACTGCAAAATAAGGAATGACATCATAGCCATTTTCATCACAAAACTTTGTTGTGGGAGCATCCTCCACGGCGCACACGTCCAGAGTAGCCAAGATGTGTTCCCATCCAAAAGTCTCTAATTATTCTTCAGGAAATGGTTCTGGGATATAGTCCATATCCTCTATAACCCGCTCTAGGATACATTCCTCAAGTTTCAAGCTGCCACATTGTGAAGCTCCACACATCCATAGTTCTTTAGGCTTACCTAACGAAGCTGGAAGTTCTGATCCTGCTACAATGGCGGAATCAAACTCCTCAACCGGTGTTCTCGTCACATCCCTATAGCTATGGTCCCTCAAGTTTATCTTTGTTATGGTTTCCATATGTCTCAGGTATATATGCTCATAACCCCAATCTTGGACCATTTTCAATCGTCGCATGAATGGTCTTCCCAGAATGATGTCATAGTTGTTCTTCTTGCCAAAGTCAACAACAACAAAAATGTGTTCATATTCAATGCCACAAGAAGTAACAAGTACTTTTTCTAGTAGTCCTAGGGGCTTTTCCTTGTGTCCGTCTGCAAGCTGCAGGGTCATTCGTGTGGATATCAAGGCAGGTTTTCCCCATTTTTTCCAAACCTCTTTGGTTGCAATGGCCACACCAGCTCCACTGTCAAGGATTGCCATGGTTTTTACATTATTGAATTCCATAGGAAGGGTGGTGTTTTCATCTTCTCCCTCGTAATACTCGCCTACCTTGTTTAATGGCACTGGCCTAGTATTTAGTTGAGGCATTTCAAGCTCTTTGATGCCTTCCTCGATTTGAGTCATTGGGGTTTTTACACCAAATTTCTCTAGACATTTACCTACATTAGCACACATGTTTGGTCTTATTCTGAGCAACTCGGCTAACATTATTGTACAAGTGACTGGGGTAGATAGAATATCTACTAGCCCCTTTGAATCGATGGCCTTGTTGGGAGACAGTCTCTGTGACGGGACTGCAACCACATTTGACTTGGTCTCGTACTCTCCCATGTAGGACAATAGTGTTATTAGCGAATGGGGTTGACTATCCATAGATTGTATAGATCCTTTGTCGCCCCAATAAGATTGCACGTCTAGATTCATTTGAGATCCAGTCTCAAATTCCTCTATTGGTGGTAGAAACACTCCTCGTTCATCACCAGTCTTGTCTACTAGTCTTCTTAGGTCATCGGCTTCATTGGCCTCTCTGACTTGTTTCCACAATTCATCAAGACCATCTATCTCTTTACAATCCTCAGGTATAGCTTGGTGAACACCATTGGAAGAGTTATCCATGGTATTCAGTACTATCCTTGGTTCTAATACTGGGTCTTTGAAGTTTGGTATGTGCTCATGACTAGAATCTGGCTCTTTTAGTTCCTGGTTTGGTGGGATTACTTGTGTAGGCATGACATCGATCACATCTTCAGGTTTTGCAACTGGTGGCTCTAGTAAAGCTTGGGCTGTTTGAATCATTTTCTGGCACATTTCAAACTTTTGGTTTTCTAGTTCCACATAGGGATATGTCATCCACCTGTGTTCTTGGGTTTGGTTGTTTTTGAGCCTCACATCATAGGCTTTCAAGAGGGCATCTAATGTCTCATTAACCTTCTCTGCCAACACAGATACTCTTGAACTAGCTCTTTTCTGTTTCTCATCCGTGGATGGTTCTTCTAGAGGTTTAACCATCTGTGTAAGAGAAGGTGACTCCTTTTCCTCATGTTGTTTTATCTTCTCCTCAGCTTCGGTAAGCTTCTCAGCTAGGGATTTTTGCTCTCGTTCCCTGCGTGCTTTCCTCCTAGTCTTTCTAGCTTTCCAACTATTTCATTTGCTCTTGGTTTTCTGACTAGGTGCTTCTGTCTTTGGTCCATCATCTTTCTTTGGACTCATGTCACTTTCCGTGTTCTTTGTCTCTGAATGGTCTCTGGATTCTCATCAGCTTTCTTTTGAGCTTGTGCTCTCGTAACCACTTGAACTGGTACGACATTTTCATTTTTTAAGCTACTAGGTAGTTGAACAATCCCTAATACATTTGTCGTGATTTTCATAATTTGGTTTGGGTTTTTCGGACAATCGGGGATCAAGCGAGTGATGCCACACTCAAGACAATAGGCATTTACTTCAGTGATCTCCGTATGAGGACATTGTTTGACCAAGTGGTTGTCAGGACTTTTGTGACAATCTGTCTCTGGTTGAGGAGATTCTTTTAGCATTTCCTCTTGGCTATAAGCAAGCTTTGACCTAGATAAGCCGTTATTTGCAATGAATCTCAATGTCCTTTCGTCCATTTCATACCTTCTTTCTTTCGACTGAAACCAAGGAGGTGGAGGTTGTACCGGCCTCAGCACTCCATGTGTTTCTCTCACATTTAGTTTCTCCGAAGGGTAGTACTAACTTTGGTTGCTATACCACATTGTAGTTGGTACTGGCGTTGGTTTATTTGATGCTTCCATCATTGGCATGTATCTCATGTCTACCGGCATTCTAGCACCTGGCAGCGGAGGTTGTTGTCTTAAGACAAGCTGTGGCCTTAAAACTCCTACTGGTCTTGGTGCATTCCCCTTAATGTATCTAGGTGGAGTAGGTGATTCTGGAACAGGTTGTACAGACCTCTCCCTAGCATTTTCCATGCTATAATAGCACTCTTCCCCCGTATGGTTCATCCATTTTCTCTCAATTTCACACCACTTCGGCTCTCCCGAATCAAACCTTACAAGAGGAATCAACCTCTTGACCAAGTCGTCGATAAGCTTTTCTTGATCAATAGGTGCCGTTGGCTTGGCAATGGAATCACTTATCTGTGAAACACTGTGCTGAGAGGATGTGTCATCTCCTTGACTCTTTAAGTACTTTTCTTTGTATGCCTCACAATTATCCACTAGATAAAGAGCTTCTTTGATCAACTCGTTTAGCGTCATCCTCCTTATCATATGCAGATCCTTCTGAAGGCTTGCATGTCTCATTCCCTGGATAAAGATCAGCATCAGTTGTGCTTGCGTAGGTAATTCCGCTCTCGGACAGAGCTTAGCATATCTCTTGAGTCGTAATGATGCTTTGCGTACTGATTCATTCTCTTTCTGTTTGAATCTATGGATTTGCGAGACCGTGTTGTGAGCAATGCCTTTTGGCGAGAATTCTTCAATAAACTCCTCAAACAGCTCATATAGGGTCTCAAAATCCCAATTTTCCACCGAGTCGAACCATGTAGCTGCATCATCTTCTAGAGTCAATCCAAATCCCGCAAACTGTGTCGCAAAATCTGAAACTTTCTTTGCTGTAATCACTCTTCTAAAAGCCGTTACGTGATCTCTCGGATCTTTATCTCCGGAGTATTTTCTATTTACCCATTTCTAGACTTGGGACTAACTCGTCGATTGTCTACAAGTCTATCCAGAGACTCTCCCAATCCTTCTTTCATTATCGCTCTTGAAGGGAATCTTGGTGGCTCTCTTCTTGGAGTTCCTATAGGAATTGTCGTGTTTGGTGGAGGCATTTGTGGTCCTTCATTGACCAAATATCCACCTCTTTCTAGTACAGTCTGTGGATTTGTGCTTTCTACAACTTTGTATTCTCGTACATACTTGTCGACAACTATAGATCTCCATTGGCAGTCGACTCCGTATGTGTAGACATATAAGAGCTTGTAATCCGTTATCTCTTCTAGGTATGGATCTGAGCACCTATAAAGATTGACATCATTGTCGTCAATGTATCTATATTGTCCTTCACTCTCATGACCAATCATCCAAAGTCTCTCAACAAGATGGATCTTTATCAATTGCAAGTTTGGAAGATCCATTGTGGGAGGATATTTCTCTATCGTTCGGATCTCCAAGCTTGTGTAAGCTACGTTTGAATCTAGGGTAGACATGATTTCTGGGCTTAAGAGCTTTTGCTTGGTTCAAGTAGACTTAGTCCACTATGTTCAAGTTCTTTGGTTAGGGAAAAGTCGCAACTATGTCCAAAACCGCAACCGTTTCATCACAATTCTTGCAAATTGTCGCTTTCAAACACCCCTAACTTGCGGATGAATTTTGAGGCCTCAAACGACGTTTTTTTCAAAGTTGACCTAAATGGTTGCCGTAGGCATACATTTAGTTCAAGTTTTTCTCTAAGATTTGTAGAGTCACTCTCAGGCTACGTTTTGAATGCATATGGTCTCGGGTCATGTTCTGCAGGTGCCCCATGGTTGTAATTTTGTCTCCCTTCTTTTGTTAATATAACTTTCACCGCTTTGTTGGAAAAAAAAAATACAACGTTGATAGGCCATGACATCATAGATTCTGTTTTCTTCGAGGGCCTCATGACTATCGACCCCTCATCCATCATGTGCGATCATATCAGCCATCGCATATAGGATACGCACAAAGGATCGGATGCTTACCATTGGATCTAGGATCAAACTCCAAGTGACCACCATGTTATCCTCTACAAAGTGAACAAGTAGTTTTTGTTCTGTTTTAGGAGTCGGGGATGGGTACCTTTTGTCGTCTTTTCAAAACAAAGCAAAAAAAGATATATACATATTGAAACGAAATGAAAGAGATGACAAAGATTTCAATTGCACCCATACTCCTAGAGTAGACACTTTTGTCACTAGTTTTTGCTAGACCACGTGAGGACTCGTCTCTCTGAGAGGCCAGGCTTGTCTACTCTCTTCTAGAGAAAAACCCTTGATAGAACCACAACACTTAAAGTTATGGGTGTGACAACGATCAAGTAACTTAGGTGAGAGGCCCAGGTACTGCGAGACTTCCTTCGGCCTTCCCTTCGAAGTATCCTCCACCAAGTGAACAAGTAGTCATCACTTAAATTGTAGTAATCCCAAAGTGAACTCCAAGTGAATTGCTTGCTGTATGTGTTTCTCTTGTGAACCCATTATGAACTCTCCATGTTCTTTTTGCTCGCATGCCTACCGAGAGGGAGGAGTGCTAAAGCAATAGAATAAATGCAGCATGAACCCTAACTTAAGCTCAGCAATGTCTTTCTCTCGCTTGCACCAGAGAAACTTGATATAAAATTTTCTATGTTACTAAGGTGATAATCAATAGATTTTCTTATTTCTACTGCATAATTATTTCAATGAGTGCCTATATTTATAAGTTTTCTTGGATTGCTCTAGTTGATTGGCCTAACACTATCTTTGTGCAAATACTCGAAGAGGTCTGCCTCTCCTACCCAAGGTGGCTATTTTGTATAACATTCATGCCTTGCACTCAACGTTGAATATCCTCCTTAATTTTCCTCAATGAAAGCTCATAACCAAATCCGTGTAATGGATAGTTTCATGGTCACAGAAAAGATATCACATCTGCCACCTGGCAATGCTTTTTGGCTTTTCTCCTCCAACTAAAAAATGAGTACTCAGTACTCACAATTGTTGGCCATTGAGGATGGTGGAAGGCTATTTTGCTGGTGAATGGATGGTGGGGTGTTTTTTGTAGGAGGTTTCCTAAACGTAAACCACAAATCTAAACTTAAACAAGAAGACCTACCTAAACCATACCTAAACTAAACTAGAAAACACAAATTGTAAATAAGTAAACCCAACCTAACCATACCTAAACTTAAACTAGAAAACACAAATTGCAAACTTGAACTTAAATTTAAAACTTGATTCTAAATAAAAAAATGCAAACCATGAACGCACATTTAAATCATAAATTTAAACAACAAAAGCTTAAACTTAAACTTATATTGTAAACTTAAACTTAAACTAAAAAGCATAAACGTAATCGTAACCCTCAAAATTAAAAGGTATTTCTAATGGCTTCAAAAAAAGGCACTCCTAATTCAAAGATTCTCTCAATAACAACAAAAACGATGCGTTAATCTATAGCATGTAGCAACGGGCAATGACGAAGCATGTAGATTGAAAATTGTATTAATTGGGAAGGGCAAATACAAAATTGAGAGAGAGAGAGAGAGAAAGAGAGAGAAAGGACACTTTAAAGAGAAGAAAACGCTAAAGGGAAAATAAAAGAGAAGAGAAACACATCTTTATATGAACAAAAAAAGTCTTTTGACTTTTCACTTTCATATGTCTTTTGATTTTTAATCTTCATCTGTCTTTTCATTTCCTAAACTCGCCCTTCACTTATGCACTTAATATGTTTTGAATGAATTTTTATTTTTCTAAAACTGGGAGACCTAATCGTAACTCTAAATTCAAAATGCAAGTCATAAACCTAACTTAAACGTAAGCCTAAACCTACAAATTAAATTGAAATTTAAATGTAAACCTAAGCCGTAAATTTACAACTTAAACTTAAGCTTAGAAATTGAAACCGTAAAGTATAGTTCCAAATTGCAAGCTTAAATTCAAACGTACAACTTAAATCTAAATTGAAAAATGTAAACTAACATTTAAACATAAACTTAAACATAAAATCAAAAATAATTTAAACTTAAAAACATATACCATAGCCTAAATCTAAAATTCTACCGTAAATTGGAAATAAATCTAAAATTACAATATAAATATAAACAAAAAACATAAATCATAAACTTAAACTTATGTTTAAAATGAATGCAAATCATAAACTTAAAATTAAAATCACAAGTAAAATTTATATTGAAAAATTCAAACACGAACTTAAACCTAAATTCAAAACTTAAGAGAATCATAAATATAAATTCATTAAAAAACATAACTATAAGTTAACATAAATATTAAACACAAGGTTAAATTTGAACATAAATTTAAATCGTAAACCTATAATTTAAACTTAAACTTGAAAATGAGAATCGTAAAGTTAAATCATAAACCTAAATTTAAACCTACAACACAAATTTGAACTTAAATTAGAAAACACAAACCATATATCTAAAATGAAGCTCTATATTTATAAATTAAATGATATACACATACAATTTAGGTCAATCTTGAAACCAAAAATTCAAAAGTGTGAATTTAAAACTTCAATGATATGTGAAAATTTGAAATCTAAGTTTAAATCTCAAGTGTTTACACAAATGCTAATTTAAACCTACAACTAAAAACAAAAACCTACAATTAATTTTAAACCACTTACACATATGCTAGCTTAAACAAATTTGTTTTTTAAAAAACTATATTAAAACCTATAGCTTAAATGCGAATTTAAAATGATTTACTCAAATCCAAAATATTTTACTAAAATCTAAACATAAATATAAACTAAAAGCTGTTTACTTAAACATAAACATAAAATAAAACTTACAAACTAAATTTTAACTTAGACTTAAGAACTTAGATGAAAAGGTGCCTTAAACTTAAACATAAATTTAAAATCTAAAATGTAAAATATAAAAATAAACATGAATTTGAAACATATAAATTAAACTTTAATCAAATCATTTTACTTAAACCATAAACTAAACTTTAAATTCATAGTAATTAAACATTGGAATAAATTAGAAACTTAGATATAAACAATAAAAACTTGAAAAAAATTTAATGTAACAAAACAATGAACAACATGATTCCACTTCTTTGTCCATCTCAAGATCTAGAATTTTCCCTTCATCGCTTCAACCTCATTTGGAAACCTCACTTTTTGATCCCTATCACAAACCAATGGAGCCAAACCAATCATACTTGGACTCGTCCATGCATCCTCTACCCAATCTACAACCACTTTCTTTCTTTCATAGTAGTAACTTCCCTAATTGTCATTTTGGACATAGAAACCACTCCATCTCTTTGCAACAATAGAACCCTTGGTTTCTCTCACATTGGGAGACTCTCTAGCACCAACTTTGGATTCACTTCCACGTCAAAATTTGGCCTTGGCACCATTGTCCTTGACAAATCCTACCTAGCTTGCCATTTCTTAAACATCTTCTTAGTACAACCTCTTGCATAAGCCACCACTTTTGCATACAACACAGACCCATCTACTTTAACTTTATCTCAAACATCCTCATGCAGGAAATCCATAAATTTTCTCAACTTTAAAAATTCAGCATTTTGTGTAGCAATTACCTCTATAAGCTATTCCCAAAAAGCTTCAGATTCCCACTCAAACGCTCAAAAAATTTTCATCCAAGCTTTGCTTCAATACATCCAATGTTTGCTTTACGTCATGCATTGCACATCTCATAAATACTTACGTCAAAAGGCCTCTTACAAAGCCATCCAATTCATCTTTTCTTCACCCAATCTGTCGTACCATTTGATGGATTTACCACGAACTAGGAGTAAAAAAACTTGAGCCACGTTTTTATCTCTTGAAAATCTGCTCTCTAGAAAACATAGACCATAAACATTCAACCAGGTTTTCACATCTTCAACCCTAGCAAAAAAAAACAGAGGATGAGATCTTTCTTCACCAGCACCTATCCTTCAAAAAGTGCACATCTGGTAGGTCCAAAACCACAACTTCACCTTCAAATACGAATAATCATATGCTCCTACATGGTGGCACTACAAGATGAAGAGGGGGAATGGGAACACACCAAAAACACACCAAGAGGCATCTCTAGAACCCAGGGTACTCACAGCACCTACATCCACTAGAAATCACCTTCAAAACTTCACACCTCTGTAAGCAAACCACCGCTTGCACACATACCAACGCATAGACACTTCACACAATCATCAAACAACAACAATCACCTTAATTTTGCCTGCATCCAACACTTCCACATCTCAACATCTCTCTTTCTTCCTCTCTCACACACAAATGGATCGGGGGAACACATCGCTTACACACATTTGAGTAGAGAAAATAAGAGAAGGGGAAGGGGGGAGAGAAGACACGAAATAACCGGCAATGAAAGCTTCCTCTTTAATGAAAAACACCATATACTATCACCATACCCTTCACATAGAGGGGCACAATCTTCCCTTGGCTTGGCTTCATCGGCACACACCTTGGCAAGCAAGGGAAATCCACATTTGCAGCATCCTTCTTCCTGCCCTTGAAGATCTCCCTCCTCTCGTTGTTGGAGACCTCCCCCTTCTGAATCTCTCGATGTCAAGAACCTGTCCAAAATGGCTAAAAACCGGTCCCTTATAGGGAATGACCTCCTATCTCTAGCCTCTTTCAATCTTATTTGACTTTCCCTCTTTTTAGCTTATTGCATGCAAACATCCACTTTACTACCGACTTGCCTTGCACTCCAAGTCTCTTATGGCAGTCACTACACTGTGAGAAGGGGGAGGGGGTGACCCGCCTATCTATCAACAAAAGGGGGAGGCCATTTGGCCCCCATGTGACTGTGCCCGCATAGCCTTGTGTTGCGGAAGCGACTCACACACCCATGAAGTGCATGCAAACACTACCTAGATCAACATAATGTCAATCGAGGACACAGATGACACGATAGCCACACGGAGGCCGCCAATACATGAAAAAACCATTTGTTGATACCACCTCTCTAGCAAATGCACCCAACTTCAAACTTTAGTATCTCCTGGATCTGAGCTCCAATTGACATGCCATAACTTTCTATGGACTCAACATGTTGCATATCATCCATATAAACCAGGGCAAAGCTGAAAAAACTCCAGATTGCACATCTACCGAGGCAATCAATCCAGCCCATAACTGGCCCCACCGATGAAACTTCAACTGCTCAAATCTTGGCTATTTGAACTCCGATTACCAATCCAAAAATACCGGCATGCATCATACGATGATCACTTTAAACCCATGCAAACAATTCAACTCTAACCCATCATTATCAATTTCCCAATCCGGAAAGGATCTACATACCACTTTAAACTTTAAACAACCATAACTCTCACACTATAGATCCGTTTGAGGAGCTGTCTCGACCAAATTGTAGAACACAATTATGCACTTTTCACATTTTTTCTAATCACCTCTAGAAAGCACCATGACAAAACACTCTAGCTCTGAGAACCACATAAAGCATACATATCGCTACCTCGGGGGGGTCACTGCGATTAAACAATACCTATCACGTGGGTTCAACATTGGAAATTAATTTATTCTAATTTTTTTTATGCTTTTACATACATAAGGGTATTGAAAAATGATATTGGAAAAATATATACAGATTGAATAGAAAATGGGTCCCTTTTATTGGTGATAAATTCAAAGTTAAGGGGTTTTATAAAAAGTGCTTGAACGCATGTGATATGTATAGTAACCTCCCTGAGTCCGTTGCTCATGGCTTTCTCTTGATCTTCATAGGTGCCTGAACAATTTGGCATGCCCTTGATAGCTCTCATATCCTTGCATATTTCTCTACATAGCACCAAACAACTTTAGTTGCACCATCATTCACATGCAAAGTTTACCAGACTCTGAAAAACCCACTTCAAACATTGTGGGTGCCTACAGTATTTAACTTGCATTACCGCAAGGCAACCTTTCTTACTTTGCTCATAGATCACTTTGCCCAATCTTTAACCCTTGTTGATTTTATCGTCCTTTTGTGCATCCATTTCATGAAATCCTAAGGACCTTCACCACCTTTGCATCATCTTGCTTTAGCCCTACTTGAGGTGATGCTTGCACTTTATTGGTCGACAGTAGCTCATAGCCAAAAGCCCTCAACTTTGAATATTGGCTCAAACTATGGTTGTTGATCATTGACCATGAACCACACCATTTGCAAGCCTTCAAAATTTATATTTTCTCCAATTCCAAATCTAGAAATTTATCCGTGTTGACATTATGTGTCCATGTTAGAGTTGTGAAGCTTCAATGGATTTAATTTGGTTTGCCAAACCTACCCAACTTTCTTCACCAAATTTCATGTTATCATGGGAACAACCCTTATCTTGGAAGGTGTCCCAAAATAGGATGCCCCTTTTTTGCTAAAAATGAGAAACGTTACTATTTCTCTAGTCTAGAGCGATAAAAACCGATAGGATATGTTCGCCCCACTTGCTGCTTGACATGCCAGTATCAAAGGCTAGCCATGTCAGAATTTGATACAATGACAAAGACGAGCTTCATGCAAGGGTGATCCCTTCTACAACTAGCACAAACTCCTTCTTTGCAAGTCACTTGGACTTGTTTATCTTTGTAAGAGGAAGTGCCTTTGGATCCACTCCTCAAGTATCTATTCTTCTAGCAAATCTTTATGCAATTGCACCTTAAAGCCACCCTAAAACCATCTTGCTCCATAGTTAGAAGACTCACCTTGTAGGCTTCATGATTTTCCTTGGATGTAATCGCTTCCCTTCTTCCTTCCTCCCTATTGCAAGCATGAGAGAGAGAGAGAGAGAGAGAGAGAGAAATAATTTTTCAATAATCAAATGACTTAAGAAGCATAAAAGACACATGCTTGCTTGATTGACTAAGTCCTTGAAGTATTCAATTCAACCAAATGACTTAATAAGCATAAAAGACACATGTTCAAATGATCCTTCACATGTGGCCCGCATGATGTGCTTGAATGCTATTGGTTAGGTTTTAAAGGGGTCCAATAAGAATTTAGATACATAAAAATAGATAATTAATCTCTATCTCTCAAAGAGGAAAAATAGGACACATGTCCAAATGAATAATAAAATAATACAAGGGAGAGAGATAGATAGATTGAATTATCGTCCATGGAGGTCATATATGACCTATGGGACCGTCTGAAAGGATTCCGTTTGATACATATCAGTTAAGGACTGAGGGTCCATCGAAGGGTGGAAAAAGAAAAAAGGGTGAGAAAAATAAGGTGGGACGAACAAAACCTAAGATGAGGTAGGTGAGGAGGAGGGAGCCGATTTGGGAGTTCGGAACTCTTGGATGATGGCTTTACCTCCTTGATACACTGCCCATTACCCTGTTGTGCACGCTTCTCGCATCTTTTGGAGTTTAGTATTCTTCTGTTTTAGTTGAGTGGATGTAACATCTTCAGAAAACCAAATTTTTGTGTCCTTGAGAAGCTTCGATTGCTCAAGGAGCTTGACTCGATCTACTTTGGTCTTGAAGGTAAGAATTGCATGGTTGGTGTGATGCTCATGAGCAAGAGTGGTGATTGTTGTTGTATCCCATTGTATCATGAGGGTTGTTGTTCGGGTGCGATCAAAGGACTCATGGAACTTCGGGTCCTCCTTTCCTTGCCAATCACTCGGGCGTCCACCGATGCGAACATTGAGAGCAAGAGAATCTTGACGCTGTCATTCGTGTAGCGTGGATGCCACACGAGCTTCAACTTTGCAGAGTATGGCATCCTGCACTTGAGTCTTGACCTTCTCTATGAGGGTGATGTCTACCTCTGTATTGGGCTTGATTTCCTTCTCTTCCATTTCTCCCTTTTTGGAGTTCTCTACTGTGGTGAGTCGAGACTCGATGGCTGCGAGACTTTCCTTCAAATAATTTTTTCCTTGCAAAGTCTATCGAATTCATTTTGCAGTCGGGCCATGCTGTCCACCTTTGGGGGTGTTTCCACGATGCTGGCAAACATGGGCTTCCCTCGAGATGAGGCCCAAGTGGCCATGGTAGGCACTTGGACAAGAAAATAGGGCTTATTTTAGTTTAAAGTAAGGGCTTAGGCTTAAATTCAATTAAGAAAATGGCTCTATGTAGTCGGGTCGACAACAAGGCTCTGTGCACGAATGTAGTGTGTCGGCAGGAGCGACAGGAGGTTGATGTCGATGGCGCCAGGAGCGTCAACAGTGAGAGACTCAGGCCTTTGGCAAGTTGGCAAGAGCGATAGCAGGGCTTCGGCTTGGTTCTTGGGCAGTGCAAGGCAGTGACGCCCCTCCACAGGGCCACCCTCGCCCAGGGGGAGACACACATCCTTAGGGTTTCGACAGAGAGAGAGCTTCCTTAGGGTTTCACACACACACACACACACACACACACACACACACACACACACACACACACACACACACACACACACACACACACACACACACACACACACAGAGAGAGAGAGAGAGAGAGAGAGAGAGAGAGAGCTTCCTTAGGCTTTTGATAGAGAGAGACAGAGTGAGAGAGAGAGAGAGAGGTGTGGACCAAGCATGAGAGGGGGGTATACTCTCCCCCCCCCCCACACACATACATTCTCGCATTGATCACATGACAAATCAGTCATAGAAAAAAACATTCCAAATCTCAGACCATGACTACCAGCAACATATTTTGTAACCGCATCTAGATCCATCCCAGACCTCACTGAAGTCGGATTACCTAATCCCATATTGGGATAATTTCTATAGAGATTTTTGACTCAAGCACTATCGTGTGTGGAGTGCAAAATGCAAGAGCTCCATCTCCTTCTCCAAGCTTGTGGAGAAGTGCACAGCCTACACCAACACTCTTGGCTATGGAATGCAAATCCAACCAAGAGCCATGCTTCAATACTTAAGCTTGCCATCTTCTTCATCTTACTTACTATGCTATTATGCTATACTAAGCAAGAAGAGTGATGATATGTGAGGAACTATTTCATTCTCCTATGGAATGTTTCTTCTTCCTCTTCCCTACCCTCATTCCCCACTAGCTCTCTCCACCCTAGAATGTGTTTGAGGCCTTGGGATAGTTACTACTTTTTGCAAAGTTTATGTTATGTTTGTGATGCATGAAGCTTTCCATCTTCATAGCATCACCAAGGTCACAAGGAACACAAATATTGTATTGTAACAAAGTCTCTCTAGATGGGAGAACCTATAATACAAACGCCTTTTGGGGGGGGGACCGAGTAAATCCGGTCCTCAACTATTGTCATGTTCTCTAATATTCTCTCTCTTGCAAAAGTATTGTTCATGCGAAGTTAATTAAGTACTATGTTCATGTTGCTACCATCAATTAAGTTCACCCTCTATGTTCCCAAAGTGGTCTCACAAAAATGCTCACTCTAATTCTCTTAATTCTGCTATTCTCAAAGTTCATAGGCCATTTCCATTACATTGGTATCATAGCATTTGGTTTTTATTTTCTTGCTTAAGAAGAGAGGTCCTTAAGTAGCCTATTAGTGGTTTATTTTGTTAATTATATTAGGGTAAGTGGGAATGGGATCTATTATCGATTTTGTTGAGCCCACTATGTGGGATATGGTGCACACCTCGGGAGACTTGCCTTTGGCTTTACCATTATTGAGCCATAAGAAGTTTGAAAGGAGCTATCTCTCGGCAATTCTGATATGTTAGACCCACCCCACTACTCTCTATAATTAACCAATTCAAGCCGTGGGTGTAGATACTTAAGTGCTTATTTTTAAAGGCTCAGAGGAGTAGCAACTAAGGTTTTGAATTGCCAAAGGATACACTAAGTAAACAAATAAATATAATTAGCATGGATGACAATAACAAAGACAGTAGAATGAACATTGATAGCTTTGATTTTTCACATGAAGGTGCTAATGATGATGCCCCCATGTTTATCAATTATCTTTTTACTAGGTTGCATCAAGCTATGGGAAACCCTACTTTGCAAGCCAAAGTTACTCAACAACTTTGTGCTTATGGGATTTCCCTTCCTCTCCAAGAGGAGAGAGAGAGTTTAGGAGGCCTCTTGATGAGACTCCCAAATAAGACTCTCCCCCATAGGAGAGGAGGAATCCAAAGAACAAGAAAGAAGTCAATTCCTAAGTTCCTCTAAAAATGTGGCTCCATGAAGACGGTTGTGTAGACTATTGCCAACTCCTCCCAAGAGGATACGTTCAACCCATAGTCCTTCTCCTTGTCACTCCGAAAGGGAAGAGAGGAAACAAAGGAAGAAAAAGGCAAGAAAGAGGTCACCCTCTTCTTCTTCTTCTTCTTCTTTACCTTCCTCCTCTTTCGATGAAAGCAACAGTTATTCTCCTAGAGAATACAAGAGGAGAGGACATTGCAAAACTTACCCTGCATGGCGAATGTCCCAAAAGATCAAGAAATTCAAAGAGGGAGGAAAGAGTATCTCTCTTGTCACCTATGATTGCATGTTTGGTGCCATAGACAAAGTATTGGTCTTCATCCAACAATTTGATGCGGCCTGTCATAATAATCAATATCTAATTCTCCTAAATGATTTTCTCATATTAAACTGATCATTTAATGTGGGAAAGTGCCAAGGGAGAAAAAGCTAGAATATTGGTTAAGTTAGCAGACCGGCCACAGTAGGGATCCAAAGGAGGGAAAATAGGGATCCAAAGGGGGGGCCATCTGCAAAAGAGCCATGTGAAACAACGGGCTAAAAAGACCCTAAGGTTCAGCCCATTAAGACTTCCAAAATGCTAAGGTTCCAAAATTCAAAGGTTGTGTCCAAAGGTCAACCTTAGGGAAAATTGGATGCTTAGTGTGTGCCCAAAAAGTCTTTCTGCATCCCTACATGGGAGGGGGCGAGCCCCAAAGCTAGGGGATGAGAGAGAAAGCCACACACACACACACAGGCTCCCTTTACACAAAGGGAATGAGGGACACATGTCAGCTCCCTAGGCCAGATGCCCACAAGGTGTGCCCAATTCCTATTGGAAGACCCTTGAAGTGGACCAATGAGAATTAGGCTAGAGTAAATCTAGTTTAATTAATTTAAAAAACATTTAATAAAAGAAACCAATAAGAATTAAGTGTCCTAGAAGACTATTGGGCAGTCTCCCAAGGGGTCCAATGAGCATTCAGAAGCCCCATGGCTTGCCTGATTCCTATTGGCCAGGAGGCAAAGGGGTCCAATGAGAGTTTAGTTTAATTATTTAATTATCTAAAGCTCTCACAAAAGGGGAAAGGGGGACACATGTCAGAAGGCTATCACTTATGCTGCTTAATCCCTATTGGCTTGACCTGGGGAGGTCCAATGAGGAAAAAGCCATCCTAACTTAGCAGCTAGGGCTCGCCCAAGAGAGAGGGGGGGCTGATTTTTGCTGGGCATTCACTCTCACATTCTCACACTTGACCATGTGTGAAGGAAAAACACTCTATCTCCTCCCAAGCTTTAATGGAGAGCTCATCACCTACTCCAAGCTTGTGAGATAGAAGCCTACATCAACACTCTCTTGGCATGTGGATGCAAATCCAACCAAGAGCCAAGCTTCAATGCATGCTCATCTTCTCTACCAAGCTAATTACTAAGCTAAGCTATGCTAATATGAGTGATTATGTGAGGAGATGTACTTCTTTCTCGTAAGATACTTCTTTTTCCTCTCAATCTACTCTCATACCCTGCTAGCTCTCACCATCTTAGAAGGTGTGTGAGGTCTTGGGTCTGAGAACGGGGATAATTCAAGTTGTGTTTGATTAAGTGTTTTGCTTGGTGTATGAAGCTTCCATCTTCATTGCACTAGCTAGTCTTGAAGGAACACAAAGAATTGTATTGTACAATGTCTCTCTTGATGGGAGAAACTATAATACAAAGCCTTTTGGAGGGGGGACCGGCTCCATGCAAATCCGGTCCTCAACTATTGTCAATAGCTTAATTGCTCTCTCTTTTGAAAGTATTGTCGATGCTATCTAACTAGGTGTTATGCTTTTTGTTGCTCTCTCCACCCAAGCACTCTTGTAATTCTCATTAGGAATCTATTCTAATGAAATGCCCACTATGTTCATGCTAATTTCCGCTACAAATAAGATTTTAGGCCATTAAATGTTACATTAGCAAATCTTATTTGTAGCGGAAATTAGCATGAACATAGTGGGCATTTCATTAGAATAGATTCCTAATGAGAATTACAAGAGTGCTTGGGTGGAGAGAGCAACAAAAAGCATAACACCTAGTTAGATAGCATCGACAATACTTTCAAAAGAGAGAGCAATTAAGCTATTGACAACAGTTGAGGACCGGATTTGCATGGAGCCGGTCCCCCCTCCAAAAGGCTTTGTATTATAGTTTCTCCCATCAAGAGAGACATTGTACAATACAATTCTTTGTGTTCCTTCAAGACTAGCTAGTGCAATGAAGATGGAAGCTTCATACACCAAGCAAAACACTTAATCAAACACAACTTGAATTATCCCCGTTCTCAGACCCAAGACCTCACACACCTTCTAAGATGGTGAGAGCTAGCAGGGTATGAGAGTAGATTGAGAGGAAAAAGAAGTATCTTACGAGAAAGAAGTACATCTCCTCACATAATCACTCATATTAGCATAGCTTAGCTTAGTAATTAGCTTGGTAGAGAAGATGAGCATGCATTGAAGCTTGGCTCTTGGTTGGATTTGCATCCACATGCCAAGAGAGTGTTGATGTAGGCTTCTATCTCACAAGCTTGGAGTAGGTGATGAGCTCTCCATTAAAGCTTGGGAGGAGATAGAGTGTTTTTCCTTCACACATGGTCAAGTGTGAGAATGTGAGAGTGAATGCCCAGCAAAAATCAGCCCCCCCTCTCTCTTGGGCGAGCCCTAGCTGCTAAGTTAGGCTGGCTTTTTCCTCATTGGACCTCCCCAGGTCAAGCCAATAGGGATTAAGCAGCATAAGTGATAGCCTTCTGACATGTGTCCCCCTTTCCCCTTTTGTGAGAGCTTTAGATAATTAAATAATTAAACTAAACTCTCATTGGACCCCTTTGCCTCCTGGCCAATAGGAATCAGGCAAGCCATGGGGCTTCTGAATGCTCATTGGACCCCTTGGGAGACTGCCCAATAGTCTTCTAGGACACTTAATTCTTATTGGTTTCTTTTATTAAATGTTTTTTAAATTAATTAAACTAGATTTACTCTAGCCTAATTCTCATTGGTCCACTTCAAGGGTCTTCCAATAGGAATTGGGCACACCTTGTGGGCATCTGGCCTAGGGAGCTGACATGTGTCCCTCATTCCCTTTGTGTAAAGGGAGCCTGTGTGTGTGTGTGGCTTTCTCTCTCATCCCCTAGCTTTGGGGCTCGCCCCCTCCCATGTAGGGATGCAGAAAGACTTTTTGGGCACACACTAAGCATCCAATTTTCCCTAAGGTTGACCTTTGGACACAACCTTTGAATTTTGGAACCTTAGCATTTTGGAAGTCTTAATGGGCTGAACCTTAGGGTCTTTTTAGCCCGTTGTTTCACATGGCTCTTTTGCAGATGGCCCCCCCTTTGGATCCCTATTTTCCCTCCTTTGGATCCCTACTGTGGCCGGTCTGCTAACTTAACCAATATTCTAGCTTTTTCTCCCTTGGCACTTTCCCACATTAAATGATCAGTTTAATATGAGAAAATCATTTAGGAGAATTAGATATTGATTATTATGACACGGCCTTTGGAGACGAGGGCTTCAAGGAGTCCTACAAGCTACACCATGTAGCTATGCATTTCCAAAAATCTACTCGTCAATGGTGGGCTAGCCTTCGTGGCAATGGCAAGGCCCCAAAGACATGGAAAACTCCATGAGTTTCCATCATCAAGCAATTCCTTGAAAACGATGCAAAGGACAAAGTGATTACCAAATGGTGCAGTTTGAAGCTTCTCTCACATGAGTCTATTCACAAATATGTGGACAAGTATTAGGATTTACATCTCAAGGCTACTTTCTTCCAAAATATAGACATTGCCGAGCAAAATCAATAATTTTGTGTAGGATTACCTGAAGAAATGGCCGAGTATGTCAACTCCCAATGGCCTGGTTCTATCACCAAAGTAATCCACCACACCATGGTTGCTTCCTGCATCAATTTCCAACAAGGGGCTAGACGGAATGTCAAACCCATGGAAAACAAAGACAAAAATGATGCAAAGGGGAAAACCAATGCCCAAAATTCTTCCCAAGGCATTTCCTATAACAACAACAATAGGTCCAAGGAGAAGGGATTTTACAAAGGTAAAAACAAACTCTCGCATGAAGAGCTTGAAGCTTGTTGCAAGGACCATAAGTGTTTTAAGTGTGGGGAGCAAGGACACGGTTATCGTTCTTGTCCCAAAAGACATGTACTCAATGACACTCCTAGAGATTCCATGGTTGAAGCTCCAAAAGAGGATACTCATTGCAAAGGCTTATTCCTCTCCTATGCTTGGGGAAAAGTAAGGGAGCATGATGCCTTCATCTTGTTTGACCCTGGCTCTACTCACAACTTCATATCAATGGAGTTGGCCACCAAGTTGGGCATTCAAGATTTCGAGATGAAAGATATTGTAATGGCTGACACAGCTTTCAAGGGATAGCAAGCCTATGTTACTCCCTTGATTGGGAATTTGAGGCTTCATGTCCAAAGCTACGTCAACAAAGAAGATTTTTGTTTTTCCTCTCCAACATGAGGATGTTATCCTAGGGGCACCATGGTTTAATCACATGGTTTCCAACATGAAGTCCCTTGAAAGGAGAATCTATTTCACCTACAGGGAAAAGAGCATGTACATAGATGCTAATGAGTCGGGGAACACCATATCCCTGGAAATACGCTTGCTTTTGATAAGTCAACGAAAAGCTCTATTTTTGCGTATATGATTTTTGTTAGAGAATTTGTAAATGATTCTAATGTTTTCACAAGTAGCAAAGTGAATCAAAGGGAATTAGAGTTGTCTAATTTCCTAAATGGATTCCAAGATGTTTTCATTGATGGAATCCCTAGTGAGCTACCTCCAAAATGAGGGGATGATGACCATGCAATAGAGCTTCTACTAGGAAGCTCACTGCCTAATAAACCTCATTGTTGAGTTTCACAAGCTCAACAAGAGAAGATCATGAGGCAAGTGAAACGAATTGGTGGAAAAAGGAATGGTGAGGCCTAGTTCCTCTCCATTCGGTTCACCAATACTTTTAGTGCAAAAGAAAGGTGGCACACATCACATGTGTGTCGACTATAGAGAACTAAATAGGATCACTATTAAAAAAAAGATTTCCCATGCCGCAGGTAGAAGATCTATTTCATAAGTTACATGTTTTGGCTTGACAAATGCTCTAACCATATTCAAACTCACGATGGAAAAAAATCTTCAGGCCACTCAAATGCTCTTGAGGAGTACAAGTGACACCTCCAGGTAATTTTTTAAGTTGTGAGAGAGAATAATATTTTCTTTAATAAAAAGAAAAGTAAATTATTCCTACAAGAGATTCAATATTTAGGTCACATTATCTCTCAAGATGGTATCCATATGGATCCATCAAAGTTGGAGGTAATAAAAGCATGGCCTAATCCAAGGAATCGACATGAGCTAAGAAGATTTATTAGTATGTGTGCATACTATAGATGCTTCATAGAAAAATTCTCTCAAATAGTAGGACCATTGCATGACTTAACAAAGAAGAACATTAAGTACTCATGGACTGCTAAAGAACAAAATGCTTTTGACAAGCTCAAAGAGAAGCTTATCTCTCAACCAGTCCTCATGCTTCTGGATCTCTCGAAACCATTTGGGGTCCAATGTGATGCTTGTGGGTGATTTCCTTGGAGCAGTCTTGCTTCAAGAAGGGCGTGCCATAGCATATGAGAGTCTAAGGCTCAATGCCGATGAATGGGTCTTGGGCATATACAAAAAAGAGCTTTTAGCTATTCTACATGCCTAGACACATGGAAGCACTATCTCTTGGGGACTCCAATCATCCTACAAATGGATCACAAAGCCTCAAGAACTTCATGACACAAACGAAGCTTTTTGACAAACAAATGAGGTGGGAATTTTTTCTTTTGCAATTTAAATTTCATATTGCTCAAATAGCTGGCAAGCCCAATCAAGTGGTCGATGCACTTTCACAATGGACAAGGGTATATGTGGTGTCTATAGCAACTCACAATGATCTATCTTTTGTGATAGATGAGTATGCTATTGACTAAGACTTTAAGTAGGTAATTACAGCCTTTGCATTAGGGAAGAAACAAAGAACCATTCACCTTGAAGGATGGTTATCTTCCAAACGGCAATAGGCTATGTGTCACTCATCCATACAATAACAAAGTCATGTATGAATCCCATGCTTCTCCTTATGCGAGACAAAGAGGGATTCTAGAATCTACTGTTCGAGGATTAAAAATGTATTTATGTTGGTCTACCATGAAAAATAAACACATAAGAGTATGTTTCAAAATGCGTGGGATACCAAAACTTGGAATTTGATTGAGGGAAGCAACTTAGATTGTTTCAATCGACAGGCTTAGCAACAAAACACACTCTATGCCTGTCAAAAAGACTATTAAGGCACATCAAACGGCAACCCTCTTTAGATCTCAAATTTTCAAGTATCATTGCTTGCCAACATCCATAGTGTCCGACAAAGATCCTAGAATGACCACAAATTTCTAGAAGGGTCTCTTTGAGAATTTAGGTAGTAGATTAAATTTCTCTTTCGGCCTATCATCCACACATGGATGACCAAAGTGAAATAACCACTCTAATGATTCTTGAATCTGCAAAAAGCTTGGAAGTAGATCAACGTTCTCAATGAGAGAAGTACCTACCTCTTATAGAGTATGCGTACAATGACATTGTACATACTTCTATGGGGAAATCACTTTTCACGGTTAAAGAGGGAAGATCCAAAAGTCCCCTACTACTTAGGTATATTGGAAGATATTTGTTGTTGCTGATGAATATAGCCAAGACTTACAAGAATTTTTTCCAAAGAGTAAAAAGGGTTATATCCATCTTACAGCAAAGGCAAAAAGGGTTGCTACTAATAAGCACAAAAGAGCCTTAGCCTTTAAGAAAAAGGATTGGGTCTTGCTAAAGTTTCTCAAGGCCCATCTAAGGCATACTATGGGTAAGATTCTTATGGGCCACCAACAGTATTATGCTAAACTAGCAAAAAGATACTATGGTCCTTTTTAAATTCTTAAGCCAATCAATGAGATGGCTTATCAATTAAAGTTGCCTAACCATTGGCTCATTCACAATGTTAACCATGTAATCCTAGTCAAGCCTTTCAAAGGAGAGCCACAAAAAGAACCAATAATGGAGGACCCGCTAGAGATCAAAGATCAAGAAGAGGTGTTGCAACCTGAATTGATTCTTTGACACACAAAGACAAGGTACTAAGAAACGGTAAGATTATCTAATGATATCTTGTTAAGTTTAAGAATTATCCTTTTAAAGATGCTAGATGGATAAGGAACCTAGCTTAAAGATAATATGAACCTTGACAATGCTTACAATACTAAACTAGAGTAAACAAATGAAAATGCAGTTTAAATGAACAATGTTTTTGTCTTATGAGACTTATTATCTTTCTTTTATTGTGCACAAAATTTAAGGAGTATGCATGCTTAGGATCATGTTTGTGGTGATGATGTCTCACAAACACCAAGTAGAACTTGTCACTCTACTTTGGAAGTATGATATGAACTAAAGAGTAGACATGCTTGCGGTAGCTAAGTCTCTCGAGCAACAAATGGATTAGTCATCCTTTCTGGAATGATGTCGTAGGGTAAAACAGGGATCCTCTACCTGTTAAGAAACATGGACTAATGACTAGGCTTTATCTTCTCTACCTCATATTCAAGGACGACTATGATTTCAAGAGAGAGGTAATGACATAAAATATAATATCTATCTTTAACAAATGATTTTCTCATATTAAACTGATCACTTAATATGGGAAGATAAAAGGGGAGTAAGAGTTAGTAAATATATATATATATATATGTGCTTCTAAACCTATCTCAACAGGGGACCGAAAGGAGAAATGGTTGCATCTCAATAGGGGTCCAAAACCCGTCCAAAAGGAGACGGTCTACCAAAGAGCAATGTGCAATAAGTGCTTCTAGATTTACCTCAGTAAGGGACCAAGAAGATATATGGTTACATCTCAAAAGGGGTCCAAATGGAGGTATTCTATCAAAGAGCAATGTGCAATAAGTGCTTCTAGATTTACCTCAGCAAGGGACCAAGAAGATATATGGTTACATCTCAAAAGGGGTCCAAATGGAGGTAGTCTATCAAAGAGCAACGTGCGTCTAATGGACCTTAAAAGACCTTAGGGTTAGCTTCATTAAAGACCTCCAAAATTTAGTGTTAAAAATTCCTTTGACCTTACGCAAGCTAGGGCTAACCTCGAGGTGGGAATCGTACCCAAGCATGAGGTGCTAAGACCCTTAAAGTGGTTGTGGGAACCTTGCCTAAAGCTTGAGCTGATTTTTATGCTTAAATGACTAAGGCTTTTGAAATGAAATTCAGAGATAAATTCTCAAGAGGCATGAACGTCCATGCTTGATTGAATAAGGCTTGAAGTATTCAATTAAAAACAAATGGCTTAAGAAGCATAAAAGGCACGTGCTTGCTTAATTGGCTAAGTCCTTGAAGTATTCAATTCAATCAAATGACTTAATAAGCATAAAAGATACATGTTCACATGATCCTCCACATGTGGCCCTCATGATGTGCTTGAATACTATTGGTTAGGTTTTAAAGGGGTCCAATGAGAATTTAGATACATAAAAATAGATAATTAAGCTCTTTATCTCAAAGAGGAAAAAGAGGACACGTGTCCAATTGAAATAATAATAAAAATATGAGAGAGAGAGAGAGAGAGAGAGAGAGAGAGAGAGAGGTGGACCAAGCATGAGAGGGGGATATACTCTCCCCCCCCCCCCCCCCCCCAACACACACACACACACACACACACACACACACACATTCTCACATTGTGTAGAGTGCAAAATTCAAGAGCTCCATCTCCTTCTCCAAGCTTGTGGCTTGTGGAGAAGTGGAGAGCCTACACCAACACTCTTGGCTATGAAATGCAAATCCAACCAAGAGCCATGCTTCAATGCTTAAGCTTGCCATATTCTTCATCTTCATTACTATGCTATTATGCTATGATAAGCAAGAAGAGTGATGATAAGTAAAGAACTATTTCGTTCTCCCATGGAATGTTTCTTCTTCCTCTTCCCTACCCTCATTCCCCAATAGCTCTCTCCACCTTCGAATGTGTTTGAGGCCTTGGGATTGAGGCTTGGGATAGTTAATGCTTTTTGTAAAGCTTATGTTATGCTGGTGATTCATGAAGCTTTTTATATTCATAGAATCACCATGGTCACAAGGAACACAAATATTGTATTGTAACAAAGTCTCTCTAGATGGGAGAACCTATAATACAAAAACCTTTTGGAGGGGGGACCAGCTCCAAGTAAATCCGGTCCTCAACTATTGTCATGTTCTCTAATACTCTCTCTCTTGCAAGAGGATTGTTCATGCCAAGTAAATTAAGTACTATGTTCATGTTGCTACCATCTATTAAGTTCACCCTCTATATTCTCAAAGTGATCTCACAAAATTTCTCACTCTAATTCTCTTAATTCCGCTATTCTCAAAATTCATAGGCCATTTCCATTACATAATTGAGAGACCATACCATGGCCCGTCTTACCCTAGGCCTGACATGTGGAATCTTGAAAGGCTTAAAGATCCTAATGGCATCTTGTTGGGTGTGTTGAGCCATGTCCTCTACCTCCTTCTCTACATCTACCCTTGCTCGTAAATTTGCAAGGTGGGCTCTCTCTTCCTCGGCTCATTTTCACTCCTCTTGTGGCATTTGCCTTCTCTCTACCTCTTGATTTCTTTGTGCTTTTCTCTCAACCTAATATTTATTTTGTTTCTCTTGAGCTCTTTTTATTCTCTTAGCTTCTCATGCTTCAGATTTGGAGTCACTTGGTATTTCCTTGCAAACCCTTGGTTTGAAGCAAGGGAAAACTCTTGGTGGTGTAGTTGCCACAGTTGCTTGAACTACAAGTGTTGTGACGATAGGTGGGATCTCATCATTTAGGCGAAGACCCTAGTATACTTCTTTAGTGGGATGTGTTTCTTGGTTGGGTCGTTCTAAAGTAGAGAGTGCTGGGGGATCCGGTAGAGACATGTGGTTGGCATGGTTTGACGATGGAAGATCACCAAAAATCTATTGCATGGTGGTTCGATCCTCGCTATTCAAAGGTTTGGGAGGCTAAGGGGCATCTAGATCATTTTGTGATGATGGGCTATCCACATGTGGTTGAGGTTATGGATAGTGGACTCAACATGAGCTAATGGTTGCAAATTTGTTGTGGTATGAGTGGTGGTGGTGCCATTGGTGTGTGTAGTGGTTTGGTTTTGTGTGTCATCCATATGGTGCAAGATATGAGTGCATGCTTGTGTGTGCTCAAAAGGATCTCCTAGAATGTGCAAATGAGAAATAAACTTCAATTTATGAGTTTTGACTTATATATTACTTCAAATTTTTAAGTTTTTTACAAAACTTAATAAAACTAATAAAAATTCAAAAAAACTAAAAAAGAGACAAAACTTTGCAAACAGAACCACTAATTGTGCCCTCAAAAAATCACTTGAAATTACTATGTATTTTATAACATAAATGATTACAATGTCAAAAATCTATCGATTTCTATTCAACATCTGTCACTTTGTCGCCTTGTCTCTGACCACTATTGGAAATGATCATTGTTATTCAAGTCATGATACAATTTTAGTCACCTCATGGTAATAATCTTAATTTATCTTGCATTTTAGACTTATTTAAATTCTACTCTTCTTTCTCTCTCTCTCCCCCCGTTAAAAATTTGTAGAACCAATTAAACATCTCATGTAGGTCATTGCTCCTTTTCCTGCCACTTCCATGTCATTGTTATGCGCATTTTGAGAACTCCATTTTTTGTAAACTTTGTACATATGGGCTTGATATAGATTTTTATTATAGTGTTTAGAAATGTCTTTTTGGGTTTTTATGATTTCTTTTTCAAGAACATGCACATTTAGTGCAAGTCACTAGTGTAACGCCAACTGTTGGGTTGCTTTAAGTGTCCGTATGTGTTCTATTTTAGGTGCTTCTTGTACATAATCAAAACTCATGATAAACTAAAACAAGTTCAACCAAGATTAGAAAATTTCATGTTTTGGGTTGTTGGGCCTCCTTGATTCTTTCGGATGCAGTTTTTTGCCCTCAACTAGCCTTCTCTACATGTAGTCATACCTAGACAGCTCTCTATTCACGTCCAATTTTTCACATAGCAGAGTGTAGAATCAATTATGATCATCTTCAGCTTTCTTGTCAATTATTCTACAATATTTTTTCCAAGCTTTAAAGTGCCCTACTTGGAGTTATGCTCTTCAGGTTGTCATGACTAGTTCTCTGCAGGGTTATGGTTATGGCAGCCTAGTGAAAAATTATGTGCACACAGATTGGGAGCGCATGTGTCTATGAATTGTGGAATTGATTATGAAATTGTGGGTTTGTGACATTCAATTGTGGAAGGGTATTCCTTTGTCTTCATATGCATTGGTTGGCATGTGTTGTAAATCCATGCTTTGACAAGAATTTTATCCTATGTGTTATGGTCCTTTGGGTGGGCGTGTGTTTATAAATTCTCAAGGGAACATATACCTTTTGGTTTGGGTTTACTAAGAGTTTTTTTATATACTTTTTGGTGCTGAGTTTGAAGTCTCAATGCTCTTGGTCTATAAAGCCATAGAAGTGTCCCAACGTTTTCTTTTGCCCAACAATGAATTTTCCCAACTAAGGAGCTGCTTCAAGTGACCTTTACTTTAAAAGTTTCATTGACATGATGGAAGAGTTTTTGAAGTTTTATGGCCGTGTAGATGAATATGTTAAGGATTTCATTGAGAAATTTTAGTTTTATTATGTGGTTGCAAATAAAGAAGATCCAATGATTATGCTCAAGATTTTGTTCTTTGCTTGAAAGGGGATGCAAGCATATGGTATGATGAGCATGAGTCTTGGTTGAAATCAGCTTAACCCTCGTAAGTGATGACTTATTGTGAGGTCAACAAGGTTTCCTTGAGAGATTTAGCAAGGTGGATGCCTCAATGGATGTTTGGCACTCCATTGAAGGGCTTGTGTAGGGTGATGGCCAAAGTGTAGAAGCCTTTGTCAAGGAGTTCAATGCTTTTTGGAGAATATGGGATATTGACTCTTGGGTAGTGAGATTCCTCATCTTATGCTTAAAAAAATTATTTTTAGCAAGTTTTGAGGGCTGATTTTAAGTTAAAGGTTGAGCTTAAAATGCCAATTACATTTGATGATGCAGTAAAGGTTGAAAAGCAGAAGGAATGGAAGCTAGAGAGAGTGAGGCATCTTGGATTGCAAAAAGATGTGAATCCAAATGTATCTTATGTTTTAGATATAAATATGGACAAGGTATGAAATGAATAATTCCATGTTTCTCATTGTCTTGAGAATGTGAAAGAAGAATGTCATATGCATAAGGCAATCAAGAAGAATTCTCAATGTGTATGCCATCTTTGTTGTTTAAGCGATTTGATGTCAACCTTCATGTCAAAGATGATGATGATGGTAAGGCAAGAAGGATACCATGGTCATGAATGAATCTCAGATGCAAGGAAATGAGCATTTTGAATTTCCAAGTCACATGGCTAATGCTTCTAATATATGTTACAATGAGGAGGAGTATGCCTCTAATACTATTGTTGTTGCTGTGAGTTCTTCTCTTGTACATGAGGTAGTTGAGGATCACATGAAGGAGGTCAAGCAAGATAATATTACAAAAGAGGGTGATGCATATGAAGAGGGTTCTCAAGCATATTTTTTGGGTGAATGTATCCCAAAGGATGATGAAGGAACTAGGTATACTACTTGTATTATGGAGGATGAGGGCCCTATCAAATGAGGAACTTCATGATGTGTATGATGGTGTGGGTAGCGATGCCCTTATTGATTTGGATCCCATATTGAGGTTTTAGAGGATATAAAAAATGATGGATACGCTATTTATATGCCTCTTGTGAATATGGTTGATGCTTCTTTGCTCAATTTTTGTGTCAAGAAAATGACACAATGTGTAGAAGATGTCGTATCTATCAAGCATGGTGTGGTTGAATTCGATAAATGCTTAGTGAAGTGAGGGGAGAATGAGATAGATCGGCATGGGGATATGAAAATGGCTGAAGTTAAAATTGAAGACCTTTTGGATGAGATGTTAAAAGATTCTTTGTATGCTTTAGTAATAAAACAGTGTCCTGAAGTTTGCAGTCTTGCCAGGAAAGCACTGGGATTTTGGCTGTGAGAGTTTGTGAGAGAAATCCAAAAGCTATATGAAGGAGATATGAGAAAAATATGAAAAATACATAGAGTGTATATATATATATATATATATATATATATATATATATATTGGAATTTATTCTAGATATAGGATCTAGCTAGGGTGTGAGATGATAATGAGATAGTAGAAAGAAAGAACCAATGCTTTTTGCCCCGATGCTTTTTTTTCATAGTACTTTTTAACGGTAAAGTAAGAATATGTTATCCTTGAGATAAATAATAGAATGAGATAGAAAGCTTATTATTATACTTAGATATGGATATGTACATTATAGTAAATATACTTACGTATCTAAAAAGCCGCATGATAAATCTTGTTGCATTCGTTCCCACTATGTACGTGTCACAGCACAACAACGGTCTCTCTGTGTAGTATCTATTGAGAGTACTCTGCTTAAAGAGGATTTGGATTCTACTTATGATTTATGATTTCATATTGGAAGCATTGATATGGATGCCATTTTCTCACGATTTTTGTGCTTATGTTATGCAGCCTTTTGATCCAGGTGGACAACATGTTTATGCTACTTTTGAGCATGAATGCTCTAGCAGGCTGAGGGGGAACTATGTTGCACTCATTTTGAGAACCCTCTTTTTTGGAAAAAAAGTGCATATGGGATTTTTTAGGATCAAGTGGTGCAATTAGCTCATGGGGGTTTGAAGAGGAAAATAGCCATAGATACACACATAAGAGAGAGAGAGAGAGAGAGAGAGGTAAAGACTCACACTTAATACTCAATAGACTATAATGTACAATACAATATATTTATAGCATAGCATAGAATATATCATACATAGAAGCCTTTTCATATAGGAACCAAAAGGCTATAGGGGTTGTGGGCCCTTGACTTTCATAAAGGTGCTGATAATATCTAAGATACTACAAAGGCTTATCTTACACATAGGCATTGATCAACTAAGGGTGGCTTCTCACACCAAAGGCCACAAACTTAACAATCCTCCCCTTGGACTTTGGACCAAGATAGTACATTGAAGATGTATTATATACTAAGGATGAAAAAATGGTATCCACATAGGATGGCAAAATCCACACAGGATGACAAAATCCACATAGGAAAATAAAAGTCCTCCCCTACAGGTAGACAGGATGCAATCTTCAAAGTATGTTGTCATAGAAGACAAGTTTATTCTTCAAAGTATGTTGCAATATTCAAAGTATGTTGTCATAGAAGACAAAGTTATTCTTGCCTTCGTCTTCTTCTTTGTCCTCTACCTTGTGATATGATCCATTGATAGGTCTCTTCCCTTCGTAGCTTATGTTGTTGTTGCTACCACTATTGCTTTCTCCCCCCGTTTTTTTTAATGATAGCTTTGCTTTTGGATATCTTCTTTTAAGAAAAGAGATTTGGCATACATAACAACGTGCAGATGGTGCTAGCATAAAAATTTCTCTTCTTGCAAGGAAGGTCTTACCACCAAAAATATTTGGGACAGTGTCTAGTCCTCTCACATAGAGCACACCTAAGGTGCCAAACCTATAAATGGTAGATAAAACATACATTTCATTGTGATTTTGTGCATGATTGTCACCTCTCTTGATTGACAATAGGAATTCATGTGTAGGATTTGGGAGTACAATGTGTGTGTGCTTCTTTTACAAACAACATGTGAGAATCTCTGCATGACTTTGACATACAAGTGAAGTAAAGAGAAATGGCCTCCATTTGAGTGCTCACTTATGTGTGTAAAAAGCTATTTGTGATGCTTTGTAAAAAGGGGGTGAAGAACCTTTCCTACAATATCTCCTTCAAGTGTGGAAGTACTTCTAGATAGGGCTAGATTTGTCAATTGAGAGGTTTGTAGCTTGAAAGTCTTTGAGCTCGGCGGGAACAAGAACTTGTGAAAAGTGATAATATCCTTTTAAGTAATATCCAATCGATGAAAATAAAAACTGAGATGGTGTCAGCTTTAGGTATGCAAAAGTACAACCATGAGGCCACAGTCCTACTGCTTGCTTTACCAAAGCTTGGCGTTTTATGTTTCTTCAAGTGTGCGTATCGTGTACACACTATATAAGTGACAAGTAGATACTCCTGAGAAACTTGTGGTCACTTGAGAGATGCCTCCGATGCGGACTACACTATTGGAGCTATGCACTGATTGTTACACCCACTTAAACAAATTTCTTTGCTAGCTTAAATTCATGCAGCAAGTTTGCAGCTTTGTGAACTACTTGTCGCAACCGCTTACAATGGTCTACATAATAGAATTCAATGCCATGCTCATTGATTCTAGGTACCTTCAATGATCTCCAGTCGGCAGATTTTGAAGTGCCAATTCCTGAGTAGTAAAGACATTCATGCCAAGAACTTAAGTACCACTCACTTAACTTGTCGAGCTTGAAGTAGCCTCGCTCATGTGCAATGCTTGTTGAATATGTTGTTGAGAAGCACCCTTGAAATTGGCTACCAAAACCCGCTTGAGATGCAAGCTTTATGAGCACCTTAGGAAGGTGCTCTTGCAAGATGCTAATTCTTAGCAAAAAATCTTTATTAAGATATTACAATCAGCATATTTCACCCTAACTTATGCTCTAATACCACTTGTTAGGATCGAGTGGTGCAATGTGAGACGGGTGTCTAATCTCACTCCTACCTTATTGCAGACATAGCGAGAACCACGAATATAAATGTCAATCCATGGGACGAAGCTGACTTGACTAGTGCATAGAGGCTACAAGAGGTTGTCAATATCTTGGAAAACACAAAACAACTTGCATCTATCTCAAGCTACACTCAAATGATAGAAATCACCAAAAGCTAGTCGTTAATCGACAAACAAATCACAACAGTTACAATATCAAACAACATCCAAATATTACGAAACTTCTAGGATATGTTTATAAGACCTAAGCACACGTGCTTATGGTCTCAAATCTCACTTTATATCAAGTGCAAAAATCACGATTATTAACAGCATTGAGGTTTTGACCTAGTCGTTTTCGACTCAGAATGCATCTAAATGCTTAGCAATGCTGCCCCAATACCCCGCCTATAATTTTTTTATGATTTTGAAGCTTAAATTCTTACTTATGATGAAATTAGAGCGACGTCAAAAGCTTTGGATTATCATGAAATGCTTACGTCAATGCGTAGAGCTCTTACCTACGGTTGCAATGCGACAAACGACATTGCAATGTGACAATCGGAAAGGGAGTAGGAAGCAGGAGAAGGAGAGGAGTGAGCGCCATTAGCTCACGCTATGTTTCTATTATCCAAAAACTTGTAAAATACTTACAAAAATTGGCTTTTATACCTTAGCCAAGGTTTTTATGGTCAAAACTAATAATCTAGGAGCTCTAACTAAAGATAGGTTGATACAATCTGGAAGTTTGTAGCCCCGGCTCATCAATTACACTATTTATCTAGAAAGTAGGAGTTATAACATTCCCGATTCATCAAAATAATAAGTGTTTTTACAATAAAAGCTCCAAAAAATGTTATCTGAGTTATCCGAGTTAGCTTGCTGCTAACATTCCCCCCTCCTCGATTGTGTCGTCCCTTGACACAGCTTCATGGACTAATGTAGTCTTTGGGTTGACGACTGGCGAGGCGGTCTTTAAAGGCATGTAGGGCTCTTTCATATGTAATTTTTTTTTCTTTTTTAGGAGCTTCATTAGGAAGAGAATGGGGTGTAGGAGGGCCTCTTTATTTTCCATGAGCTTATGGAGGTGATTAACATTTTGACAAATACGTGTACGCCATGTGTGCAAGAATGGTGGGTGTGTAAGAGATGTGTAAGAGTGGTCAAAGGATGCACTTTTCCTCCCAAAAAGGAGATGGACAATTTTATGATTTTTGGCCTCCCATAAGTCCCATATATGATCTCTGATTTGAGTGGAAATCATAGATCTGCAATCTATGCATCGAGCTCTTTTCGTAGATATGCTACATGATATGGTTTTACCCGCTAGATTTTAAATTTCATTTTGCGGAGAAACTTTGAATTCAAATAAACTAGACGTTTTGCTTGTTTGAATTCAAAATTTGTCCTTTGATTACTTTCTTAATACTAAAGGTTTGATTTTCTTAAACTTCCAAATAAAGATGCCCTCCTGGACCCCATTCTCTTCCTAATGGTAAGAACTGCATGGTGACTCTGTTTTTAAGTTCAATGGATGAATAGCCAACAAATCTTGATGTAAGGTTACTTATCACTGGCCCAAATATCTTCATTTTCCATGTGAAAAAACCTGTATAGAATGCTTCCTCAAACACCAACATATTGCTAGAGGGCAGAAACATGCATCTGGCATAGAAATCATAAAGAACTTCTTCTGAAGGTTGTCGACTAAAGTCAAACATAGACCTTTATTGCCTTCGAGAAAAGACATCCATGGTGCTCCTGCTTGCTTAAGCTCGTGAAAAGTTTGAATGCAGATAAGCAGCATTCTACAAATCTTATACAGCATTGCACATGAGAGGTCAGGGAGGCTCTTGAAGAATGTCATGGCACCCATTAGGGTTTTCACCATGTACTCTTTTGTTGTTGGTCCCTGCTCTGGAGCTGGTAGTCGTGGGTAATTTAGCCATGTCCTTACTCTTGGTACAAGACAAAATGTAGGGTCTTTTTGTAGGGCTGCAAGTGCTCTTGTGAACAGAATTAGATATCTCAAATTCTTGTTCAACGAGTACTTTCTCCACTTGGGGTGGATATCCTTTGAGCCCTCTGCTTGCATATCCTTGTATAGTCTTTCCTTTACCTGTAGTAGATCCACTTTGATCAATGGGTATGGCAGTGATTGTTGATGCCACTGAGCATTGACTTGATTGGGAGTGAGATTCATTGTTGCTTTCTATTCATCATCTGTTTCTTGGACAATCTGCTCTTTCAGTGCATCTTCATCAGCTTTAGAAAGCTAGACCATGGGCACTTGCTCAGTTTTAGTGAGTGGTATTTGAAAATCCGACTCTCCTGCTAGTCCTTCTAACGACTGTGTTTCCATCTCAGTAAATGAGATTAAGGATATGTTGATGGTTGGTTGTCCAGAGGGTCCTGCTTCATCCTGAGTTTCTGGTTGGCCCTCTCTCAGGAGCTGATTGACTCTCTTTAATTCTGCTATCTCTTTGAGCATTTGCTCTTATCTTTGGACCCGCATCAATGTAAGGTCTCGTCTTTGCGATTATTCCAGCTTCAGCTCTAGCTCAAGGTCCTTGTTTCTCTTTTCCAAAGTCTTCTAGACTTCATATGTTCCCTTGATTGAGGCAACAACAGGGTTTTCTCTTATTTGTCTTATTTGTCTTAAAAATGATGCTTGATCATTGATCCATTTCTCAGAGTATTGCAAAGAAGCATTAGCCACATCGAGTTGCACTTGGATCTTTTGTACTGACAAAGTAGCGGTTAGAAGTTCATTGATTACTTTTGTCAGCTATTGATCTTTGCTTTTGCATGCATCGAATAATTTAGTCAGAAGCTCTCCTAACTCTTCCATCCCTTTTGGCTGCTTCTTCTTTGCTATTTGGTGTTGTTTACTTCACTTTTCAGCTCTTTGATCTGCCTTTGAAGATCTACAATGATGTTCATCCTGTCATCAAGATCTCCTTGTAGAGCATTAATGACTAGTTCAAGCTCCTTAGCCTTAGCACTATGGCTAAGCGCTGTTGTTTGCATCTTATATGTGAACAATTGCATTTTCTTGGTGTATTCATTCACTTGCATGATGAATTCATCATCTGTTTCCCAATCTTCAGGCTCTCCTTGAGGTTGTTTAGAGGTTTCGGTTGTTTTAGTTTATGGATCTTTGGTTTGTGTTGTGGCTCCTTGAGGCGTTGTGGTTGCCTCGGCTGATTCTTGTTGCATTGTTTTACAAGGTCCAGATTCACTCCGTTTTGTTCCCTTTGGCTGTTCAAAACTGGCCTCTTCCTGTTGTTTCTCTTTTCCCTTTGCTTCCTCGCCTTCATTAGGTTTAGTAGTTGGTGAAGGATTTGGACTTGGCATGGTTTGGTCTTCTTGCTCAATAGTGGGTGAAGTGGTTCTTGAAGACATATCCGTGTGGTCATGATGCAACTCACTTTGTTTATTAGCTTCAGCTTTTCTCTATTGCTCGACCGCTTCTTCCTCTGCTTTCCATTGAGCTTCTTGAGATACTATCAGCTTTAAGGATTCTGCTTTAGCATACATCCACTCAAGGAAATCCTTGGGATCCTCTGTTGCTTTCCTTGTAGGGTTCTTGGTTCTTGGTCCCCTTATATCTCTTGGACTCCATCTTTCAGGGTCCTAACTTGCAACTTGGTTGCTCCTTTCATATGTCTGCTTTTCTCTTTCAAATATCACCTTCGTTTGATGTAGTTCCTCTTGGTGTGCTGCTACTTCTTTCTTTTTCATTTCTTCAATTCTTGCCCGTCTTTCTTCGTTGTCCGATATTTCATTGCTATGAGCTCCATGGGAGCTTTCTGTAGATTCCTCATCTGACTTGTACACTCTCTTTTTTGATCGAGTGGTTCTTGGAGAAGGTTAAGTGGATACAATCTAGGTGTTCTGATCTCGGACTGGCAGGAAATTGTCGGCCATTCAAATAGCATGATATGCTATTCTTGTTAGCACTTCTGGAGCACCCATATATATGATCTTGCCTTCTTTCTTTGTTCCTTTCAGCATTGTCAACACATATTGTGCATGATCAATTGCCTGCCTGGTTGTCGACTTTAATACTTGAGTGAAGCTGGTCACGATAGCATGGTTAGGAGTTGTGTACCATGGTCGAAAGTAGGCCTTGGCATCCTAATTTAGGCTTCCCGCTTCCAACTGTCAATTCGATTGAAATTTGTTGTGCATGTTTGCCTTGCCCTTCTGATCATCAATGTATCTTCAGTTTCTCCATCTGAGCTCATTTGCTATTTATTATTAATTTTTGACTTGTTTATTGAAAAAATCAAAGAAAATAATAAAATGCGCTAAAAAAGCACAGTGAAAAATCAATAATTAAGAAAATCCATTGAGAAACATTGCTTTATTGTTTCTTGGTGGATTTCTCCATTTTTAAGTCCCAATATCAAGAAAAATGACTAAAATAACAAAAAAAAGACATTTTTTTATAGTATTTACACTCATCGGGGAGATGTTATCAATTAAATTTCCCTTGTTGATGACTTATTAAGGGCATTATTAGGTAATTTTGCAGAAAAAAATCACATCTTAACATCCAACTTTTTCCTCCCTCTTCAAACATTGCCCTTAACTACTTAGTTCTCTTTCACCCCTCCTAGAGGGCGTACTCCTGAACAATCGTGTCTATGCATAGCCTTGGTTGGCTCTATAATGATTTGAAGATCAATGGAATTCAAATCATTATGTTGTGCAAGAGTTGTGTCTTGAGTAATTAACTCAAGGGTTTCTGAGGTCGAGGTTTTCTTTTGTTGTTTCCTAAAGATCAAATCTTGTAGCTTGCATGCTCTTTGCTTTATTGTATCGTCAAGATGCTTTGGTACGTTGATTTTCTGAGCTATTAGTATCAATAATGATGGTTGTTGAGCTTTAAATCACCATTGGTATCTTGTTTTTTCTTCAACAAAATGTTGTGTTTGAGTGTTTTGAGACTTAACTTTCCATTGCATCATGCACCATCTGGTGTTTTCTGGATCTTGCCAGGTGTCTGGTGGATGATGTGCAACATGTGGAGCTAGTCGGAGTCAATGGCATGTGAATCTGAGGTCAGAGTATGGAGAAATGATCGATCAAAGTTGGCAGTTTGTGGCGAACATGAAGGGCCAGATGTTTTTTTCCAGTTTGGGGTGCTCTGTTCAAGGCCACCATGAAGTCAGTTTGCGGAGCCATTATATATGCTCAAAGTTGTGAAATGGCATGAGTTGTGAAATGGTGATTTTATTTGTTTACATTTTCATGTCGTTATGCCCTCTCGGTCTCTCTCTCTCTCTCTCTCTAGAAGAGAAGTCACTCTCTCTCTCTCAAGGATTTATGATATCTTCTTCCAATGTTAACGCGCACACTACAACAAAAAAGGGGGTTATCGACGTATATAACGACGCATAACGTCGCTATATGCGTCGATATACGCGTGGAAAGGCTTTTTAAGCGATGCGGATAGTGACGTGTATATCGACGTTGGCATAGACGTGTATAGCGACGCGTATATCGACGACCATAATAGTAAAATGTTTTTCTTGGGCAGAGGGTTGGTAGCCTGGCCTGTGCCCAATGAAAAGATGGACACAGGCACCACAGCCAGACTTCTTGCCCTCTGCCCAAGAAAGCGAGCAGCACCAAAATCAACCATGCTCTCGCAAAAATTTCGACAGAGTTCCCTTCGTTTTTACATAAACTTTTCAAAAAAAATATATCATGTATACGCCTCCTACATGATATCCATGTAGGATCTCACATGAGATTTAAGGCCAATGACCATAACGAACCATAACCATAACTTAAAAGCATAACCATAACTTAAAACCATAACCGACCAATATAACCACTTTGATCATAACCAGAAACAAAATTAACAATAACCATAAGCATAACCAGAAAGTTAAACATAACCATAAACAAAACCTGAACCATAACTATGTCTATACAAGAATAGGAGAAATAACCATGTCTATACAATGACAATGACAATAACCATAACCATAAGGAAAACAATAACTGTCTAAACAATAATCATAACCATATATATATGTCTATACAAAAGGAGACACAGAAGCGTGTCTGTGTCTCACAAAGCATATATATGAAATCCGGGCCACTGATGACTAGGCGTCACAACCTGCACATAGGACAACTCACAAAATTAGTATTCACATATACTTACTTAATTAAATCAACTCACACATATTAACGTCTCACCTCAAGCGATCAGCGAGATTGTAAGGCCGCCCAGTCTACAGGCTCTCCTGAAACATCAAGATCATTCAATACTTCATAGATACCTTTGTGATATCCATCTGACTCCTCCTGACGTGTCGGGGCTCGATGCATCACAAGATTCTGCGTTTATACAAAAATCAGAGTAATAAGAATACATGATTCATCGCGTTTTAAAAAACGCCATAGTTAAGATTGGATTAGAAACTCACAAACTCATAGCGAAAGGTGTCGAAGCCTCCGCTGCCAAGATGAGATGTCCCCCTGGTCATCTGTCGTATCTGTGCAGCCTCACGCTGTTGTTTGAACCGCGTGGCCGCTGTTTGCTCATCCTCTTTGATCTAAAGCCACTTCTCGTGTGGGATGCCCGAAGGCTTCGACAAGCCGATCCTGAAAGCCTTCCGAGCTGCATCTCGTCGATGTTTCACGGTGTCCCGTGCAATAGCCTTGATCCAGCTCCTTGGAACAACGTCAGAACCCGGAGCAGGCTGGTACTCTCTCAGGATGGTCTCCACTATGTAATTGACTTTGTCCTTTTCCTGCTGATTCCAAGACGTCAGAAGGCTGGTCAAAAACTGTAGCTCCGCGAGCTGGCGAATCCGCTGTCTCATCTCAGTCCCGACTCTATCTATGTCAACAGAACCATCTGGCTGTACAGTATAGAGCTTGGAGGCACTAGGATCGTGTGCCCCCCAAGGTGTCCGAGGTGTTCCAAGAGGTGTGTCGAGAGGTGTGCCTGGGTAGGACGGGGGTCGTGAGCAAGGAGGGGTCGAAGCATCTGTGGATCCTCCTCCACAGCAACCACCACCTCCACCGGACGATTCGCCGAGATCGGTGAGTGCACCTGTGCTGCGGAGATGAGGACGTACCTGCCTCTGTCCCACCCCTAGGTGTCGAAGCGGCCGTGATGGGAGAAGCAGGCGTCGTACCCATAGGCGTCCCCCCCCCCATAGGTGTCCCCCCCCCCCCCTAGGCGTCGGACCCTCGGGTGTGAAGCCCAGAGGCATAGTACCCGTGCCTCTGGCTACCCAGTACTGAGAAGCCTCTTCCATCTAAGCAGGCGTCATCCGTGTAACAAAGCCCATGAATGCATCTGCACTCATAGAAGCGGGATCTAGAGACTAGTCTGCCATACTAAAGTCCTGCACAAAGAAAGTAAAATAAAGCGTCAAAACACATTTATTTAAATTAAATTTAAGCTTAATTTTAAATCAACTTCTTCACACAAACACTTATAGGCCTAGGCCTCGACGAGTGAGGCATCATCGATAAGATCTTGCACCGTTTCATCGTCTATCTCAAATTGCAAACATAACTCTGCCCCAATTCGTTCTGGCAGATTGTCTTCATCCATTGCATCTTCATCTACAAGTGTCAATTCTGGCTCGTCTGCGTCATCCCTGGCATAGAAGCCATTTTCCTCTGCCATACCTTCGTCCATCTCATCTAATGTCACAGTAGTATGGACGTCGTCTAACTGACTTTCCTCCAGGAGATCTTGCCCTTCAAATACTTGTTTATTTCTTGGAGCAACCTGAACCACAAACCACCACTGTCGCTCTCGAGGGTCCGGTACAAAGACCACTTGCTCGCAATGTTCGGGGAGAGCAAATGTGTCGCTCTCATCTGTCCAAACCTTCGTAGAATCTATTTGCACAAGTTTGTTTCCATCTCTGCGTACCGTTGCATTGTGACCAGAAGTAATCACCTTGAACCACTTCACATCCAACAAAAACATCTCAAACTGCCTGAAGCTTACTTTGAAGATATCTGACACCAGACCACAGTAATCTAGGTTGCTAGTGCTCTCATTCGTGTCTCTGGCACTAGCCCTGCTCTTTTGCATGAAACTAACCATTACCCCACTGACAAACGTGTTTCTTCTGCTGTCAATTTGTTGTGTTCTGAAATGCTTTCCATGTGACCACAGTGCCATGTATGTATGATACTTCCAGTCACATCCAATAGCCAGCTCTTCCTCTTCTAGAGATATGGGTTTTCCGATCTGTCAAGCTGCTCTCACTGTCTTGTCCAACCATGCCATTGTAGAGAATTCAGGTAGAGGAGCGAGATAGTCTGGCAAGGGTAAACCTCTAGTCGTTCGACTTCGCCTGAAATCCTGTCGCTCCCTATTGCGTCTCTCTTTCTCTTCTTCGTACCTTTCAAGCCATTTTTGCATCGGCGCTGAATTTAGTATACAGAACTTCATGATCTTTTCTCATATGGCGTCGTTCATTTTCTTCGGCACCCCTTGCCCTTGTGTCTCCTCTCCCACGAGTCTTGCATCCTCCTCATTGCTCCACAGTCGAGGCATTTCTGGGTCAGAAACAGATAGAAATACGGTCATCAATACAAGAGACTCTTGCACCAGCCATCCTTCTGCCATGCTCCCCTCTGGACGCGCTTTTTGGAGAACAAAACCCTTAAGTGTTTTCATGAACCGCTCTAGAAAGAAAATCCAACGGCTGTGGACTGCACCTACCACTGCAACCTCATCTACTACATGGACGAGCAAGTGCATTTGGATAGTTAGACAGCTCGTGGGTAGATACTTCTCAATCATGCAAACTGCCTCAATGGAGTTATCCCTTGCGATTGCAATAGATTCTTCCTGTATCTCCTTGGAAGAGATCCACCGCACTAGGTCTGAAATCTTGTATATGCAGATCCGCACTTCCTCCGTTAAACACCCCTTGATCGCAATTGGAAGAATGAATTGCAAGAACTTATGCCAGTCATCCGATTTCAGTCCTGACAGTTGATCGTCATGGGTGAATGCTGTCTTGAGACATCGCATATATCTTGTTGGCGTCCTGAACTCTGAAATCACCCTTTTAACTTGTCGCTCTTTGTTTTTTAGCAATACCCATGGCGCTCTTGGAAGTTTTATTTGGCCAGCTGCATTGGTGAAAGGCCACAGCTCTGGCATCTTTCCAATTGACTGCAAATCATCTCGTGAAGCTCGATTGTCTTTCATACCCATGATTGTCTTCCAGAGGAGCTCTCCCACATTCTTGAATATATGCATTGGATCCAACAAATGGTTAATTAGTAGATCACCCCAGTACGGAAACGTATGGAGAATGGACAAACGTTTCATTCCTGGAACAGGTTGCCACTCTTGTACATGCATAGGACGACATTCAATGTGACCAAGATGACCTTCGTGCAAGTGATGGCCATCTGGAAGATAACGGTGGTGGCCTTGATAAATTGTCTTTCGAAGAGAGGCAGAATAGCGCACATCCAAGGACTGCCCGCAAATTGGACATGCATTGTATCCCGAAGTTGTTAGCCCTGCATATATTAACGCATGAATCAGGCCAAGGCAAAGTGCTTGCAAATAGCGAGAATTTCGTAAATCAAGAACCATTACCAGAAGCTTCTCCGTATCCTGGCCAATCATGCATAGTCCACATAAGAAGTCCTAGTGGTTCAACCGCATCTGCTATGTCGATCCCATGTCATAACTCCCGGAGCTCATCAACTAGTGGAGCTAGATAAACATCCATGTTTTTTGCCTTGAACTTACCAGGTTCAATCAAGCTTAATATCAAATGACCCTTCTTGATGGCAAGCCACGGCGGGAGGTTGTAATTGATAAGGCACACAGGCCAAGTGCTCCATGACGAGCTTCTCAAGCCAAATGGATTGACTCCATCCATTGCCATGCCCAAACAAAAGTTGCGTGGTTCACTCTTAAAATGTGGCCAGGTATCTTCAATGTGCCTCCAGGCCTTTGAATCAGCAGGCACCCTAAATGTTGCGTCAGTTGATCTATTCGTAGAATGCCACCGCATCAACTTTGCAATGGAACCACAATGAAATATTCTTTTTATCCTAGGAATAATAGGGAAATGCCACAACACTTTAACTGGCACTGTCTCGCCAACTGCATCTTATTTGTAGCGCATTGCTCCGCACTTAGGACACGACAGAAAATCTACGAATTCATTGCGAAAAAGAATGCAATCATTTGGACATGCATGAATCTTGTTGTAGTCCAAGCCAACTGAGGTCAATAGTTGCTTTGCGTCTGGCCTGGAGGGGGGCATTTCATTGCCAGCCGGGAGAAGTTGCTCCCGCAACAACCTGTTTAAGCCACATTAAATTAAAAAGCTCTCCAAGCACGTCACCGTTGCAATCGGAAAATGCCTTTTATAAGTTACGTACCTAAACAAAGCAGTGACGATTGCATCTGACCACCCGTACACTGACTGAAGATTCAAAAACGCCAGACAAGTACGAAGCGTCAATATTTTGACGCCTTCATAAATTGGTTGACGTGCCAACTTCCTCAACATGTCTTCAGGAGATAGGTGCGCGGCTTCTGGTGCTGCTTCTTTAGCGTTCTCCTCGCTTGTCTGGAAGAAGGCATCCAACATCTCCTCCATGCCGTCGTCTTCTGTCTGTAAGTCCTTTTTTGCTTCCATCCTTGGCTCTATATTGGTCGGACCTTCACGCATAATCCTTTTTCTCTCTCTCTCAGATGTAGGTGCTATGTCGCGAAAATCAATGCCCGTTCCGTAAGAGTCGTATCGTAGATTCTGTACGGTTTCTTTAGCAAACTCTTCGTACTTATGTGCATGCTCATTACATATCCTACACTTGCGCAGGATTTGATACTTGCAGAGCGTGCATGAGCATGCAATCTTTTCCTCTATGTTAGTTGATGACGTTGCCATCTACAATGATTATGAATGTTGTTTTAATATATATACTCCTCACAATGTAAACTACCTCGCATTCTCTAGTCTTTCCCAATCTCCGTACACCTCGGTCTAGAGGTGTACGGAGATCAGAACCACCGGCTCAAAATCTCGTCTTTATTAGTCAAATCCTACATGGGTAGACACATACGTACACTCCCAGGTGTACATGGCAATGCATGTAGCGGGCAAAACCACTTTGCCTCTTTTAGTTCCATAGTTTCTTCAACATCCTACCGCTACCTACCGCTTGTGTAGTTGATGTTAATTCAAACCCATTGACCTACAGCTTGCCATACACGCTCTTGACATTGCTTTAAGACATAGAAGCCATTTCCGAAGTCCGTTTGCGTTTTTCTAAGCAACCGGATTTGACCTACGGCTTGTGTATTTGACATTTCTTCTATCCATTTGACCTACGGCTTGCCATACACGCTCTTGACATTGCCTAAAGACTACCTAATCGTCTACGGATGGTTTCAGAAGGCATAGAAGCCATTTTCGAAGTCCGTTTGCGTTTTTTCGTAGAAAAACGCAAACGAATTTGACCTATGTCTTGTGTATTTGGCGTTTCTTCTATCCGTTTAACCTATGGGTTTCCATACACGATCTTGACATTGCCTAAAGACTACCTAATCGTCTACGGATGGTTTCAGAAGGCATAGAATCCATTTCCGAAGTCCGTTTACGTTTTTCCGTAGAAAAACGCAACCGGATTTGACCTACGGCTTGTGTATTTGGCGTTTCTTCTACGGATTGCCATACGCGCTCTTGACATTGCCTAAAGACTACCTAATCGTCTACGGATGGTTTCAGAAGGCATAGAAGCCATTTCCAAAGTCCGTTTGCATTTTTTCGTAGAAAAACGCAACCGGATTTGACCTACGGCTTGTGTATTTGGCGTTTCTTCTATCTGTTTGACCTGCGGCTTGCCGTACGTACTCGTGACATTGCCTAAAGACTACCTAATCATCTACGGATGGTTTAAGTAGGCATAGAAGCCATTTCCGAAGTCCGTTTGCGTTTTTCCGTAGAAAAATGCAACCGGATTTGACCTACGGCTTGTGTATTTGGCGTTTCTTCTATCCATTTGACCTACGGGTTGCCATACGTGCTCTTGACATTGCCTAAAGACTACCTAATCATCTACAGATGGTTTCAGAAGGCATAGAAGCCATTTCCGAAGTCTGTTTGCGTTTTTCCGTAGAAAAACGCAACCGGATTTGACCTACGGCTTGTGTATTTGGCATTTCTTCTATCCGTTTGACCTACGGGTTGCCATACGCGCTCTTGATATTGCCTAAAGACTATCTAATCGTCTATGGATGGTTTCAGAAGGCATAGAAGCCATTTCCGAAGTCCGTTTGTGTTTTTTCGTAGAAAACCGCAACTGGATTTGACCTAGGGCTTGTGTATTTGGCGTTTCCTTTATCCGTTTGACCTACGGCTTGCCATACGCGCTATTGACATTTCCTAAAGACTACCTAATCATCTACGGATGGTTTCAGAAGGCATAGAAGCCATTTCCGAAGTCCGTTTGCACTTTTCCGTAGAAAAACGCAACCGGATTTGACCTACGGCTTGTGTATTTGGCGTTTCTTCTATCCGTTTGACCTACGGGTTTCCATACGCTCTCTTGACATTGCCTAAAGACTACCTAATCATCTACGGATGGTTTCAGAAGGCATAGAAGCCATTTTCGAAGTCCGTTTGTGTTTTCTCGTAGCAAAACGCAACCGGATTTGACCTACGGCTTGTGTATTTGGTGTTTCTTCTATCCGTTTGACCTACGGGTTGCCATACATGCTCTTGACATTGCCTAAAGACTACCTAATCGTCTACGGATGGTTTCAGAAGGCATAGAAGCCATTTTCGAAGTCCGTTTGCGTTTTTCCGTAGAAAAACGCAATCGGATTTGACCTAGAGCTTGTGTATTTGGCGTTTTTTCTATCCGTTTGACCTACGGATTGCCATACGCGCTCTTGACATTGCCTAAAGACTATCTAATCATCTATGGATGGTTTCAGAAGGCATAGAAGCCATTTCCGAAGTCCGTTTGCGTTTTTTCATAGAAAAACGCAACCGGATTTGACCTACGGCTTGTGTATTTGGCGTTTCTTCTATCCGTTTGACCTAAGGGTTGCCATACGCGCTCTTGACATTTTCTAAAGACTACCTAATCATCTATGGATGGTTGCAGAAGGCATATAAGCCATTTCCGAAGTCCGTTTGCGTTTTTTCGTAGAAAAACGTAGCCGGATTTGACCTAGGGCTTGTGTATTTGGCGTTTCCTTTATCCTTTTGACCTACGGGTTGCCATACGCACTCTTGACATTGCCTAAAGACTACCTAATCGTCTACGGATGGTTTCAGAAGACATAGAATCCATTTCCGAAGTTCGTTTGCGTTTTTCTATAGAAAAACGCAACCGGATTTGACCTACGGCTTGTGTATTTGACGTTAATTCAAACCCATTGACCTACGGCTTTCCATACGCGCTATTGACATTGCTTTAAAACTACCTAATGAACTACGGATAGTTTCAGCTAGCTGTTTTAGCTGCTTAGTCCACACCTAGCAGTTTAGGATTCCATAATATGTTATTTTGTCATTTTGTTATTCTAACCTAGTATCAGTCTACCACATTGTAACTTTCTAGTCTCATAGGTCACTTTGGCCTTTTGAAGAGTTAACATAACATTTCAGTTCATTTCTTTCTTTAATTTTAATTTTTTACGCAAACCATACCTCTCTCTCTCTCTCTCTCTAGTTTTAAGTTCCTACACGCACACACACTTCTCTCTTTCTCTCTCTTTCCTACACACACACACACACTGCTCTCTATCTCTCTCTTTAATTTCCTACACGCACACACACTTCTCTCTCTCTCTTCTCTCTCTCTCTCTCTCTCTCTCTCTCTCTCTCTCTCTCTCTTTCCTACACACACACACACCACTCTTTCTCTCTTTCCTACACACACACATCGCTCTCTCTCTCTCTCTCTCTCTCTCTCTCTCTCTCTCTCTCTCTCTCTCTCTCTCTCTCTTTCCTACACACGCACACACACACACGATGTGGGGAGAGAGAGAGAGAGAGATCTCTATCTCTTTCCTACACACGCACACACACACGATGTGGGGAGAGAGAGAGAGAGAGAGAGAGAGAGAGAGGGGGGGGGGGGGGGGGGGGGGGGGGGGGGGGGTTAGGGGGGGGAAGAGTGCCATAATACCTCGCAGCAGGTTTCGGCCAAGATCTGAGAACGCGCGCGTTGAGGGCGAAAATGGCCCCTTCGCGCGGGTTCGGCTTTTTTTCCCCCAAATTATTTTCGTCGATACCTGCGTCGATATACGCATCGATATATGCGTGGAAAAATTAGCCGTTTGACGCGTATATCCACTGGCATATCGACACAGATATCGACGGACGGTAAGTACGTCGATATAAACGTGGGAAGGCACGGGCGTCGATATATAAAGCGTCGATAACTTTGGGTTATGTTGTAGTGGCATAAATACTATCTCTCTAGAATTTATACTTTCTCTCTCCGTCAACCACACATATATGGAGTCTTATGATGATTGAAAATTACATTAAATATATACTTTATGCTATGACACTGTGAGCGGGATGGAAACACACACAACGCCTCTATAATGACCCGACACACATTCTTGGGATGATACACACACACATTATGGGGCACCACTCGGCTTACACAACTAGCCTGGCCGAGACAGGAAACACACAAACGGAGTGAGAAGAGAGAGATTTCCCACTTGCCCACTCAACACTCACACATACACACTCACACACACACTCTCAATTCAGCTCAAAGGAGGCAAATTGCTGTTGTTTAGACTCAATGAAGCTCAGCCCAACACCAATGGGGCAAATAGGTTACACAGTATTGAGGAAATACACCAGATACAACCACAAAGTTAAGCAGAGGCTTCACTCACCGAAGAAGATTACACAGAAAAACAGCAGAAAATCTTTGAGGGATTTGGCAAAATGGACAGTGCCATTGCGTCCGGAACGCCCAAAAACCCCACCCTACAATGTCACAGTGCTCAAATCTGACCTCGGATGAGCAATTTAGGGCCAAAAAATGCTCCAAAAACAACAAAAACACACTTGCGGCTGTTCCTCCTCCCTTCTCCACATTTTTTTCTGGTCTTCTCTCTCTTTGTTCAGTTCCCACACTTAGCTTTATTAGTTGGGCACCCTCGGCCTTTTAGATGACCTCAAACAGACCCCGAACAGGCCCAAAACTGACCTCGCAGTGCATAGTTGTCACCTTTTTGCATCATCTGCACACCTAGCACTCATTTCTTTTCAATAATGCGTCTCGCAACCACGTGAAGTGGCCCCAAAAAGTGGTCCTAATGATGATCTTTCTGCATAACTCTCACAAGAAAACACCCACATTGTGTCCGTATTCATCCACGTGCAAATATTGACCCCGTTCGGCCTCCTGACACCACTAGATACCATCTGACGCACCTGCTTACCTCATGTTGTCGGCCCGTGGATAGCTTCCTCGAGAATTTTTACATGCTAACAACTCCTCTTTATTATAGAAAAAACACAGTGGTACTGGTAATAGTGAAAATCGATGCACTATGTACACCGTGTCCTACCTGTACACATGTGGGCCCCACATAACCACCTGGCTCTGAAAAATGGGCAATTCTTTATTTGATGCACCATGCATGTATATGTACAAATGCGCAATCCCTTGCTCCAAAAAACTCCTGACATAATTTGCCCATCCCCTAGCCTGCTAGATCATTCATGATCAGCAGCAGCAAAGAGAGATATGAGACTCGTCGCATCACAGGTCTCTTGATCCCTCACCAACACTGCTTGATCCACAGACAGCTCATCTTGCTCCACCATCATCAATCTAGCATGATACAATTTAAGACGCAATCCATTTACCCTTGACTTATGTAGAACACCATCCAGGTTAGCCAGCTGATATGTGCCATTTGGAAAACACTCCACTACCTTGAAAGGGCCTTCCCACTTAATTTGAAACTTCTTTTGGAAGGTGTTGTCCAGCTTACTCTTGTAGCACAAAACCAAGTCATGTTTGTTGATACCCTTACTTTTGACCTTTTCATTTATCTTTGCCAAAGCCTTATCATGCATCTTCCCATAATGCTCCAATGCGCTCATCCTATCCAATTGAACCTCTTGTAACTGCAAGAGCCTCTCTTTAAATGCATCACTAGGCGGCCCAAGCAACTTCTCTGACATCTTGAACGCAGGCAACTCTACCTCCACACGCAATAGTGCTTCCTTTCCATATACCAAATGAAATGGAGTAAACCCTGTACCTATCTTCACCGAAGTACGGTAATCCCATAATGCACTAGGCAATTCCAAATCCCAATTCTTTCCTTGGTGCTCTGTCACTTTCGAAAGAATCTGTACCAACTCACCATTGAATCTTTCATTTAAGCCATTACACTGTGGGTAATAAGGAGTGGTATGCTGGTGCCTAATCTTCATCTTTGCGCATAAGAAGTCTAGCAGTTTAGCTCTAAATCCTGGCCCCTTATCTGAAAGTAGCTCTAATGGCACCCCAAACTTGCAACATATTTCATCATACACAAATTTTGCCACATCCTTTGCAGTGATCTGTTTTACTGCTATAGCCTCCGCCCATCTAGAGAGATAGTCCACTGCCATCAAAATATAGCTTTTGCCCTTGCTTGTGATAGGTAACGGGCCTATTGCATCAATCCCCCACTTTTCAAACACATCAAACGCCATAATGGTTTTTCGTAGCTCTGGCTTCAACACTCTCTTCCCAAATGCTTGAAACCTATTGCAAGACCTACACCAATGGTGAACATCCTTGTGCAAACTAGGCCATACATACCCCTCTTGCAAAATCTTATGCAAGGTGATCTTTAGAGCAAAATGGCCACCACATGCGCCGTCATGATTCTCTTCCAACACTCTATAAAGCTCCTCTCACCAAGGTACACGTCTCAAGACGAGATCAGCCCCTTTCATGTATAAGACATCACCAATCAATTTGTACCTGTATGCTCTACGCACAAAACCATACTTCTTAGACTTCTGAATCTCATTTGGAATAATTCCTGTTAACAAAAACTCCTCTTCTTGAGCCAAACTTTCCCGGCCGTGATAAAGAGGTAAAGTGGTCCTCAACACAAATAGCTCCCTAATCATGCCTTGAGCTACTTCATGTGCCTCTCCATTTAGAGCACGTTCAATGTGTCTGATGCTCCATGCTTCCAACTTTTTTAACATGCCTTTAATTCTGAAGCACATTTTCTTCAATAAGGTGTTCTTGCTCTTCCACACACTCAGCACTTGCTTCACCACTAACAAGGCATCACCTTTTATGCTCAACCTTCGAACCCCATGCTTCAAACAAATGTGTAATCCGGCTTCCAAAGTAGCATATTCAGCCTCATTGTTACTATGAGCATCCAATTTGAACCCTCTCTTGCATACTAGCTTCCCCTCTGGATCATAAAGTGCTATACCCCCTGAAGCCGCATCATGGCTCTTTCTGTATGAACCATCAAAGAACAACACATGTGCATTGCTGATCTGTGGCACTTCTTCAACTACCTGTCTCGCCACCTCTTCCTTAACAATAAGGGGATTCTCCTTGTAGGTCAACAAATCAGCTAGGGTAGCCCTTGTACTATCTTCCACTAGAAAAGAGAACTCAAACTCTTGCAGCTCAATTACCCATTTCTTCACCACATTTGACATATTAGTGCCATTAGTTAATTGTGGCAAAAAGGCATAACTCGTCAAGAAAACAAAAGGTCATGGTAGCAAGTAATGAAGAAATCGTCGACAAGCAAATATTACACTAGCCATCACTAGCTCTACTTCCGAGAACTTTCTCTCCGCTACCAACTTCACTCGGCTTGCACAATACACTGGCCTCATATAATGGCTGCCCTTCCCCTTTTGTAATAGCATGGCTCGAATGGCATCATCCCCTACTGAGGGATTTACATAAAAAACTTTCTCCCAATCAGGAGCCTGCATGGCTGACAACCCCCCTAACACCTCTTTCACCTCTTGAAACACTTCTTCACACTTGTCATCCCATTGCAATGGATCATGCTTTTCCACTTGTTGTAATGGATAAAGAATATGAGAAGACAATGGAATAAACCTTGCCATGTACTTCACTTTGTGTTAAAGGTTGCCAATTGCTTCGTACTCGTAGGTGATGGAAGAAGAATAATAGACTTAACCTTGTCTGGATCAGCCTCAATGCCATTTTCTGACACCATGTGGCCCAATAACTTCACCCTTGGCTGTGCTAGATGACATTTCTTTGGATTTAGTTGTCCTCCACATTCATCATATCGAGCCAATACCATCTGCAGCTTCTCATGGTGTTCAGCCCTACTGCTATAAACACAGAAGTCATCCATAAAAGCTTTAACACAACTACCAATGAATGGTTCCAACACCCAATTTGCTCTCTCTTGATAGAAGGAAGGTCCATTTGACAACCCAAATGGCAATACTGTGTAGCAATAGCAGCCCCATGGCGTAATAAAAGTGGTCTTTGTGCGGTCTTTAAGAGCAATCTTCAATTGAAAATAGCCTGAAAAACCATCACACACACAGTACCTCTCATAACCTGCCACTGAATCCAAGATCTGATCGATGAATGGAAGAGGATATGGGTTCTTCTTAGTGGCTGCGTTTAAGGGTTTGAAATCTACACAAATTCTCCACTTCCCATCCTTCTTTGGACTGACTACAACTGGACTCACCCATTTTGTGGTCTCCACAAGGACTATGAACCCTGCCTTCAATAACTTGTCCACCTCTTCTCGCAAGGCTTCCATTTTCTCTTGACCCATCCTTCTTAGCCTTTGCCACACTGGCTTAGCACCTTCTTTCAGCTCTATATGCATCTCTTTGCCCTTGAACCCTCTGATCTCTTCATATGAAGTAATGAACAAATTAGGAAAACTAGCCAGCATGTGCAAATATATATCCTTCTCCATAGCTGAGTTCCTGCTTCTTTGACAGCTCAACCTTGGTTTGCATCAACCCTTCAATCACTTCATAAGGCCCTTCACTTTCATCTTCAACCTCATTCGCAAATGCAACTAAACCAAACTCCTGGATTTCTTTGTCCATCAAAAGAAATGCAACATCAGCATCCTCATCACTGCTGGTAGTGCCATCACTGTCCTCATTTGTCACCGTGGAAGAGTCTTCATCACTAGACTCATCCTCATCTTCATGAAGCTCCTCTAATCGTTTCCTTGTGTCCATATTATAAAGCTTCTTGGTACCTATCTTTCCATAGAGGCTAATCGTAGCATGTCGCCAATCTTGAACAGCTCCCACCGCACGTAACCATGGTCTGCCCAGTATAATAGGATATGCTCCCAACCCTGCTGGCATCACATGAAAATCAACCACTGCCTTTGCATCATATGCCTCCACTTCTAAGCTCTTTACAACACCCAAGAATTTTACTTTTTGATGGTTTGCCAATCTAATCCGAAAACCTGACACCCCAGCCACTGTGAGACCCATCTTCTCAATGCATGAGTGTGTTATGACGCATATTTGGGCTCTGCCATCCACATAACCTTGTCCCAAATTTTTTCTTTTATGCCACACATCTACTATTAGACAAATGTCTGGTAGCTCATCCATTGCCAACACCTTTATTGAACCTCTCTCTGGCTCTTTCTCCATTGGGTTAACCATCCTCTTCCACTGTCGCTTTAGCTTAGGCACCATCTCTATAAGCTGCCCAAAAGTAACATCTGCCTTCCTGCTCGTCAGATCCTCCTTTAAGTCATAGCTTAATTGCCCATCCCCTAGTGGAAAATCTGAAACATGAAACTTTCGACGAGCTCTCCTTTTCCTCTTGGCCTTGACATCCTCGCCTTCATGGCTCTTTACTTTCTTCTTACTAGGACCTGGGGCACTTCTTCCTTCCTTATCCTCTGTAGTCCTCTTCCCAATAGGCATCACTAATGTATCCTCTAGCTTTGATGCCTTCTCGAAGGTGACTAGACTTAGCACTTTTGTCTTTCCCTTTTCCTCTTGGGTTAATCCATTGGTTCCTTCATCTCCCTTAATTTAGATGCCATAATCATTTGACCTAGTTAACACCTGTCTTGGCAATGGATACATGTCTCCCCCCATCCTTGGTGGCTTATCACATTGCGGGCTGATGTGACCCAACTCTTTATAGTTGTAACATGTAGGCGTCTACCTCCAAAACCTACCATTGCTTTGTCCAACACCATTCCTAGGTCTTTCTTCACCTCCTGGCTGATTTGCATACCTCCCTTGACCTCGATTATTTCCTACTTGACCTAGCATGTTTAGGCTAAGATTCTTCATTAAATCTACCACTTGCCTCATGTCTTGCCTTAGCCCATCATCTTGCACTGCTGTAGTGACCACTGCTGGCATCACTTGAGGAGTAACAGATACCACTGGTTCATGATGAACCCCTGGCATGCGACCTTGCAAAGAATCCATAGGCTAAAATTCAGACCTCATGGGCAAAGACTCCACCCCTAACTGGCTCATTTTCCTCAACTTCCACTCTTTGTTCCTTGCTACCTCTAGTGCATCTTCATATGTCCTAGGCTTATTTAGCTCCACTCTCCAACATATATTCTCCCAAAGACCAGCCAAGAAACTATCCTTATTCATCATGTCAGGCGGGGGTACCTGTGTTGCTAAGGCCTTGCACATCCTCTCCCATGCCAATGAGAACTTACGTATGTATGCATCTACTGGCTCACCTTCCTTTTGCACTAAACCCTGTACTTCTTGCCACACTTTGTCAGGATCTTCTATCTTTACAAACTCCACTTCCAATCCATGCTTTAGATTGTCCCAACTCAATCTTACGGGTGGATCCGCTGCACATAACTCCTCTTCAAATGCTTTGGACCAAACTCGTGCATCACTCTTCAAACAAATTTGAAGAAGACGTAACATCTGTGCTGGGTCATGGATCTGGTTGCTAATGCATGCAACCTCCATATTTTCCAAAAAGTCTTCCACATCTTCATCACTTCTTCCATGAAACTCCGTATAAGAGAAATCCATGGCTACCCAAGCTACGATGCTTTGAGAACCCCTTCGAACACACGTGCAAGAACCCAAAACTTCTCACTACCCAATCCCTAGAAACTTCAATGGAGCTCAACTTTAGATAAGGACAAACACATGCACATCAAATGAGTTTTCATAGTTAATCATCGGAATGACAACAGGCAAAGGACATTCCAGGATCTCTCGTAATCTTCTTGGCCCGAACATAAAGACTATGCGCTGCTGGAAAAAAATCTTCCTGGACACATGAACATTTATCTGGATTCTTTGAGTTAAATGAAAAGGAGTGAATTGAGGGCCATTTTGATCATCCATTAAAGCCAACCATGAAGCTCCCAAGAAGGCACACCTGACTTAACCTCTGATTTTGCCAAAATTTCAGTAGCATAATAGCATAAATGGCTCAAAAGAACAAGAAACCAGCCATCATAACTTGGAAAAATTTTGACAGAGTTTCCCCAGAAGTAGAGCAGTAGGAACCCAAAATATAGACTATATATATATGCATAAACTGTCAACAATAGAACCCGAGAATCAAATAGGAGTCACTAGTACATAGCCTATGGCGAGGTCACGAAAAGGGTGCTCCAGCTACCTGTATCACCGAAAGGATCTCCACATTTGAGAATCCCCCAGCTCAATAAAAACCTCACGCTATCGACCCTCACACGAAGGCTAATGCAAATCGCGTATAGTCAAGTCTCAGAAATGACTATCTTCTAGACCAAGTCTCAGAAATGGCTGGGACTGCCAAATACAACCAAGTATGGCTCCACAAATGCGTACAATGGCAGTTTCCACAAGTAACATACAATCCAACAGACAATGCGCTCAAATAGGCGCTAAGTGATGCATACCCACAACAATTGCAAGTGACATCACTGCTTGTATGTCACTGTACTCCAGCTATCTGTACCTGTGTGAATCACCTGTACCTGTACCTGTCCCTGTAACTTGTAACCTGTAACCCGTAATCTGCAACCTGCAACCTGTAATCCCGAAGCTCGAAGCTTGAAGCTCGAAGAAGATCCTCAGTGGGGGCGCCAAAAGAATGTGAGCGGGATGGAAACACACACAACGCCTCTATAATGACCCGACACACATTCTTGGGATGATACACACACACATTATGGGGCACCACTCGGCTTACACAACTAGCCTGGCCGAGACAGGAAACACACAAACGGAGTGAGAAGAGAGAGATTTCCCACTTGCCCACTCAACACTCACACATACACACTCACACACACACTCTCAATTCAGCTCAAAGGAGGCAAATTGCTGTTGTTTAGACTCAATGAAGCTCAGCCCAACACCAATGGGGCAAATAGGTTACACAGTATTGAGGAAATACACCAGATACAACCACAAAGTTAAGCAGAGGCTTCACTCACCGGAGAAGATTACACAGAAAAACAGCAGAAAATATTTGAGGGATTTGGCAAAATGGACAGCGCCATTGCGTCCGGAACGCCCAAAAACCCCACCCTACAATGTCACAGTGCTCAAATCTGACCTCGGATGAGCAATTTAGGGCCAAAAAATGCTCCAAAAACAACAAAAACACACTTGCGGCTGTTCCTCCTCCCTTCTCCACATTTTTCTCTGGTCTTCTCTCTCTTTGTTCAGTTCCCACACTTAGCTTTATTAGTTGGGCACCCTCGGCCTTTTAGATGACCTCAAACGGACCCCGAACAGGCCAAAAACTGATCTCGCAGTGCATAGTTGTCACCTTTTTGCATCATCCGCACACATGGCACTCATTTCTTTTCAATAATGCGTCTTGCAACCACGTGAAGTGGCCCCAAAAAGTGGTCCTAATGATGATCTTTCTGCATAACTCTCACAAGAAAACACCCACATTGTGTCCGTATTCATCCACGTGCAAATATTGACCCCGTTCGGCCTCCTGACACCACTAGATACCATCTGACGCACCTGCTTACCTCATGTTGTCGGCCCGTGGATAGCTTCCTCGAGAATTTTTACATGCTAACAACTCCTCTTTATTATAGAAAAAACACAGTGGTACTGGTAATAGTGAAAATCGATGCACTATGTACACCCTGTCCTACCTGTACACATGTGGGCCCCACATAACCACCTGGCTCTGAAAAATGGGCAATTCTTTATTTGATGCACCATGCATGTATATGTACATATGCGCAATCCCTTGCTCCAAAAAACTCCTGACAACGCATATTTGGTTTAAAAAACTCTAAATATTGCTTAAATTGTCAAAAAAACTTGAAATGAAAAACTCGCAAATGTTAAATTCCCATGGCCGAGCAAAGGTGAAAGCAAGGAGGGAGGCGAGCACCAAAAGGGAGCAAATGAGGAGAGATAAATAAAGAGAAGAAGGCAGGTGTGAGCCGGACAGAGGTGGTCCAAGAGAAAGTCAAAAGGAGAGTGGAAGGTGTGGCCTCCCAAAGGGATAAAAAATGAAGAAAAAACTAAAAAAAATAAAAATAAAAAACTACATAGGGGCAATAGCGACATCACTAATGCCCGCCCCTCAAGTGCAAGAAGAGCAAGAGAGAGAATATGGAGCCAAAGGCGATTACCTCCTCCCAAAGATGCCAAATTGGGATGCCAGATGGTCAAAATGAGAGGGCAGTTTCCAAAGTTGAAGACCCCCCACTATAAAGGTCACTTTTTAAATAAAGTAGGGGCTTTTTGTGTGCCGTTTGGAGCCTACAATGTGGAGCTCTCTGATACAGGAGTGTTCCTGTCAAAGCCCTTTGTATTTTTTCTTCAAAATGACCGTGGTGATGGTAGTGCAAGCCTGTGTGCATGCTTTTTGAAGTGCAATCAAGCCATTGTTGTCCTATCTTGTTGTTGTTTCCCCTTCCCCCCTTCTCTTTCTCCTGATCTAGTGTTTCCCCTTGGTGCGGGCAGTGCGGATTTGTGTGCCCCTCTGGACCGACGATGTTTTGTGTGAGAGAGTGAGATTGAGAGGCTGTGTGCATGTGTAAGGGTGGAGACAGCCCGTGGTAGCAGGTGTGCATTGTTGGGTAGATTTGTGGAGTGCGTGAGTGGTGGAAATTGAGCAGGCGGTGGTCTGATAGTGAGAAGTGTGTTTTTGAAGGTGTTTTTCAAGAGGATAGGGGTGCTGTGGATACCCTGAGCTATAGTGAGGCCCTTATGTTTGTGCCGGGCGTGTTCCCCCATTCCCCCTCTGCAACAGGTTGGCATTTTAGATCATTGACATGCCTCACACCTTCGAACATATTCTTTGGCATCTGCAAAAAGTGTTGGCCACCATATGCCTGCTCTTGCGGTGGTTTCACTCAAAAAGTGACCTCCAGCTAATGCAGCATGTGCTTGTTCTATAATGAGAATATATCCGTCCTCATTTGCACAAAGACGCAGATGCTAATCCTTTCCTCTTTGATACAATTGGTTTCCAATAAGAGCATAGTCTCTAGGCTTCAGTTTCAATTGCTCTTTGGCAGAGTTTGCTCATATCCTCAAGAAATGTTCGGCTTGATAAGTAAGTAACTAGATAGTTACTCCACTTAGGAACGAGTGATATTTGGAACAATATCACATGAGGTATGGGTGCATGTTTCTAGCATTGATGACATTTTTTACTTATGAGTGAACATCACTACTCATAGCTAGCCAAAATACTCCAAGTCTCAAGATTTGTTGCATAGTTTGGTCTTCTACGAAGTGAAGTCCTGCTATGGTAATATGTGCTTGGCTTAGATATTGAGTTTTCTCTTTAGGATTAATACACAAAATCAATATTCCATCTCGATTTCTTTTGCATAGCCTTCTAGCTAGTAATTGATACATAGACGATTGCTCAATTAATCCAATTGTAATAGAAAGTGGTATTTGCAAATCCACTTGAGCTATGGTCATCAATGATACCATATTTTCCTACCATCGGGGTATCATTTCCACGGACAACAGATATGCATCTGGTAGATCATTGTCTACTCCCTTTGGTGGTTCTCCTGATATAATCCTTGACAAATGATCTGCTCTTCGGTGAGTGGTGCCCTTTTTCACAACTACAATGAAATCAAATTCCAAAAGAATGATGAATCATCTCACTATTCTTCCTGTGTTGCATGGCTTGTTGACCAAGTACAATAAGGCTTCGTTGTCCACAAATAACACAAATTTGTTTGCTAATAGGTAATGTCTATACTTTTTTATGGCATAGATCATTCCTAATCCTTCCCTTTCAGTGGTTGTACAGTTTTTCTACGCCATATTCAACTGTCTACTAGCATAAGAAATAGGAAAGTCAATTTTTTGTCTCTTGTTTAAGCTAGTATACACCCAATGGAAAAATTGGAAGCATATACATGTATGTAGAATATCTTATTCCAATCTGGTGCTTTCAATATTGGGGATGAAGTGAGAGCTTGTTTAAGCTTCATGAAGGATTCTTCACACTCATCAGTCCATTCAAAGAGTGTAATCAAGTTGTACATGGGTTTTGCAATTATAGCGTACATGTAAATGAATCATCCATAATATCCACAATGTCCCATGAAAGCTTGAACCCCTTTGACTGTTGTCGGTCTAGGCAATTCAGAAATAACATGAATTTTATCCATATCAGTAGTTATGTCATTTTTAGACACTATATGTCCAAGAATTTTTCCTTGTCTGCCCATAAATGTGCACTTTTCAGGATTTAAGCAAATCCTATAAAGTCTACATTTTCCAAATACCTTTCCAAGGTGTTCAAAGGATTGATGAATGTACACATAAATCATCCATATATACTTCCAAGAAATTCCAAAGATATTCCTTAAAATCATGGCTCATCAATCTTTGAAAGGTGGCAGGAGCATTATTTAACACAAAAGGCATAACCCGATAGGAAAAAACACCCCATTCAGTTGCAAAGTCAGTTTTATGCTGACCTTTGGGATCAACCAAAAGTATTGTATCCCAAAAATCCATCTAAAAAATTGTAAGCTTCTCTTCTTGCAACTCATTTTAAAACATGCTCAGTGATTGGAAGAGGAAAGCTGTCTCGAATGGTAGTTGCATTCACTTTCTTGAGATTGACACACGCCCTTAATTTTCCATTTTTCTTGGGTACTACCATAATTGGAGACACCCAATCTGTGTGTTCAATTTCATAAATAAATTCAGCTTCCTTTAGCTTTTCTATCTCTTTTTTTATCTTTTTGGCAAATGTTTTATTATAAGTGTATGGCCTTTGTCTGCTTGGTTTTGCATCATCTCTCATAGGTATGGTATATTAACAGATTTCTAGATCAACAACCTTGAGATCCTTATAAGACCAAGCAAAGATATCTCGGTACTCTTTTAGTAAGCTTAACAAAAGCTCTTCTTCTTCTTTTAGTTTGCAATGTAGGCAGGTCTAAGCTCTTCTCCTGGTTCGGCCAGATCTATCTTTTTTGCGTTTTTAGGTCCTTCGTAGGACTCTCCCTGTTTTCTTAGTTCCATGACAGGTTGTGCGACTATAATTTTTTGGTCTTCAAGAGTATATTTCTTGTAATGGGATGGAACACTCATTACATCTTTACCTTCCTCTTCGGTGGTTTCCATTTCAGTTGTATATATCTTCTTTAGAGCTTTTTTCAACTCTTGATACATCTTTACCTTCCTCTTCGGTGCTTTTTTCAACTCTTGATACTTCTTTCTCTTGATGGAACTTGTGTCATGGTTGAATCCTTGTCCTGGTATTTAGGTTTTTCTTGAGTCTCCTTTCTCGTTTTTCTTGTTGTTTTTGGTATTTCTTGCTTTTTGTCTGAAGGATATCTACCCGTGATTTTTTCTTTGACACAATCATGTGCATCTATCTGCATCAAAAACTGTGTTCTACTGGAGACTCATGGCATAGGTCTAGATTTCAAGTTTCTCGTGTCTCTTTTTCTTTTATTCTTTTTATTTCTTCTCGATTTTTGGTTTGGAAAGTCAAAAGACTTTTCCTCCCCTCCTTTCATGAGTAGTTTAGCTCTCACATATTCTTTTTATGACCCTGAATCATCTGAGGTAGCTGAATGTTCTTCTAACTCATCTGTTGCATCATAGTAGAGGTCTGCAAAGACTTGTTGAGACTTCATCAAGTCCTTGGATTCTTGATTTTTTTCTTCAATGTGAAGGGCTGAGATCATTTGTATAGGAATTATGTCATAACCGTCCTCATTGTAAAATCGAGTAGGCATAGACGTTTTTACGCATACATCCATTGTTGCTAAAATTTGAGTCCACTCAAATGGCTCAAATAAATGCTCCAAAAAGGCTTCAGGTACATAAGCTTCATCTGTGTAATACCTTTCTAAGATACTTTCTTCCAGTTTTAAGCTCTCATTTTTTGAGGCTCAGCACATCCAAATAGGTGTGTCTTTGTTCAACCAAGATAGAAGTTTAGTTTCACCCAAAGAGACTAAGTCAAATTCTTGTATGGGTGTTTTTATGACATCTCTATAAGTGTGATCTTTTAGATTAACTCCTGTTATTGATCCCATTTGCTTCAAGGACAAATAATTGTTTCTCCAATCCTGAATGAGTTGTACTTGTCCCATGAAAGGTCTTCTCAAGATGATTTCATAATTGAGTTTCTTTCCAAAGTCCACTATTGCAAAAGTATGTTTATAATCAATTCCACAGGAACTAACTATCACTTTTTCAAGCAGTCCTAAGGGTTTTTTGATGTGTCCATCAACCAATTGCAATCTCATTCGAGTTTGTCTAATGGCTAGTTTCCCCCATGATTCCCATATTGCTTTCGTGGCTATGGCTATGCCTGCCCCACTATCCAGTATTGCCATGATTTCTATATTGTTATATCTCACAGGAAGGGTTGTGTTTCCTTCTTCCCCTTCGTATTATTCTCCAGCTTTGTTCATTGGAATTGATCTTATCTCCTTGTTATCCAATTCGTGTTTCAATTTTTCAAAAAAATCACAATTAGACCTGCTATCCCCACCTTCTCTAGAGTTTTCTGTAGATCATTCCATAAATGTGGTATGATTTATAACAGGTCTCCTAAAGTAAGAGTGCATTGAATGGGTGTAACATGATTCAATGGATGTTGTCCACCTCTAGGGTCTGTTCTACTCTTTTTATCTTAGTGTTTTTACACACTATGGATTCGTCTTCGTTATCTCCCAAGTAAGAGGGTAGTGTTTTCAGAGTCATTGGTTTAGACATTCCTGAAGCTTCAAAGCCACAATCCCCATACAAGGATTGTACATATATGTCCATATCAGGAGGTAGATTGTCTAACCAAACTTCCTCTATAGGAGCTGACTTCAGAGTTAGGCTCCCATCATTAATCTCTCTAACGTTTTCCATAAGTGTCCTGGCCAGTCTTCTTCTACGAACGGAATTCCATCTAAGGCATATTCACTGTCAGGCACTATGAGTTTTGGCTCTTTAGTTTCAAGGTGGGGTTCTACCACCACTTCGGATTTCTCTTTACATGTTCCTTCCACAAGCTCCTCAGGTTTTGCCATACTCTTGAGCTTGGGTTTTTGCTTTTCTAGCATCTCTTGAGTAATTATTACCAGATTTGGATAATCTTCAAGCTTAGCTGCTTCCATATCTGGAGAAGGATAGTTTTTTTATTTGTTTTCCATGTTTTAAGTGCTGCTTGATAAGCTTCCAAGGTTGCATTGATTGGCTCAAAAAAATTTATCTACCAAAATTGATCCTCCATATTTCATTGTGGTTTCCTTGATTTCACTTCCAGTTTCTTTCACTTTTTTTTGGAATAGTTTCTTGGCTTTCTCCCCGATTTCAGCCCTTTGTTTCTGTTTTCTCATCTCATACCATTTGCTTCTGCTTCTCTTGGTCTTTTGAGAGGAAATATTAGTGTTCTCTGAATCATAAGAGGAGTTATGTTTCTTTTTCTTAGCCTGGGTTTTGGTGATAACCTTGATTGGAACAATAGGTTCCCTCTCCGATGAGCTACTAGGTGTCACTTAGACTACGTTCACTACTGCTTTACCTTTGTTTAAAGTATTTTTTGGACAATCTTCAGGGAACTGTCCTCCCTTTTTGCAACATTGTATAAAAAAAGCTTCAACTGGCTTAATGTTCTTGTCAAGCTCTGAGCATTCATTTTTCTAGTGATCATCTACACCACAGATATGACAGTTTCCAGTTCTTGGCTTAATCATGGGTCTTACCATCGGAGGTCTAACACCTTGATTAGCTACATAGTACATCGATGCAAGCTCTGGTGTAGTATAAGTCACAAGTTATTCCATTGGTGGTGGATGTGAATTATACCAGTCTCCTTCTACCATTACTTTAGATGGATGTAACATGCACTAGGGCTTGTTCATCTATGACTCCCTCTAAATGCATGTACTCTATAGGAACTCCATTATGTCAAGGATATGGAGGTTGTTGACCCAACACGGATTGAGGTCTTTCCATACGCATCGGTGGTCTTTGAACTGGGACCATATTAGGATAATATATATACATGGGTTTTCCTTGTGGCCTCATAGGCACATAATGAACATTTCCATCATACTTTGGTTGGTAATACCACTCATTGATCTCATGGTTGGTCCATTTACCCTTGATTGCACACCATTTTTGCGGCCTAATTGGTTGTCCCTGTTAAGGTATCCCTTGCCCTGGTCCCCTCATAGGTGCTTTTTGAATGTTATTCATCATTTAATTCATCCTTTTGAGCATGTCTTCTATGGCTGTAAGTGGTGCTACAGTAGAAGTTCCCACTTTTGTTGGTTTGGTGGATGCTATTTTCTCACTTTGATTATCCTTAGGGACATCTTCTTCATTGGAAATATCACAATTGTCTCCTAAGTCAATAGCGTCTGACACACACTCTTCTAGGGTCATATGTTTCTTGCTATACAATATAGCATGAAGTTATTTGTTTAGGAGTCCCTCTAGAAACAATGATACTCATTTTTCTTCTGCAGGTATTTCTAGTTATGGGCATCTTGCATGTATTGTTTTATTCTAGTTGTAAAATCCTAACAGACTCACCTTTGTTTCTATTTGAAGTTGTAGATTTGAGCTACAATATTATGCTTGATCCCCATTTCAGAACATGAAGCTACAAATCCTTGAGCTAATGTATTTAATTCCATGATTGACCTTAGTGGAATGTTTTGGAACCATGTCGTGCTTTTCCTTCTAATGTCATTCCAAATCCCTTGAATTGAGTATGGAAATCAAATATGCATTTTTCTCTTAGCACTTGCTTAAAGCTTGCTAAGTGGTCATATGGATCCCCAGATCCACTGTATTTTTTGATCCATTTTTGGAAATCAGCTGGGCTGATATATCTATTTCGTTCAGCTCCCAGTCTCCTAGCAGATGGTCTCGTTCCAAGTCCTTCGAACCAATCTGTTGAAAATAGTGACTCATGTAGCCATGGACTGGCTTTAGTGTCACCTGGTCTTCTTCATGATGAGTTAGTTTTGGGTTTTTTAACATTACTCTCAAAATATCTCACATGGAGTTCCTCTCTTGGTATAGTTTCTGGTCCTTGGCCCAGTATCCAATCTCTTATGGAGTACCCTTGGTATTTGGTTTGTTCCACCTCCTCAGGACTCATCATAACAAAGTTATTGTTATAACAATCCCTAAATAGATAGGTTGGTAGATCTGTTGAACCCTTGTCTTTAATTTTGAAGATATAGATGATCTTCATGGGTATTAATTGTCCTAATTTGGCATGAGAAGTCCATAGAAGGTCTTTGTCGTTTCTATCCTCCCAACAATAGACTCCGATCCTAGGATATTCGTGCTAAGCCGTTTCAAAGGCTTCAAATCAACTTGATCGTATCCCTCGAATTCTAAAGTTGGTGGTCCTTCTTTCGCTACCATATCTAGAATTATGGTATTTACTTTTAACCCCCATTTGTCTATCACATTAGGGTTTTCAACTGGTAAGTATTGAGTTTCATTTTTTTTCATATACATCTTTTCTTGTTTGTTTGCCTTGATTTCCTCTTCAAACTCTATGTCATGGTCATCAATGCGAATGGTATACTCTTCATTAGGATCCAGGTAAACATGAGCTCAATGGATATTAGTCTTATAAAATGTGAGTATGTGCTTATAACGCACTGTCATTTCGGTTCCTGAATGAGTCGAATAGGAAGACATTTCAGATGTTGATTCTGAAAAAGTGTTTGAGACTTCTTCAAAGATAGTGTCCAAGTGATCGCCTTGATTGACACTCCCTTTGGTGGATACTCTACTAGCGGTCTCTCCAAATATGCCTTGGTTTGCTAGTATACGATGATATCTAAGGTTCATATAGACTTGTGAAGCCCTGGATAGAGTACTTATCATCAGATTGACTTGTTATCAGCTTCTTCCACTTGACGTGATTGCAACTCCCGTCAAGCTTTCAATTCCTTGTCTATAACCTGATTCTCGTATCAGTTTTAATCAAGATAGCTATTCTTTCACAAAGACTGTAAAATTTTTGCTAACTATTGTGATTGGTCTATGTTTATCACTTCATTCTGAGATAAGTGAGTCAGCACTTGAGACTTTCAAATTCTACTTTTGTAAAAATCCAAAGGACTAATCTGCAACCTGGAAATTGAGTGAGCATGTACTAATTTAGATCCGATTGAACCCAAAATTGACCGGTGGTCTTGTATTCTGTTGGTCTAACACTGTACAAGCAAAACTCTGTCTCTGTGTATCAAAAGATTTCAGCTTGCAATTTTTGGATTGATTTGCCAAGTATTCAACTTGTGCAACTTGTTAAGGTCTCTAGGAAAGTTTCATTGAGTTTGAACAAAATCTGGCTTAAGTCTCACTTTTGTGATTCAAATTTCACCAAATTTGATTTGTGTGGTCTACTTGATATGCTTGATCTTGTGGTATACTCAAATGTGCAAAAATGTCCAATTGTGATTATTTACTTATGGTATTTTTATGCAATTTTTTGCCACAATGTTGACACAAAATGGTTAAGCAACTCACTTAAGCTCCCTAGCAACATTTCATCAAGTTTGGATAATCCATGTTCAGAGCTTAAGTGAGCTTAAGCAGCTCACTTAAGCTCCCTAGCCACATTTCATCAAGTTTGGATAATCCCTGTTCAGATGGTCAACAATTTTGTGTCTGCAGACTGACTTTACAAATTTGGCCACAATTTTCACTCCAATGATCCAAATCTTACCAAATTTTCTTTGTGGGCTTAGTATAACATGCTAAAACTAGTGGTATGTTGGGTTGGTCAAAAAAAGTTGAAAAATGGAATAAAACTAAATAATCACAATTATTTACTTCTAGCAAATGTTTGCATCTTTTTGGTCAACTGAGCATGTACACTTGTTTAACACATCAATATAAGCCTATGAGTCAAGTTTCACTGAGTTTGAACAAGATTTTTCCAATTTACACTCAAGTTCTCGACAATCAATACAGATTTTAGTTTTTACCAAGGTTTTGGTCAGCTTGGTGAACCAAATTCTATGGGCCTTTACAAAAGATGTTTGTACACATGCATGGAGTCTCTGGTATCAACCTTGGCTACTTTTGAGCTGAAAGTAAATAATTGCGGTTATTTACTTTTGGCCCAAAATGAGTTCTTTTTTCAACTTTTTCAGTGGACAGTCTATTTATGAGCTTTTTTAAGCCTCTGAGTCAAGTCAAAACTTAATTTGGCCTAAAATATCAAGAAAAAGTAAATATTCTGATTTTTTGTAAACTCTTGAAAGTTTACCTCAAATGTGTCGTTAAGCTTACCCACTGGTTCATACAACTTTTAAAGCATAATCTTCAGCCGGATTTAGTGGTTGACCCCCGGGGGGTTCACTATATTTAAGACCACTATATCATGTGCGTTCAGGCTCTTTTTCTAAAATCCCTATTCTGTGAATTTTCTAGGAAATATAATGAACCCTTTTCTTTTAAATTCTGTAAATTTTTTGAGATTTGTAAAAAACATATTCTTATGTAAATTTATTTCTGTAAGTTTAAGGGATTTAAATACCCTTCTATTGAACTCACGTGATAGGTTACATACTATGTAAGGTGAACCCCCCGGGGGTTGACCGCCTTTTGGTGTTATTTCTAGCCGTCGACCTGAAATTCTGCAACTTCACATAAACAACTCACAATTGATTCTTTTGGAGTGAGCAATGTTTTGAGATCCCACCTCGGATTCTACTTACCCTACTCCTAGGTTCTACTGCAATGGGATTGTCGAAAGTGTCCACAACTCGTTTTCTTTTTTTTTTATGGTTTTCTAAGCCTTGATCTTAAGACTTATCTCATCCATCAATCATTCTCAAAATCCTAATCTAATCCTACAATACTAGAAGGTACTTAGCAAGTACAACCTACTTCCAAGCTACCTCTACACAGCAAAAGACGACAATCTTAAGCTATGAAGTTTCAAAAAGAGGGTTTTGACTCTAGATGATCCAAAACAAATTTAAAGGACAACTTCACAAGATGCTCATGTTTTTCCCTAGCTTAGGTCTCTTCGATCCCCAACAGCGGCGCCAAATGTGGGACGGGTGTCTAACCTCACTCTATCTTATTGCAGACATAGCCAGAACCACGAATATAATTGTCAATCCATGGGACAAAGCTGACTCAACTAGTGATAAGAGGCTACAAGAGGTTGTCAATCTCTTGGAAAACAAAAAACAACTCGCATATATCTCAAGCTACACTCAAATGACAAAAATCACCAAAAGCTAGTCGCTAATCGGCAAACAAATCACAACCGTTACAGCATCAAACAGCATCCAAACGTTACAAAACTTCTAGGACATGTTTATAAGACCTAGACACACATGCTTATGGTCTCAAATCTCACTTTAGGTCAAGTGCAAAAATCATGATTACAGTGAGTTTTTGACCTAGTTTTTTTTGACCCAGAATGCATCTAAATGCTTATAGCAATGATGCCCCAATACCCCGTCTATACTTTTTTTATGATTTTGAAGCTTAAATTCTTACTTATGATGAGATTAGGCCGCGGGTCGGCGACACCAAAAGATACGGATTACCATGAAATGCTTACGTCAATGTGTAGAGCTATTACCTATGGTTGCAACGCAACAAACGGCACTGCAATGTGACAATCGAAAAGGGAGTAGGAAGCGTAAGAAGGAGAGGAGTGAGCGTCGTTAGCTCACGCTATGTTTCTATTATCCAAAACTTACAAAAATTGGCTTTTATACCTTGGCCAAGGTTTTTGTGGTCAAAACTAATAATCTGGGAGCTCTAACTAAAGATAGGTTGATACAATGTGGAAGCTTGTAGCCCTGGCTCATCAATTACACTGGAGTTACAACATTCCCGATTCATCAAAATAATAAATGTTTTTACAAAGAAATCTCCGAAAAATGTTATCTAAGTTATCTGAGTTATCCGAGTTAGCTTGTTGCTAACATGCAATTAGATCATGGGGGTTTGAAAAGGAAAATAGCTATAGCTACACACACAGTAGAGGGAGAGGGGGAAAGAGAGAGGGGGAGAGACTCACACTCACTGTACTCAATAGACTATAATGTACAATACAATATCTTTATAGCATAGCATAGAATATATCATACATAGAAGCCTTTGCATATAGAACCCAAAAATCTATCGGAGTTGTGAGCCCTTGACTTTCATAAAGGTGCTGATAATATCTAAGATGCTACAAAGGTTTATCTTCCACATAGGCATTGATAAACTAAGGGTGATTTCCCACACCAAAGGCCACAAACTCAACAGGTTTGAGATAGACTTTCATTAGAGTGTTTGGAGATTCCCTTTTGGGTTTTATGATTGCTTTTGCAAGCACATATACATGTAATGCAAGTCACTAGTGTAACGCTAGTTGTCGGGTTACTTTAAGTGCCCATATGTGTGCTATTTGAGGTGCTTCTTGTACATAGTCAAAAATCATGTTAAAACTACAAATTTTTAGCCAAATATTAAAGAATGAACATTGTGGGTTTTTGTGCCTCCTTGCTTCTTTTGGATGCAAATTTGTCTCTCGACTAGCCTTCTCTACGTGTAGTCGTACCGAGATAGCTCTCTATTTGCGTCATTTTTTGCACATAGCGGCATGTAGAATCAATTTTTGATCATCTTCAACTTTCTCACCAATCATTTTTCAATATTTTTTCTTAGATTTAAAGTGACCCAATTGGAGTTATTCTCTCTAGGTTGTTACCACTAGTTCTTTGCAGGGTTATGGCTATGGAAGCCTAGTGGCAAATTGCGTGAGGACAGATTGGGAGGGCATGTATCTATGAATTGTGGAAATGGTGTTGAAATTTTGGGTTTGTGAATTGTGAAATGGGATGCCCTTTTTTGCATATACATTGGTCGGCGTGCACTATAAATCCGTGCTTTAATAGGGTTTGCTCCAATGTGCTATGGTCCTTTGGGTGGGTGTGTGCTTGTAAAATTCCCAAGGGAGTATATTCCTTTTGGTTGGGTTTACTAAGATTTTTTTGGATATGATTTTTGGTGTTGAGGTTGAAGTTTGAACGCTCTTGGGCTATAAAGCTATAGAGGTGTTCCACCTACGTCTTTGGGCGAAAGGAAAAGTGGGACACCTCTATAGCTTTATAGCCCAAGAGCGTTCAGTCTTCAACCTCCATAAAGAAAAATTATATAAAAAAAACTCTAAGTAAACCCCTACCAAAAGGCCTATGCTCCCTTGGGAATACACACACACGTCCACCCCAAGGACTATAGCATATAGAAGTAAAACGCTGTCAAATCATGGATTTACAGCACACGCCAACCAATGCATATGAATACAAGGGCCTCCCCTTTCACAATTAAACATAAAAACCCTACAATCTCAACATAAATTTCATGATTCATAGATGCATGCCCTCCCAATTTGTTTGCATGCAATTTGCCTCTAGGCTACCATAGCTATAACCTTGCAGAGAACTAGTCGTAACCTAAAGAGCATAACTCGCATTGGGGCACTTTAAATCTTGGAAAAAAAGGTTGAAAAATGACTAACAAGAAAAGTGAGTATGACCAAATCTGATTCTACATGCCGCTATGTGCAAAATTGGGGCAAACAAAGAGCTTTCCCGGTACGACTACACAAAGAAGGTAAGGCAAGGAAAATAACTACATCCAAAAGCATCAAGGATGCACAACGATTCAAAACCTGAAAGTTTTTAAACTTTGGTTGAACATTTTTAAGTTTTTACATGATTTATAGTTTCATACAAGTCTCACTTAAAAAAACTCACTAGCAAGTAGTTACAATAACCTGGCAGCTGGCGCTACACTAGCGACTTGCCTTGCATGTACATGTGTTTGCTAAAGCAATAGTAATCCCACAAAACAAAAATCCACATACCCTTTTGGCATCGAGCATTATGATCATATGTACAAATTTACAAAAAACGGGGTTTTGAAAATGCACCCAACATCGTTTGCCACACCCCAGCCTGCTAGATTATTCATTATTATCAGGCAGCAAAAAAGAGATCTTGTAAACCAGATGAGGAAGTCTTCATTTCATTTTCATAATTAGCCACATGATCGAGAAATTCCTCAAAAGAAGACTTATCCTATCACAGTCATCAACCTTGCCATATACTTCTTCAACCTGTAGCCATTCACACGTCTTTATGTGGGGTACCATCCAAGTCAGTAAGCCGATGTGTGCCATTGGAAAACCTATTTTAAACCAAAAAGGACCTCGCCACTTGATTTGAAACTTATTTTAAAAATTATTATCAAGCTTGATACTATAGTATAGAACCATGTCACCCTTCTTGATGTCTTTGTCCTTCACCTTCTCATTTGTCTTTGCTTGATTGTTCTTCAGTACCTGTTCATAATACTAAAATGACAACAACTTGTCCAATTGTACACATTGAAAATATAAAAGTATTTCCTTGAGTGCATTATTAGGCTCATCTTCAAGCTTTAGCATCATCCTCAAAGTTGGTATCTCCACTTCAATAGGAAGCAAAGCCTCTTTGCCAAAAACTAGGTGGAAGGGAGAGAAACCAGTACCTCTTTTGATGACAGTCATGTAAGTCCATAGAGCACAATGTAGCTTTAAATCCCAAGTCTTTGCATTTTTTTGTCACCTTTGTAAGCATCCTTATGAGATTTCCATTAAACCTTTCATTCATACAATTACATTGGGGATAATAGGTAGTAGTAAACCTATGATTCATATGAAGCTTCTCACATAGATAATCCACCAGTTCTCCCCTGAATTATGGATCCTTGTAAGAAAGTAACTCCAATGGAATTCCAAACTTGCAAAAAATATATTCATATAAAAATTGGTAAACATCTTTTCTTGTGATTATCTTAACAGCTTTGGCATCGGGGCACCTAGATAGATAGTCAACATCAGTAAGTATGTTACATTTGCCTCTAGCTATCATAGGTATCAAGACCCCACTTCTCAAACACATCATAAGCCACAATTTTTCCTTTAATTTTTGATTTGAGAACCCCATTTTCCATGCTTTGGCACTCTCTACAAGACTTGCACCAATGATGAACATTGCTTGGTCACACATACCCCTCCTGCATAATTTTATGCAAAGTGATCTTTGAAGCAAACTGACCACCACAATAACCATCATGATTATCCTCTAGAATTCTATAAATTTTCTCTTTCCAAGGCACTTTTTGCATCACAAGATCAATCCCTTTCATATACAAGATATCACCAAGCAGTATATACCTTTTGGCATAGTGAAGGAAGGCATACGTCTTTGATTTCTCCAACTTTGATGGAAGCTTACCTATTTGTAGAAACTCTTCTTCCCTCTCCAAATCTTCCCTTCCCAAATAAAGAGGAGAATCAGCCCTTATCACATACAATTGGCCAATTGAATCTTGTGTTGCACTGCATGTGCTTCTTCATTTTGAGACCTATCTACATGCCTTAAACTCCAAGATTCAAAAAACACATATTTTTTAGCCTTGGATTCTTACTTTTCCACACCCCAAAACTATTAGGAAAGGGCATAGCTAACTAAATATTATAGTAGTTTACTACTTAATGGATACAGATAAATTTTACACATGAGAGATTATAGAGTAGAGAGAGAGAGAGAGAGAGAGAGAGAGAGAGAGAGAGAGAGAGAGAGAGACATGATATATGTGGTTCACCCAATATGGGCTAAGTCCATGGAAAAGCATCTACTCAATGGATTTAGTACTTCAAACTAAAAGTAGGTTACAAAGCGATTATACCCTTAATGGAACTCTTGCCTTGCTTTGCTCTCACCACCTCACACACACCTTGTTTAATAAACTTCACAATGCCCTTTTTGTGTAGAAGAGGCCTCCTTTTATAGTCCAAAATGAATGCCCTCTCTCATGAGAGGCCCCCATGTGTAGCCGCCCTTGCCTAGACAAGTCCAAGTTGAATTCTCCCATGTGCCCATGTGTAGCCACCCTTGAGAAGACAAGTCCACCTAATTGGCCATCAACCATTGAATTGAGCCACCGGCCAAAGAATTTTGCCCACCATCCATGACTACCGGCCACTAGCCACCCGATTGACCATTTGCCGATCACTTTCTGACCGCCCTTCAGCCATAATATTCCGGCAAAAGTGGAATATTTTGACAAACTCAGGCTCCATATTTAACAATCTCCCACTTAGAGACTGATCTCCACACCAAACCTATGACTTCTTTCTATCTTGGCTTCTTATCCTTGAATATCAATTGAAGATGAGAAAAAGCTCAACTTCTCCTTGTTAACCACCTTTGTTAACACATTCGCCCAATTTTCACTTGTGTGCTTTTTCTAGCTTTAGTTGTCCCTCTTCCAAAGGAGTACATATGAAGTGATATCTCACCTGAATGTGCTTTTTACTTGAGTGAAAGGCTTAATTATTTTCAAGATAAATGGCTCTTTGATTGTCATTGTATAAGACGCAATTGTCTTGCTTGCATCCAAGCTCCTCCAAGACTCTGTGAAGCCACATAATTTCTTTGCTTTCCTCCTTCATTGCTACATATTTTTCTTCCATGGTAGAAAGTGAGACCACTTTTTACAGCTTTAAAGCCCAACTTACTGCAATGCCTCTAACGATGAAGATGTAGCTAGTAGTGCTCCTTCAATTGTCTTTGTAACCTGCCATATTTGCATCATCATACACTTGCAATAAAATGTCAGTGCCTCTAAAATACAAAGCATTCATGTTTTTTTCCTTTAGATACTTTAATATCCACTTCACAACTTGCCAATGCTCTTTCCCTTGATTATCCATGACCCTACTCACAACGCCCACTGCATGTGTAATATCTAGACTTGTCAAACCATATCATACATTAGAGAACCTACCACTGCAGCATATGGAACTTTATACGTATAGGCTATCTCCTCTTGTGTATTTGGACACATATCCTTGGTTAGTTTAAAGTGACTATCCAAAAGTGTGGAAACCAATTTTGCATCTTTCATTCAAAGCCTTTCTAGTATCTTCTTGATGTAATCCTCTTGATATAGAGTTATTGCCTTTATCTTTCATTGAAAAAGATTTACACAGCTCCTCTTTTAGGTCTTTGATATTCTGCATGCTAGCACTTGTAATTAGAATGTCAAAAAATTACAAAATTAGGATGATAAACTTCCCATCTTCTAAATTCTTTGTGTAGACGCAGCGGTTTGAGTTACATCTTTTGAATCCATGATACAAAATCATCCATCGATCAAACTTCAAGTGCCACTTTCTTTATGCTTGCTTTAGACCATACAAGATATTCTTTAATTTGCAAACCATTTCTCCTTACCCTTTACTTCATATGTCTTTGGTTGAAGCATGTAAATATTCTCCTCCAAGTCACCATGAGGGAATTCCATATTTACATCCAATCTCTAAAGATTTAAGTCATAAGCATCCACAAGGATTTAAAAAAGCCTAATTGAGTTCATATTACAACAAAAGAAAATATTTCATTGAAGTCAATACCTTTTTTTTTAGAAAACCCTTTTACCGCAAGCCTCGACTTGTACCTTTTCTTCCCACCTTCTTCTTCCTTCAGCTTGTACACCCATTTGTTCTGAAGTGCCCGCTTATCTTTAGGCAACTCAACTAGCTCCAATGTCTGGTTGTGATGTAATGAGTCCATATACACTTGCATGATGATCATCCATTCGTCTTTGGATTCGTGTTTCATAGATTCTTCGTATGATTTTGGCTCTCCAAATTTTGAGACAGAGAGATGGTTAAAGGAAGGAACAAACCTTTTTGAGAGGTCTACTTGCTCTTGTAGATCTTTGGGGCATAGGTTGAGGCTCCTCATTTGGTTGACGTTGTTTCACATTGTCACCGCTTTCAATCCTTGAGTCTTCACCATCCTCAAGCTCCATGTACTCATCACATGTATCTTTTGTTTGTTTTCTTTCCAAGTAATCTTTGTACATATTTTTTTCATTGAAAATTACATCCCTACTTCTAAAGATTTTACCATCTTTAGGATTCCATAGGTGATACCCAAAGTTAGCTTCTCCAAAGCCAATGAAGAAACACTTTTTGGACTTTGCATCCAGCGTTGACCTTAGACTTCTATCTATGTTCATAAAAGCCTTGCATCCAAACACTTTGAGAAATGCATAGTTCATCGGTTTACCTGTCCATGCCTCTTTTGGAACTCCCCTATCCAATGTCATTGAGGGTGACCGATTGATTAAGTACACATACGTACTTACCGCTTTAGCCCAAAGCTCAAGCGATAGGCATGCATGTATCCACATGATTTGTGCTTGCTCTATGATTTTTATGTTCATTCTTTATGAAATTCCATTTTGTTGAGGTGCCATTGGGATTGTCCTTTGCCTCCAAATGCTGTTGTTAGCACAAAAGGTTTCAAAAGCTTGGCTGCAATATTTGTCTTGATTGTCGGATCTGAGGCATTTAAGCTTGGTACCTACTTCATTCTCCACAATGGATTTCCACCTTTGAATTATGAAAAACACATTGGATTTATTCTTCATTGCATAAATCCATGCTTTCCTAGCTGCATTGTCTATGAGTCTTACATAGTACAATGAGCCACCAAGGGATGGTGTACTTGTGCTAGTTATAAGCTAACACAACTCAAAAACACTTTTGGAGGTGCATTTTTTATGAACCGTACTTTGTAAAACATCATTTTTGGTATAATCTAGAAGCCGATTTTGCCTACAGTTAGTGAATTACTTCGTGAATTGGAGTCGGGGATATATGCTTCCAAGTTGTACCCATTTTATTCTATCTTTAGGGCTCATATGAGTTAACTCTAACCTAAAAGCCTTGGCTAAGGTATACAATACACTTTTGTAAAGTTTTTCTCAAGTTTTTGGATAATGTAAACAGAGCGTACTATTGCAGTGCTCTCTCTATTGTCTCTCTAGAGCTCTATCTCCCTGTTGGATTATGTGTTTGGTTAGCTTTCTATCCCATTGCAATTGTAGGTGAAAGCTCTATGTAACAAGGTAAGCCATTGTGGTAGTTTTGTTGTATTTGTTGTCGCCAACCCACCACTTGATGTAGTTCATAACACAAGATTTAAGCACCTTAACTGAAAATTAGTTATAGGAGAGGTGTTAGGGTATCAATGCTAAGCTATCCATCACATTCTAAACCAAAAATGACTAGGTCAAAAATGCACTACTGTAAATAATCATGATTTTTGCAAGATACCCAAAGTGAGAGTTAAGCTCCTATTTGAGTGTATCTAGGTCTTGACTACTTGTCCTATCAACTTGGTAAGGTTTGGAAGTGGTGAGTCCAAGAAACTAGCATGTTTAGCTCGCCAAATAGCGACTAGCTTTTGATAATGATGTATGTTTGAGTGTAGCTTCTAAAGGAGATAGATAGATATGTTTTTTGGGAGATTGACATCCTCTTGTAGCTTTCATGAACTAGTCAAGTCTGCTTCATCCCATGAGATAGATAGATATGTTTTCTGGGAGGTTGACACTCTCTTGTAGCTTCCATACATTAGTCAAGTCTACTTCATCCCATGGATTGACAATTATGTTCGTGGTTCTCGATATGTCTGCAATAAGACAAGTGTGAGGCTTGGAAGCCCACCCACAGTTGGTGCCATTTCTTGGGAACGAAGTAACCTAAACTAGAGAAAACAAGAGAACATAGTGAAAATTGTCATTGACTTCCTCTAGCTCACCTAGAGTACAAACTTTCATTTTAAAACCGCCAGTTGGGAATTGTCATCCTTAGCTGTGTGGAGGTAACTTGGAAGTAAAGGTACTTGCCAAGAGCCTTTCTAGGATTACAATTAGTTTGTTAAAATAGCTCGACAACTAGAGTGCATCAAAGTCTAGAGTTAAAGCTTGCCAAAAATTGAAGAAAGCAAGAAAACAGTGCAAGTAAAAACTTTCCACCACCCATGATCAACGACCATTAGGAGTAAAATAAGTAGTCTAAGACGGATTCTTGATTCAGTTCATAATCCAAACGAGTGATCCTTGAGATTGTTTTGGTGGATTTCAGATTTTTAGATTCTACAAGTCTCAGTTATTCAACCAAACTAAGGTTCATTGCAGAGATTTTGATTAAGTGATGATCCATATGAAACCTTGAGTAAGTTGGAAGGTGTACTTAAGGTAAGTTTATAAAAGTTTGCAAAAATAAAGATTATTTTCTTCCACTTGAGGATTTTGAGAGAATTTCATTCTAACTCCACAAAAGTGCTTGGAAAGTGTTTGTAATAGACTATATAGGGTCACAGTATCCAAAATTTCCCAAAACAGCTCAGAAGAAAATAATCGTGATTATTTTCCACTGTTGGATTTTGGCAACATTTGCTAAGATTGAGTCTAGCACTATACCATACATGCCTATATGAGTGATTTCTGTGATTTTGACCATAGTTGAACTCAAAATTTGTACCAGATCTAGTGAAACATGGCCAAGGGGCTAGTAAATAAGAGAATAACTATGGCCAAGAGAATAATCGCAATTAATTATGACATACACCTTTTTCCATAAATGAAACTCAGTGGGAATTTGGGAGTTGTAATAGTTGAAAGCAACTCTCTCATTTTACTATCATTGATACTTATTTTACTAGTGTGATCTTGTGTAGTTGCAGATACCTTCTTGTCCTTTGTTATCTCAATTTCATCACCATGGAGAACAAAAACTGATATAATAGCCGATGTGGTCATAGACAATGTAAAAGAAGAACGGGTTGAAGTGCCGAATCAAATGAGATAGGATATGCTATCAAAGGTGACATGTAGTGCTCTATTGGTGGCCATGCTGATGATGGTAGCAGTGGAAATTACTGTGGCAGTACAATTTGCTCAAAGCTTTCCAAAGGAGGATAAATCTGAGTCTAGGGATAGCCAATCTAGCCTACCAAGTCAACAAGAGGATCATGGTGAGCAAAAAACGAGGGGGTTCGGCATCTTTCTGATGCTCTAATGTCATGGGTGTTGACCAAGAAGAGGAGCAACTGGAGAAGCCTTTGGATTGCTACAATGATTCTATGGAAACAAGCCTTTTGGGCCAGGTATACTGTGAAAGTGGAGCTGATTGGGGCTTTGATGATGCCGAGGATACTGATAACCGATTTTCAGAAATCAAGAAAAAAAAAGAAAAAGGTTTATCTTTCCTCTGCCCAAAGCACGACAACACCACCGGAGGGCTTGACAATTCCCCGATCAATCGGTGAGCCACAAATTCTCTCTCTCTTTTCCCTGCCCCGCCATCGCCCATGCGGCCCAGCTCTGGCGGCACCCCTGGGCATGGCCCATCACTATCCATCATTAGCCCCGGCTTTTGGAGCCGCAGCTACAAGAACCGACCCCAATCGGGGAGAAGCACAATATGAGAAAACAATGAAAAAAAAACGTTTTTTACATTCACAGGCGGGCCGCCACCAATTTGGCCACCTCTCTCTCTCTCTCTCTCTCTCTCACTCTCTCTCTCTCTCTCTCTCTCTCTCTCTCTCTCTCTCTCTCTCTCTCTCTCTCTCTCTCTCTCTCTCTCTCTCTCTCTCTCTCTCCTGCTCGGCTCCGCCAATCCACCATCTCTCTCTTCTCTGCTCCTGTGTCACCCAGCCCAAAGGGCGCATAAAAACAAACCGCCACTGGCTTTTCTTCACTGGCAGGCCACCATGCTTTTACAAAGTGTCCCTCTCTCTCTTTCATTATTTTTCACACCATCTCTCTCTCTCTCTTACCTCTCTCGCTCATCCATACTCCTTCCCGGGGGGCCACCATACCTCACCCACCCTCTCCTCTCGTCCACACTCTCTTGGCCTCTCACACACTCCCTCTCCTCTCCTCTTGCTTTTCCTTCTGGTGGGCCGGCGCATAATATTCTCTCTTTCTCTCTTCCCTTACCCCCCTCGGCCCTTCACCCTATTATCATTTTATTTCTCTCTCTCTCCCTCCCTCGATTCACTCTCTCTCTGTCGCTCTCTGGGGAGACGGCCCATGCGGGCGCATAATAATATTCTCTTTCTCTCTCATAACCCAACATCCCTACTCTCCCCACCCTGTTGACCTTACCTCCCTCTCCCTCGTTCTGTTCGCCAAACCCCCGAGCCCGCCCTCTCTTTCTCTTGCACTCCTCGCGTTCAGGCCACGCGAGCCCGCGAGCCAATCTCCCTCCCTCTCTCTTCCGCACTCTCGGCCCATGCGGGCGCAGCATCTCAGAGTCATTCTCTCTCTCTCTCTCTTATTCACACCACACACACACACACACACACACTCACTCACACACTCCCCTCCCCTGGCTCGCTCACCATCCCGCCCTCTCTCTCTCGTAGGCCCGTGCAGGCACCGCCATCACAGATCCGCTCTCTCCCTCTCTAAACACACACACCCCCCATTGCACTCTCTCTCTCTCTCTCTCTCTCTCTCTCTCTCTCTCTCTCTCTCTCTCTCTCTCTCTCTCTCTCTCTCTCTCTCACCTCTCTCTCTCCCCCAGCACTCGCTCCCTATCCCTCTCTCATTCTTGTTTTCTCTCTCAATTTCCCTGTGTAGAAGCACCATTAATATATATATATATATATATAAACTATGTACTCCCTTCATTCCCACCCACACACACACACCTGCTTACACACCCACACACAACCCCGAGCCATACGCACACATACTCACAGCACTTTTTTATATAAAAAGCACTCACACATTACTCACGCACTCACATTATAGCACACACGCCCACGCGCACGAACATAAACACACCAAAAATGCACGCATATACGCACACACCAAAAAATTAAAAAACGAAGGAATTGACGTCATCAACAAAAAAAAAGAAGACCAAGTCGCGCGTTGCCGACACCAAAACAAGAAAAGACACCGAAGGCATGCCCCGACCGGCCCCGAAAACGACGAAGGCGCTACATCAACGCACCAGCTAAGCCCCCCATTCAACGGCATCTCATCCATGACGCCCTCTTCAGTGAAATCCGTAGGTTGTCATCATCTTTCCCAGTTTTAAACCAAATCTTGTAAAAAATCCCAATTTGTAAATTATCGCCTCTCTCTAGGTGATGGCCACAAAGGCCCACCTAGGAGTTTTCATTTTCAAAATCCCCAAGACAAAGCAAAGTTCAACCATCTAGGCCCACTGCCTTGCTTTGTCTCCCCTTATTAGGGCCCTAAACCTAATCAGATTACCCTAACCTAAAGAAATCAGCACCTATAAAAAGGCACTAAGAGGTGGGACGGATTGGCAACGAGAGAGGGGATTTAGTGTAGCATTGTGGGAATGAGCACTATGTGAAGAATCCATGTCTACACCTTGACTTCAATGGTCCCCACACACACACTCACACTAGCAGAAATAATCGTGTCTATGAGTCACCTCTAGAGAACGCACTATTAGGCTCTCTCTCTCTCTCTCTCTCTCTCTCTCTCTCTCTCTCTCTCTCTCTCTCTCTCTCTCTCTCTCTCTCTCTATCGCCATGGTTGCCACCTCGCCAAAAATAAGGTTGCTGTAAATATTGCATGAAAATAGTTTTCCCTCACACCCCGAGGGTTTTCATCACCTGCATCATTCCCTCTCCCTCTCTCTCTCTCTCTCTCTCTCTCTCTCTCTCTCTGTGTGTGTGTGTGTGTGTGTGTGTGTGTGTGTGTGTGTGTGTGTGTGTGTGTGTGTGTGTAGAGTTTGTGTTATTTCCAATCACTATTGTCTGCATCCTAGCCGCTCAAATCTAGGTGGTGCCCTCTATTCGCTTCACCATGGCCGGCTCGACGTGCATCGGCTCTTGGTGTTTTGAGGCCGACGGGCCCGTGTCGCACTTTGTGCTTGTCATTTGGTGCCCCAATGAGGAGGGATTCTCAAAAACCTCCAGTTTACAATGCTAAAGACAACGCACATCATCAACCATGGACGAATGGCTGAAAGAATTCTCTAACTGGAGAACAAAGGAGGAGAAGACTGGAGAAGCACTGACCGCCTTCATCAAAGTGCTGGTGCCAGAATACACCATCGTAAACATCCAAGAGGTAAATTCTTCATCTTGTATTTCTTTTGCTAACTACAAATAGAGATCATCAGGTGGGAAGGCTATGAAATGTTATCACTGTTGTCAACCAGAGAATTCTGTCAATGAGTGCCGACAGAGGAAGTGAAGGAAGAACGATGAGTTTTTCTTTTGAAAACTGTAGCACTCTCACGATGGTCAGATTTTTTGTGCACCAAGCGTTTTCTCTCTAATGGTCCGAGAGGAGTCGTAACTGCATCAACCACAAAGTCTAAGCCAGAACGCCTAAAGCATTTGGTGGATGCAAGTGGGCCTATGCTCTCTCTAGGCCTAGAGAGGTCAAATGAAGTTCGACCACCCAAGCACCACTATCGCATGTAGAATGGAAATTCGATTGAGGTATACTCTTCTCGCCCTGTACCTAATGTGGAGGATTGTGCGGACTTCTACAAGAGGTAGAGGCATGTGGTGAAGGTGTCACCTCATCAACATCTGAGGTACGCAGCCCTAGTGGTCAAATCCTTGCCCTACACCCGACATGGATAATAACAAGAGGCCAGAAGTCTTTCCTTTCCATTTCTTGCAACACATGCATGTAAAAATATATATTGATAGGAAGATATTCTACCAGCAAAAGATTTTTTTCCTATTCCGAGCAGAAATGCTTGATGAAATCCTTAGATCCCCACATCCCATCATCTTGTCCCTTCTGGATTACTACCACTCTTTTGATGTAAGCATCTTTATTTTGTTCTAGCTTTGTGATCCATTTTTATCCTGTTTTAAATCCATCCACCCAACCCTGTAAAAAGACGCTATGAGCCGCTAATGTCATTTATGTTTTAAAAAAAGGAAATCGTAATTTCCTACTCATTGAACTACTATCGTGGCAAGTGTTTCTTTCCCCACATTCAGTGGAAAGAAGGGAGAAGACATCACCATCGATTTCTGGATGACTTCGACATCCCTTGTGTGGTTTCCAACAAGGATGACAACGCCTCACGACTACAAATTTTTCCTCTATTGATAAAAGTAGAGGCCAAGTCTTGGTACAATGCTTTGCCCTAAGCTACCAAAAATGCATGGGATGTACTATGTGTTGCCTTTGTGAAAAGGTTTGGTGGAGGCACAACCTCAGAAAAGTTATGGCAGCTACTGACGGAGTTAAAGCAGGGAGGTCTATTAGAGTATGCCACTTACGAATCCAATTTTGTGGATTTGTGGGAGCAATGGGTTTCCTCACTAGAGGAAGGTGAAGGAGTGCCTAATTTCTTGAAGAAGGACCGTCTCATTGCTAGCCTATGGTCGCCGCTTGAAGAGAAGGTGAAGGGGAGGTTCCCTGCAATGTATGAGTTGGGAGTGGAAGTAGCCCGCCTTAAAGACAAGAAGCTGCACATGCAATCAAGAGTCAACAAGTTAGAGGAATCAAGCTCAGTCCAATTAACCCCAGTGACTGCAACAGCCGTTCATAAAACCCAACCACATGAGGCATCAAAAGAGTAGCAAGACCTGTTGAGTCGCATCACTACTTAGCTTGAAAGTTTATCCGTGCATTTGGTGCAGCAAGTGCATGCACCTATCAGAAATCCAAAGCAAGGGAGAGGACAACGAAGGGAAAACCAAGAGTACCACTGCTACAATTGCAGGGAAGACGGCCATGGCATGTACTACTATCCACATCCAAGAAGGCAAAATTTCAATAGAGGAGGAAGACAAAATCCGATTTCTCCACCAAGGGCAAGGTCACCACCACCCAAGCAACCAATCCCACTTGTTCAAATCTACCACCAGCTTCAACCACAACTAGTCTCACCAGTTCAAGTCCTACAACCACCGATGCAACCACCGCCACAATCACCACTTACACTCATCCTACGTCCACCACCAATTGGTACCCGCACACCAAGTGTCATTGGTCTTGAAAAAGAGGTCAAGATGAAGATAACAGAATAAGGATCAAGTGAGAAGTTTTTTCAAAGGACTAAAGCAGTGGAACAAGAAGTTAAAGAATCAAAAGATGCTACCCCAGTGAGGGAGGTAAGTTAAGAAAATCATGATGCAAATGTTAGTACATCTCTAACCCTAGATGAGATAGGCACCAAAGCGATCAATCACCAGCATTGGGCAGTAAGGGTAAGAAGGTGTAAAGTGTTGATCAGGCCTCGTCATAGTAAGAGGAATGCAAAGAGCATGGAAGATACAAGAGAAGAAGAAACCCATCTTACTAGCAAGGCTTTGCAGAAGATGGAGAACATATCAAGCAAAGGGGAGGGCTTTGAAAACAGAAGCCTCTACACCATCATGGACCAAGAACAGTGTAATGAGCTGAAGGAATCTGGCATCAAGGAAGTTTCACTAGAGGACCATAACGAAGAGGTAAGTATGAATGAAGGTTTGGAGTTGGATATTGCTCCAAATGCTTGGCAGCCGAGCAAGACTTTATTGTGTAGTGTCATAGACTTAGAGATGGGTAATGTCTCTAGTCTACTGAAAGGTGTTATAAACTTGGAGATGGGTAATGCCTCCAGTTTATGTGAGGATTTTTCAGAGTAAGTTTGATGATCAACATGTTGCCAACCTTTTAAGGATGTTCCGGACTCCTCCACAATGCAGCATTGTGTTTGCATGGGATGCATCAGACCTATGGTTATGGTTAACCACTAGGACATATAGAGGTAAGATCAACATGGAGATAAAATTTAAGGAGCCATGGATAGACAAAAGGCTGATGGAATGCAATAATGAAGGCCTCATTCCCAATTTGGTGCATTTTTTTCATATACTGCATCCCCTCTTTGGAAAGAGATAAGTGGATTACGCTTGTATTTAAGCCGCAAGGTAGGTGGCTTACTATCAATATCAGAAAAGACAGCTGACATGTTTGAGTACACCCAAGAGAAGCATGATATGCTTACAGGTTTTTCCAATTGCGACAGTAAGAAAGATCTTGAATGTGAGGGCCATACCAAGACTAGACCCTACTCACCTCCCTCAGTCTTCTAGACCGTTCCAAGGAGTGACGTAGATCTATCTGCAGTATCCCTCCCACTTGGGACCGACATTCAGACAGAACTCCGGCCTATCTCGAATGTCAACCCAAGGGGGTACATCCTTCTGGGGCTCTGATACCACTTGTGAGGGCCATACCTAGACTCGACCCTACTCACCTCCCTCAGTCCTCCAGACCGTCCTAGGGAATGACGTAGATCTATCTGCAAGTATCCCTCCCACTTGGGATCGACACTCAGACAGGACTCCGGTCTATCTCGAATGCCAACCCGAGGGGGTAAATCCCTTCATTCAATGATTCTATCCGATTCTCATAATCAATCTGTCCTTGACAGCTTTTCGCACCCAAAATTGTGGTCCTTACTCTTGATTCTCTTGATCTTTAACTTGAGGATCTGATCTTGCTTTCTTGTTCTCCCTTGGTTCATGGCGATAACCCCTTTTTCCTAACAAGCAGGCACGATAGTTATCACTTTCCCCTAAGAAGAGGGATCTTGCAATCCTACCTGGTCCCGCTCGTCCCCGATTACCCATTTTTATCCCACGTAGTCCTAGTGTTTAACATTAAAAATTTAAATCAGCATCCGGCCATCTGACCCTCCGGATCCGTCCACCCACCGCACCATTTGATGATAATCCCTTCCTGACGTAGTACTTAACTACTACGAAATCAGGAAGACAACAGTCTATCAAACATCATCAAACAACAAGCAGCATGTAATCTGTTGCATACCCTCGTTCAGGGAAATTCATCTGGTTGTTCCCACCAGATCTTTATTTAGAAACTTTTAATTCATTTTCTTTCCTTTATTTGCTATAATTAGCTTGTAACTAGTTTTATTACTAATCATGCAACACATTTAATTTCAACCAATTCATCTTGCCTCCCCATTCAAGCCAAGAAAATCGGTTACAAGCAATCAAAATGGCAACACCTTCACAATATTCCCAGAATTAAGTGTTTGGGAAAGGCTCCTCAAGTAATTTAATCATTCCTTCCTAAGCATTTTATTTCGAGAGGTATAGCACCATTTGGTGACAGATACACATGATAGCCCCTATATTCCTAGCCTTTCTAGTTCCTTTTTAAGCAACCAAGTCAAACAAATTTCCTTAATTAAATTCACACCATCCTCCCTGAGAATAACCTTCTCAGCTAACTATTGGCATCAGGCCATACCCGGATTATGGCTGATTTCCAATAAGATACCGCACGTACTTCACCCGGCCGAGCAAAAATAAAACAAACCCATTCATCCCTTATCCCTCAGGCATGAATGACCTAGGTATAACAACTTGCCGATTACGCTACCCTAGCCGAAAAGGGCCAATCTCTGACAAGTTCTCCGAGAGAATCCTCTCAATGGGCCAGCCTTTCAATCAAATTGACCCCAAAAAGATCCATCTTGGTTTCCGGTCATTTCCAGACAATCTTCAAAACTCCTAGAGTTAAATCTATGTTTTGCAATGGGCTGTCCCTATCACCTCTCGAGATTCCTTTTTAACTCCTAGTTGGTAATTCCCAGGTTCATTCATTTATAAACCTTAATTCCTACTTTCATTAATTATCTACCAACCAAGTTTATTTAGAAAATACAATCGAGTTTTTGCCATAGGCAGTTTGATGGTTAATTCTCTCCGGAAAAGCCAACTTTCTAAGTTCAATCCCCGTTTTGTTGATTCCCAGGTTTTTGCAATCCTTTGCCATCCATGGGGCATCTCCATGGAAGCTTGTAGAGTTTTCGGTTCCAACAACACAGAGATCAATTCCGCAAAGTTATCCCCTATCTCCCCCATCCCGTATTTGCAAACAAATTTGAAAATTGAAAAACTTTAGAAATACTCTTCAATACCAAAAATTGAACTACTTCTATCGAGTTTAGACAACTATTCTCTTATTATGGTGCCTAGCTTTCCATTTTAGGAAGCTAGAAGGTCTCCTATAAATTATGAGTTTTCGAGCTTTCCATTAAAGCTTAAACCTAAAATACAAGGTAGTCACTCAAGCTTATACCTAAGTGCAAAGTTACCATTAATGCTTAGCTTAAGAGTGCAAATCTACCTTTGAAACTTAACTTAATGATGCATAGATACTCTTAGCACTTAACCCTAATTGCGAGGTTTCCATTAAATCTTAAACCTAAAATACAAGGTAGTCACTAAAGCTTACACCTAAGTGCAAAGTTACCATTAAATCTTAGCTTACGAGACCAAATCTACCTTTGAAGCTTAACTTTATGATGCATAGATACTCTTATCACTTGACCCTAATTGCAAGGTTTTCATTAAAGCTTAAACCTAAAAATGCAAGGCAATCACTAAAGATCACATCTAAGTGCAAAGTTACCATTAAATCTTAGCTTACCAGAGCAAATCTACCCTTGAAGCTTAACTTTATGATGCGTAGATGCTCTTATCATTTAACCCTAATTGCAAGGTTTTCATTAAAGCTTAAAACTTAAAAATGCAAGGTAATCACTAAAGCTTACATCTAAGTGTAAAGTTACCATTAAATCTTAGCTTACAGGTGCAAATCTACCTTTGAAGCTTAACTTTATGATGCATGAATACCATTAATACTTAACCCTAATTCCAAGGTTACCATTAAAACTTAAACCTAAATGATGCACATAAACCTTCCTAGTATTAAAACACATGGATTAATAATCCTACTAGAAATGAAGATTACCTCCTCTAAGCAAGAGGGAAGTGGGGTTGAAGTCCTTCTTGAAGAGATGTGAGGCTCAAGAAGGAAGGAAAGGGATTTATGGTGAAGAGGAAGGAGAGAGGATCTTCTTCACAAAACCCTCAAGGTTTGGCCTTCAAGAGAAGAAGAGAGTTGAGGGTTTGGCCTTCAAGAGAGGGAGAGATCAAGAGCAAGGTTTAATGGAAACCTTGATTTACTTAAGCATAATCTTGAGCATGGAAAATATGCAAGTAGCTTAGCAATATGTGTGTGTAAAATTACAAAGGAGAGGGGGTGCTTATATAGGAAATGGTGGGTGAAATTCTCTTCTCAATTCCCATTGGACCCCAATTCTCTTCTCAATTCCTATTGGACCCCAAATTCTCTTCTCAAATGCTATTGGACCCTATTTATTTTATCAAATGCTATTGGACCCAAATTCTCTTCTTAATTCCTATTGGACCCCATTTTCTTCTTAGTTCTTATCTCTATTATTTTCTAAGCTGAAAAAAGTTATGAATGGCTCTAGGGTTTAGGGAGGGACCTTACAAACTCCCCAACAAAAAGAAAGAGTTGTCCTCAGCTTGGGACATGCTTTAGAGAATAGACAGACTCCATCTTGGGTCAACTTATAATTGAAGATAGTCAGTAACTTTAGGGTATTTAGATTAAAGTACATTGAAGCTGGTATGGACCTTGAATAGTACACTTCTCTTGTACTTTTAGCACTGGCTCAAAAGTCTTAATCATAAAGAATTCTTAATGACTCGGGGTTACTTTAATTACTGAGTGTGATCTTACTCAACAAGGTATTTTTCCTTTGGTGTGACCGGATTGTCTTTCTCTTGTTAGGTCTCTATCTAGCCTTAATACGCTTTGTAAAAATCTTACCATTCTCTTCTAAACTTTAACTTTTTTCGTTTTGAGCGTTGACTCGTTTCTCTATTAATATCATCCAACTGATACCATGTTCTTGAGAGTTAAGGATTTCATACTAATATTTCAATTAAATCTTGCAATATCTCCTCCCGTGTGTACCCAATTTTATTTCCTCCATCCTTATTTCTCTTATGTCTGTAGCTTACTGCTTCAACTTTCACTTGGTAATTAGATATTTTGAGTATCATAACAATTTAGACTTGTAAAACACCATAGAAGATTTGAATTTCAAAAGAATTGACTGACTAAAGATGCTTGAATACCATAAATTTGACGATTGAGTACATCTGCATAAAAATTACATAAAGTGCCATAGATATCTTGAAGAATAATTATCAATTGTTCCAAAGAACCAACCAAAATATGATCAAGGGTTTGGACAAAAGGGAGATATTGATTTGATTCCAAAAGGTCCACAATATCTAAGTTCAAGCTTACAAAATTTTCCTAGCTTTAAGGAGTTGCGTTTGGGTTTGACTTTGAGAAAAACTTGTTCGTCTTTGCTAAAGCTTCTAGCGAAGCAGTGAAGATCAGTTTAGCTCTTCTGCCTATCACTAGCTCTCTTCAGGTTGTCTCTAATGACTAGAAGTTGATGATCCATCTCTTCCATGATAGACTTAGTGGCAGGATCATGAAGAGCTGGGTCAGCTAATCGAAGAGGGACTAAACATTCCTGACTATACAGGGCTTTAAAGGGTGACATTCCGAGGCTACGATGGTGAGAAGAGTTATAAGCAAACTCAACTAGGGAAGAAACTTGATCCATTGCTTGGGCTGTTGGTTGCAGTATGCTCGAAGCATATCTTCAATGACTTGATTCACTTGCTCAGTTTGACCATCAATTTTCGGATGATATGCTGAGTTGAGATTCAGTTGGGTACCCAGAGATAGAAACACGGCTTGCCAAAACTCAGAAGTGAATTTGGCATCCCGATCACTGATGATTCTTGCAGGGATTCCATGTAATCGTACTACCTCTTTGACAAATACTTGGGCTATGTCGATGGTGGTGGTTGTCTGCTTGGCTGGAATTAGATGAGCCACCTTAGTGAGCTTATCTATTATGAAAAACATAGAATTATAGTTTCCAATTGTCCGACGGAAGACCAGTGACAAAGTCCATACTCAGACATTCCCACTTCATCTGAGGAATATCTAGGGGCTCAAGCTTTCTAGGTAGTAAAGAAACCATCTGCTAAGGTATAGTCAGTTAAGTGTTCCCTCGGGTTGTGAGCTTGAATCTCTTGAAGAAGAGATCTAGAATAGGGGTCTTCCTAAATTTGTTGTTTAACTTCCTCGGGTAAAGAAGAGCTAAGAGGTGAAATTAGTCAGGGTTAATGAGGACAGAACTGATGGTCAGGAGATCTTTGAGTCTATTGAAGGCATCATCTCTCCCCCCCCCCCCCCAAAAAAAAAGAGCGGTCCTCAACTCGAATAAAATACGTAATTGATGAAGCTTCTTGGATACGTCTTGCGACTTAACTTCTTGTTAACGCTTTCAATTGACTTCTCTCTTACACTTCTTCATCCCCAAAAATCTGTTAATATAATATTGGAGTCATGGGAAATCTTTCTTAATAAGCTATCTTCGTGAATAAGTCATCACATTTGTGGCTTCTTTGATACGCTACTTCCTCTTTATAAGCTATTGGTTATCCCTTCTTTCTCAGCACTTGTTTTCCTCTTATTTTTGCAATCTTCACTCTCTTGTAACTTAGTCATTTTCTTATGAAGACTTGGTTCTTCATGTATGCATCTCTCACTTGCAGAGTGCAGATGAGGCAGGTAAAAGACAGTTCTTAGATCGATACAAAGATCTCCTCTTTCCTCATTCAAATTCTTGTGTCGGCTAGACGATATGGAAGATATGGTGACATCTCACAAGAGTGACTCTGTGGGGTAGATAACATTTTCGCAACAATACCCGACTTGCTATGGTTACAGAGGCTCTGGGACTTGGCCCTCGATACTACTGCGTCAAAAGGACACGAGATCCTGGGTTCTCCACAAGGTTGTTCTTGCTTGTGCAGTTTATCCCCCATTCTAAGATTTGCCTTGATACCATCTGGAGTCTTCCTCTTAGAGGTCCTTTTCTTTTCTCAGCTCATACCTGAGAAATTGCTCAAGCAGTTTCTCGTAGACCCATTCCAGAGGGTGAGCGTCCTAATATGTGTGGCGCTTGCAACTTGGTTATGTGACCATACATTAGAGGATCTTCATGAGTTGTAAACTTTCTTGCCTCTCTTTGTAATTACTTCCTGCCTCCCTTGTAATCCTTCTTGGCTTTAACTGAAGAAATAACCCTTTTTGAAAAAATGGAGTATTGTCAGTATTTCCTTTTCTTCAAATGTCAGTCTCTCTTCTTCAATTGCCAATGAGCTTTTAATGACTTCTCTTTACTGTGTGCTTTTAATTTTTGCAAATGGTCTTTCGTCTACAGTAGTCTTGGGTAAAGATTCCCACTTTAAAGTTCTTGGCTAACTCATAAGTTTGCTTTCTTATTCTTCTCAAGTCTTTGAATGATCCGCAGAATTTGTGGGCTTATCTCTTGCACTTTCCCATCTTTAAGGGATTTCTTTTGAGTCGGACTTAAAAAACACACTTGGTCATCACTTGTACTCTTAAGATTCTTTCTTATGACTTGCAATTTGGCAATCCAATTCTTAACTTGAAAAAAAAAAAACCTTCTGTCTCAAGGTTATCTTGGTACGAGTTACAGTAATTTTGAATTCTCATAAAGTCCTAACAATAGAAAACTTGGAAAATCTGCAACTCTTGCGCTCAACAAGACTTCTTCAATTCAGTGGATAAGTACTCAATTTTTCCTTGTATTGATGTAGACAAAAATGCCATCCTTGTCATTCCATCTAATCTTCCAATCCTGATAAATTCCAACCTTCATAAATCTCTCATTTATGAGCTTCCTAAAATGTTCCAGATTAGTGAGCCTTCACTCTAGCATCGCAATTTCCATCCTCTCATAGATAATCCGTTGAATTTCTTTTAGGCAGATCCCAAGCCAGCTTGAAAATTTTTGAATAATTATTGGAAACATCAAGACTTCATTTTGTAATATAATTGAAATTTGAGTGCTACACAGAGTTGTTTTTCTCTCATGCATTAATCTTAAATACAAAATTCCAAGCTCCAAGATTCAAAATTAGGCTCTGATACCACTTGTGAGGGCCATACCCAGACTCGACCCTACTCACCTCCCTTAGTCCTCTAGACCGTTCCAGGGAGTGACGTAGATCTATCTGTAGGCATCCCTCCCACTTGAGACCGACATTCAGACAGAACTCCGGCCTATCTCGAATGGCAACCCAAGGGGGTACATCCTTCTGGGGCTTTGATACCACTTGTGAGGGCCATACCCAGACTCGACCCTACTCACCTCCCTCAGTCCTCCAGACCGCCATCCCAGGGAATGACGTAGATCTATGTGCAGGTAACCCTCCCACTTGGGATCGACACTCAGACAGGACTCCGGCCTATCTCGAATGCCAACCTCCCTTCATTCAATGATTCTATCCGATTATCATAATCAATCTGTCCTTGACAGCTTTCCGCACCCAAAATCCTGGTCCTTAGTCTTGATTCTCTTGATCTTTAACTTGAGGACCTGCTCTTTCTTTCTTGTTCTCCCTTGGTTCATGACGATAACCCCTTTTTCTTGACAAGCAGGCATGGCAGTTATCACTTTCCCCTAAGAAGAGGGATCTTGCAATCCTATCTGGTCTCGCTCGTTTCTGATTACCCATTTTTATCCCACGTAGTCCTAGCGTTTGACATAAAAGATTTAAATCAGCATTCGGCCATCTGACCATCCGGATCTGCCCACCCACCGAACCATTTGATGAGAATCCCTTTCCGACGTAGTACTTAACTACTAAGAAGTCAGGAAGACAACAGTCTATCACACATCATCAAACAACAAGCAACATGTAATCTGTTGCATACCCTCGTTCAAGGAAATTCATCTGGTTGTTCCCACCAAATATTTATTTAGAAACTTTTAATTCATTTTCTTTCCTTTATTTGCTATAATTAGCTTGTAACTAGTTTTATTACTAATCATGCAACACATTTAATTTCAACCAATTCATCTTGCCTCCCCATTCAGGCCAAGACAATCGGTTACAAGCCATCAAAATGGCAACACCTTCACAATATTCCCAAAATTAAGTGTTTGGGAAAGGTTCATCAAGTAATTTAATCATTCCTTCCTAAGCATTTTATTTCGAGAGGTATAGCACCATCTGGTGACAGATGCACAGGATAGCCCCTATATTCCTAGCCTTTCTAGTTCCTTTTTAAGCAACCAAGTCGAACAAATTTCCTTAATTAAATTCACACCATCCTCCCTGAGAATAACCTTCTCAGCCAACTATTGGCATCAGGCCATACGCGGATTATGGCCGATTTCCAATAAGATACCACGGGTACTTCACCCGACCGGGAAAAAATAAAACAAACCCATTCATCCCTTATCCCTCGGGCATGAATGACCTAGGTATAACAACTTGCTTGTTACGCTACCCTAACCAAAAAGGGCCAATCTCTGACAAGTTCCCCAAGAGAATCCTCTCAATGGGCTGGCCTTTCAATCAAATTGACCCCAAGAAGATCCATCTTGGTTTCCGGTCATTTCCAGACAATCTTCAAAACTCCTAGAGTTAAATCTATGTTTTTCAATAAGCTATCCCTATCAACTCTCGAGATTCCTTTTTAATTCCTAGTTGGTAATTCTCAGGTTCATTCATTTATAAACCTTAATTCCTACTTTCATTAATTATCTACCAGCCAAATTTATTTAGAAAATACAAGCGAGTTTTTGCCATAGGCAGTTTGATGGTTAATGTATCTACGGAAAAGCCAACTTTTTAAGTTTAATCCCCGTTTTGTCCATTCCCAGGTTTTTGCAATCCTTTGTCATCCATGGGGCATCTCCATAGAAGCTTGTAGAATTTTCAATTCAAACAACACGGAGATCAATTCCGCGAAGTTATCCCCTATCTCCCCCATCCCGTATTTGCAAACAAACTTGAAATTGAAAAACTTTAGAAATACTCTTCACTACCAAAAATTGAACTACTTCTATCGAGTTTAGACAACTACTCTCTTATTATGGTGCCTAGATTTCCATTTTAGGAAGCTAGAGGTCATCCTATAATTTATGAGTTTTCGAGCTTTCCATTAAAACTTAAACCTAAAATACAAGGTAGTCACTCAAGCTTACACCTAAGTGCAAAGTTACCATTAATGCTTAGCTTAAGAGTGCAAATCTACCTTTGAAAATTTAACTTAATGATGCATAGATACTCTTAGCACTTAACCCTAATTGCGAGGTTTCCATTAAAGCTTAAACCTAAAATACAAGGTAGTCACTAAAGCTTACACCTAAGTGCAAAGTTACCATTAAAGCTTAGCTTATGAGAGCAAATGTACCTTTGAAGCTTAACTTTATGATGCATAGATACTGTTATCACTTGACCCTAATTGCAAGGTTTTCATTAAAGCTTAAACCTAAAAATGCAAGATAATCACTAAAGCTTACATCTAAGTGCAAAGTTACCATTAAAGCTTAGCTTACGGGTGCAAATCTACCTTTGAATCTTAACTTTATGATGCATAACTACCATTAATACTTAACCCTAATTCCAAAGTTACCATTAAAGCTTAAACCTAAATGATGCACATAAACCTTCCTAGTATTAAAACACATGGATTAATAATCCTACTAGAAATGAAGATTACCTCCTCTAAGCAAGAGGGAAGTGGGGTTGAAGTCCTTCTTGAAGTGATGTGAGGCTCAAGGAGGAAGGAAAGGGATTTATGGTGAAGAGGAAGGAGAGAGGAGCTTCTTCACAAATCCCTCAAGGTTTGGCCTTCAAGATAGGAAGAGAGTTGAGGGTTTGGCCTTCAAGAGAGGGAGAGAGCAAGAGCAAGGTTTAATGGAAACCTTGATTTACTTAAGCATAATATTGAGCATGGAAAATATGCAAGTAGCTTAGCAATATGTGTGTGTAAGATTACAAAGGAGAGGGGGTGCTTATATAGGAAATGGTGGGTGGAATTCTCTTCTCAATTCCTATTGGACTCCAATTCTCTTCTCAATTTCTATTGGACCCCAAATTCTCTTCTCAAATGCCATTGGACCCTAAGTCTCTTCTCAAATGCCATTGGACCCTATTTCTCTTCTCAAATGCTATTGGACCCCAATTCTCGTCTTGATTCCTATTGGACTCCGATTTTCTTCTTAGTTCTTATCTCTTAACTTTATCTTTCAATCAAGTTAGTCCCTTTTTCTCCCAGTTCACGATTTAGATTAGTTCCCACGCGGATCTTCACGAAGAAGTATAAAAATAATCTTAATCTTTTTGGGAAAATATAGGGATGACGTAATTTCTTATCCAAAATATCCTTGTCTTTTCATTCTGGAGTAAAGTCTCGTTGTCCACATGACTTCTTTGCCGCTCTTGCTTTTTCTAAATTATTTTCTAAACTGAAAAAAGTTCTGAATGGCTCTAGGGTTTAGGGAGGGACCTTACATTGAAGACAAATGGAGCTCACCACACCAACAAGGCAGAAATATATGGTGGATTCTTAGCACACTCTTGGGAATCATAATTTTCAGTTCTATCTTTGCAGGAGCCAAGATGCTCATTTCTCCTCTCGCTGTTTATGGTTATAAATTTGGTCCCATTTGTCATGCAAATTTTATTGTTCAGACATTGCAGATAATGATCATATTCTTCACTTGGAATCTAGGAGGACACTAGCAAAAAGTTCTCCATTTAATCAACCCACACTATTCCAAGGAACAGCCGGACATGTTACAGATTCATGAATATCCCAGAAATTTCACCAATGGCCAAATGGAATGGCTAGTTCAAAAGGCAATTTGATATTGACTCCTACAGATCAGTTGAAGAAGCATCAAAGTCAGGGCTACAGACATGAATGCCTCTAGCCAAAAGGGGACGGCTAATGATAGCCGAATTTCAAAAATCAAGAAAAAAAAAAATTTATCTTTCCTCTGCCCGAAGCACGGCAGCACCACCGGAGGGCTTGACTATTCCCCAGTCAATTGGTGAGCCAAAAATTCTCTCTCTCTTTTCCCTGCCCCTCCATTGCCCATGCTGCCTAGCTCTAGCGGCACCCTTGGCCATGGCCCGTCACTATCAATCATTAGCCGTGGCCGCAAGAACCAACCCCAATCGGGGAGAAGCACAATACAAGAAAGCAATGAAAAAAACCATTTTTTACATTCACCGGCGGGCCGCCACCAATTTGGCCACACCTCTGTCCATTATCATCAGAAGACAAAAGTCTCTCTCTCTCTCTCTCTCTCTCTCTCTCTCTCTCTCTCTCTCTCTCTCTCTCTCTCTCTCTCTCTCTCTCTCTCTCTCTCTCTCTCTCTCTCTCTTATCTCTGCTCCTGTGTCACCAAGCCCAAAGGGCGCATAAAAACAAACTGCCACTGTCTTTTCTTCACTGGCAGGCCGTTGTGCTTTTACAAAGTCTCTCTCTCTCTCTTTCATTATTTTCCACACTATCTCTCTCTCTCTCTCTCTCTCTCTCTCTCTCTCTCTCTCTCTCTCTCTCTCTCTCTCTCTCTCTCTCTCTCTCTCTCTCTTACCTCTCTCGCTCGTCCATAATCCTGCCCGTGGTGGGCCGCCATACCTCACCTACCCTCTCCTCTCACCCACACTCTCTTGGCCTCTCACACACTCCCTCTCCTCTCGTCTTGCTTTTCCCACTGGCGGCCGGCACATAATATTCTCTCTTCCCTTACCCCCCCCCCCTTGGCCCTTCACCCTATTATCATTTTATCTGTCTCTCTCTCCCTCCCTCAATTCACTCTCTCTCTTTCTCGCTCTTTGTGGAGATGGCCCATGTGGGCGCATAATAATATTCTCTCTCTCTCTCATAACCCAAAACCCCCTACTCTCCCCACCCCATTGACCTTACCCCCCTCTCCCTCATTTTGTCGGTCAAACCCCCCGAGCCCGCTCTCTCTCTCTCTCTCTCTCTCTCTCTCTCTCTCTCTCTCTCTCTCTCTCTCTCTCTCTCTCGTGTGCTCCTCTCGTTCAGGCCACGCGAGCCTCTGAGCCCATCTCCCTCCCTCTCTCTCTCGTGCTCACGGCCCATGCGGGCGCAACATCTTAGAGCCGTTCTCTCTCTCTCTCTCTCTCTCTCTCTCTCTCTCTCTCTCTCTCTCTCTCTCTTATTCACACCACACACACACACACACACACACACACACACCCTCACACACTCCCCACAAGAGGAAGGCCTAAGGAGAGGTTCAAAAACCAAAAGGGTCATGATCGCTGAAGACGGAGCAAGTCACGAACAAAGTCAGATCTTGAATGTTGGAGCTGCGATAAGAAGGGCCACATCAAGAAGGATTGTTGGTCCAAAAAGAAGAAGGAGCCGGAGTCTCAAGAAAACAAGAAAACATCGAAGTCCAATGTGGCAGGTAAAGTAGAGCAAGATTCTCTAATTCTCTCATTAGACAATGTATTTAATTCTTGGATAGTAGATTCCGGGGCTTCATTCCATGCGACACCACACAAGAAACATTTCCAAGATTACACCAAAGGTAATTTTGGGTATGTATACTTGCGAGATGATGAAGCTTGTGAAAGTTTTGACAAAGGTACAGTTTTTGCCAAAACTACTAACCAAAATGAATGGAAGCTTAAAGATGGTAGGCATGTTCCTTCTCTTCGTAGAAATTTGATCTCTATAGGAAAATTGGACAATGAAGGTCACACATTGTATTCGAAAACAAACGGTGGAAGATCTCAAAGGGATCTTTGGTGGTTGCCAAGAGAGAAAAGGTCGGTACACTTTATTTGTGTACTATCAGCACGCAATCTTCAACCTGTGCAATAGCTACAGAAGACAATAGTGCGGTGTGGCACTATTGTCTTGGGCATATGAGTGCTAAAGGAGTGCATATCCTTCAAACAAAGAAGCTTCTACTAGGTTTGAAAGAAGTGGACTTAGAGTTCTGTGAAGATTGTGTTTATGGTAAAAAAAAGAGGGTAAAACTTCAAAAATAAGGAAATGAAAGAAAAAATAAAAAACTTGAGTTGTTTCATTCTGATGTTTGGGGTCCTGCAAGTACACCATCACTTGGTGACTCATTGTATTATGTAACATTCATAGATGATGCGATTAGGAAAACATGGGTTTATGTAATGAAGAATAAATCCGATGTGTTTTCTATATTTTAAAGGTGGAAAGCCTTTGTGGAAAATGAAATAGGCACTAAGGTTAAATGCCTCAGATCCGACAATGGAGGTGAATATTGCAACCAAGCATTTGAAAGATTTTGTGCTAGCACTGGCACTGGGAGGCAAAAGACAACCCCAAGGACACCTCAACAAAATGGGATTTCAGAAAGGATAAATAGGAAAATCATGGAGCGAGCACGAAGCATGCAGCTACATGCAAGCCTACCGCTTGAGCTTTGGGTGGAAGCTGTAAGTACATTTGTGTACTTAATCAACCAGTGTAGTGCAACTCCGCTCCCATGCTAAGAAATGCCAAATGGGGGGTACCAAGGTTTTCAAGTGCTTGGTATTGCTTGGACAGCATGTATGCCAAAGGTGGTGCCCTTACATAAGCTATGGCCCACCTCAAAGGGACAAGATGCCCACCCAATGAACCCAATTGGCCACCCATTAACTCAAGAGGGGTTTGTGTGTGGAGAGAAAAAGAAACAAAACAATGGCATCTCATCATGCAGCAAGCAGGCGGCAATGTGGAGGAGGAGATGAGTTTGCACAGGGCACGGTGATGCTCAGATGGGAGCACGTATGAAGAGGGATCCACTAGCCATAGGCTGGCGCATGTTCCAGAATTTCTCCCGTGAGATTTGGTGCGGGTGCCGCCACGTCAGCTGGAGGTGGTTTTTATGCCTCCCTAGCAATGACGGCACCGTCGTTGCTAAGGGAGGAGTCATGCTATTAATAGCATTGTGGATTTTTTGCATGAGGGGTGTATGGTAAGTAAACGAGGGCAAGAAGAGAAGGATTGCAAGTGATTGCAAGCGAAAGAAGGAGGAGAAAGCTTGGATGGGAGCAAGGAGGGAAGAGAAGGATCGAGAGGGCTTATCAAGGAGGACACTCTCTTTGGCTCGCTCTCGGCCTTTGCTAAGGAAGGAACCACTCTCTCTCTCTTTTGGCTTAGCAAACAAGGAGAAGGCAACCAAAGCAGGGCTTTCTTTTGGCTTAGGCAAGGAGAGACCAACCAAGGCTTGTAAGTAGTCATAGGAGAAGAAATCTAAGCTTTGGCATAGCAAGCAAGGTAAGCTTTGAGAGCTCGGAGCAAGCCGAGCATGAAGGGAGATCGGAAAGTCTAGAGCTAAGGAAAAGGCAAGAAGAAATTCGAAGACAGTGATTGAAGACAAATCAAATAGATAGAACCGACACAATAGGATTTTCCTCGTCAGCAGCAGGCAACCTAGTTTAATTATTTCTTTTTGATGAATTGCGGAGCCGTTAACGGCCCGGAGTGATCTGGAATGGGAATTTAAGCTCCTAAACTGTCATTAGCATTGTTTAATGGTGTTGTTAATGGCACTTCTTCTTGATTGCGTATCAGTTTTGTCGGTGTTACCAATTTTTGAGCAAGTTTTGTACGTCGATGGCATTACCTAGTAATTAATAGCTGTTGTATAGTGCAGTGCGGCAATTTTTTGCTCTCAATTTTTCCATAGCCAGCAGTCCGGCCTAACCTGTCTCAAGTTTCGAACACTTATCCCCAACACCTGGTGAACCCGACGCGAAACCCGAGCCGAGGCGGGAAAATTGTTGCTTATGTCTACACCACAAGAGGCAGCCATGCAGCAGATGATGCAGCAGTTTGCAACATACATGCAACAACAAACAGGCTGCCCAGCAATAACATAATTTGCAAGAGCGGATTTGCAAAGCTCGACAAAGTGTTACGAAAAAGCTGCAACGGTTTGAGGGCAGAGATATTTCAAAATTTTGCAATTTGTATGAGAAGTCTATGGAAGATAATGGTATTGAAGACCAGGATTTAGTGGAAGGATTTCATTTGATTGCAGTGCCGGAACTTAGGGCCCGGATTAAAGAAATTCAGGTGGCTCAAGGACCGAACTGGCAGGACTTTAAGAAGGCGTTGCAAGAGGAATATTTTCTGGAGGATTCTCAATGAGTGACCATACAGAGTTTTACGAAGTGGGTGCAGAAGAAGGGTGAAAATTTATCTGCATGAGAAATGTTGCAAGAGTTTGAGAAGAATTTTGATCAGTTATCATCAGCAGAACAACATTCTTTCAGGGATCAAATGGTGGAATTATTTATTCAAGTTGTTGATCCATGACTACAAAAGAATTTGGTGCAATTATTAGAGGACACGGCAGGAGAACTGGGTTTGACATCAGATTGGAAAATAGTCTCTCAAGTAGTAAATATGATCGTAAAACGACAGAAGCGAGTTGATAAGCAAATCGTGATTGAGGTACTAGATGATGATGAAGAAGAAATTAAAGAGAAGCCGCCCTCGACAGTACCCAAAGTGGAGGGGCATGTTCTTGAAGTTCTAGTTAAAGGTATTCAAGAACTAAATTTGAATTTTAAAACTGTTAAATTTGAAGGGTTAGCTGCAAAGGCATCTACTTCTGAACCTAAGAAACAATAGCCACCACGTAAAAATTGGGATCGATGCATGTGGTGCGATATTGATGACCACGAGTATGTGAGAGAGTGTAATGAGTTTGATGAAGCTTGCAAGAAGAATGTGGTTTTCTGGAAAGACAAGAAGACTCATCTCAGGGCGATAGGGGAAATGCTCCGCTTGAACTTTGGCAGAGGCGGAATAAAGAAGATAGTGGAGATAATATAGCATAATGTTGCTCTTGTGGAAGCGGCTACATATAGACTGCAAGTTTGTGGTAAGGAAGATGATGATAGTATAGTTGCAAAGGGCCAGTTGTGGCCATGTGCTCTAAAGACAGCAGAAGCAAGTAAGGTAACATATGGGATGTTACGCTGTCAGGAATTTTTTGGAGCAAGGGATTGCACATATGTACATACCCATGCATGGTGCATCGAATAAAGGATTTTCCATTTCCCAAAGCTAGGTGGTTACGTGGGGCCCACATGTGTACAGGTAGGACAACATGTACATAGTGCATCGGTTTTCACTATCACCAGTACTAGTGTGTTTTCTCTATAATAATGAGGAGTTGGTAGCACATAAAAATTCTCAAGGAAGCTATCCGTGGGCCGACGACATGAGGTAAGCAGGTGTGTCAGATGGCATCTAGTGGCGTAAGGACGTCGAATGGGGTCAATACTTTCACGTGGAGAAGTACGGACACAACGTGGGTGTTTTCTTGTGATAATTATGCAAAAAGGTCATCATCAGGACCATATTTTGGGGCCACTTCACGTGGTTGCGGGATGCATTATTGGGAAAAGTTGAGTGCCAGGTGTGCGGATGATGCAAAAAAGTGACAACTATGCACTACAAGGTCAGTTTTGGCATGTTCGGGGTCCGTTTGAGGTCAATTAAAAGGCCAAGGGTGCCCAAGTGATAAAGCTAAGTGTGGGAACTGAAAAAACTGAGAGAAAACCAGAAAAAACGTGGAGAGAAGAGGAGGAACAGCCGCAACCTTGTTTTTGCTCATTTTGGAGCCTATTTTGGCCGTAAACTGCTCATCCGAGGTCGGATTTGAGCACTTTGACATTGTAGACTGGGGTTTTGGGTTGTTCCGGACGCAATGGAGCTGTCCATTTTTCCGAATTCCTCACTATTTTTCTGCTTTTTTGGTTGTGTAAGTTTCTCCTATGAGAGAAGCTTCTGCTCCAGTTTGTGATTGTATCTGGCTTATTTTACCCATATTGTGTGAGCTATTTGTCCCATTGGTGTTGGCCCAAGCTCATTTGTATCTAAACATCAAAAGTTCTCCTCTTTTGAGCTAAGTTTTTTGGGTGTGTGTGTGTGTGTGTGTGTGTGTCTTTTTGTGGAGTGGGCAAGTGGATAGTCTCTCTCCTCTCACTCCATCGGTGTGTTCCCTGTCTCGGCTAGGTGGGTTGTGTAAGCCGAGTGGTGCCCCATAGTGTGTATGTGTGTGTGTGTGTGTGTGTGTGTGTGTGTGTGTGTGTGTGTGTATCATCCCAAGAGTGTGTGTCGGGTCATTATAGAGGCGTTCTGTGTGTTTCCATCCCTCTCACATTCTTTTGGCGCCCGGACGGAGGATCTTCTGTGAGTACCTTCAGCTTTAGGAGTAGAGATTTCAGATTACAGACTACAGGTTATAGGTGTTGGACGGGTACGGCGCAACGGACGTCAGCACAGTGAGAACTCACCTAACAAGTAATGTCAGCTAAGGACGAACCTCGACCCGCAGGCGCGTGGAAGCAAGCATAAGGTGTCAACCTACACTCGACCGACTCCTAACTAATTCCTACAGAGGCTCCTACCACTTGTCTAAGTCATAGTCTTCAAGAGAACAAAAGAGGATGCTTCCTACAACGCTTACTAGAGCCGAATACCTATCAAACACTTTCAAAACACCATAGAACTTGAAGGAGACCCTACTAATACCTATAGGCCACTCTCCCTAAGGTCTGTGCACCAAAATCACGACCCAAAACACCTGGTGCAGAAATACGTAGGATGTCTGTCCAAAATCTGTAGGTCTTCGTTTCCGAAATATGAAGTGCCTAATGTGTAGTTCTACTCATTGTGAACGCGTGGATATGCTGCAATGCAAAATCAGACAACGTATGCTCACCCAAACAACCGATGAAGCTCGTAGAAGGAGCTCCCAAAGCCGGGCCGTACGCGCGCAATGTTGGTATCGGCTCGTAGCTCTAGTCGGGGGCAACACGCTGCACTTCTCTGCACTCGATTCCGACCACTGTAGCACACATAGCGTCAAGACAAAGCTGACACTCTCTCTCACGTACACAGTACGCTCACTCACAAACTTAAACTTGTTTAAAATGACAAAAGGTTTTTCATTAAGGTCAAAAAGTGATATATATACCTTACAACTTCTCAAACCCTAAAGTTTCAAAAGAATCCATCTAACTATCAAAACTGGGATACAATCTGGAAACTTCTGTAAGTCCCGATATTTACAAGGTGAAAAACCGGGTTTTCCTCAATGAATGAATAATTACAAAAAAAAAATCCGCCGAGTAGTTAGATGTCGTGGGGTGTGTCGAGCTTCTAACATCCCCCCCCTCCTTGTTCATGTCGTCTCCGACATGGCCTTGATCTTTTGCTTCACCTTATGGTCTCCCGCATCTTTAGCAGTGATTCGTATCGTGCATGTAGATTTAGCATTGTTGGTCCAAAGATGTCTGTATGCATGGTAAAGAATCCCGTGTAGAAAGCTTCATCAAACTCCTGGAGGTGATAAGATGGGAGGAACATGATTCTTTGGTATAATGCATGTATCACCTCCTTGGAAGGTTGACTTGACATATCATAAGCACATCTGTATGTGTCTTGGAAGAAAAATATGTTGTCAGTCACCTGTCCTGGCTTGAAGGTTTCAAACACTGCTAGGATGGTTCTGCAGATCTTTCTCATCATGATGCATGTAAGGTCAGGTGAGCCAGTGAACAACTTTATGGCGCCTGTTAGGGTTTTCAACATGTATTGTACACTTATTCTCTCACCTGCCTTCACGCCTGGCAGCTTTGGGTAGTTCAGCCAAGTGGGTTGGCTTCTCTGTAAGAGTTCGTGTGCTTTCCACGTCCTAACCCTTGGTAGAGGGCAGAAGCTGAGGTTGTCTCTGATGTGTTTAGGTTCCTCTACCAAGTGTATTAGGTACTGCGGGTACTTGGTAAGCCAATCCTTCCTCCATTTGGGCTGAGAATCCACTATCAACCTTACTCCTTCTGGCCTCGAGGTATCTGCGTTGCAGAGAGGGACCGTTGGCTCTTCTCTGATCCGCTGGTTTACTGTTGCCGCTTCATATTTAAGCAATGGATATAGGAGAGAGGGCTGTAGCCATTCACGCCTGAGATCGCTGGCGTCGATTTTCTGAATTGTCATTGATTTGAAAACCTTCTGTTACCATTCCAGAGCCTCTTTGGTGCTTTCTCTGAGCACTGCCTCTATTGCTTTTTGCAATTTTTCCTCCTCTTCCTGTGTTAGATCCTAGGGCTCTTGAGAGGAGCCTGCTATGCTTTCCTCTGGCATGGGTGTGTCCACAGGATCTGCCACATTGTCGAGGTCGATGCCCTCATTGGCAGCTGGCCCTGAGCTCTCTCCTTCTGCTTGTTGCCGGCCTTTCAACTCCTCAATTTTCTTGAGGAGCGTCTGCTTTTCCACTTCGGCTTGTTCTCCCATAGTCATGAGGAGGTCATTGAGTTAAGCATTTACTTTTTCAGCCTCCTCGAGCTTTATCTTTATGCTCTCCAACTCTTCTTGTAGGGCCTTTTGGCTGTCCTCCAATTTGGTTTGCATTGCGATAGAACCTTCAGCCATGATCACCCTCTACTTCTTCTCAAGAGTCAACTCCCTTTGGAGTTCTTGCATCTGCTCTTCATACATTTGACTCTCCGAAATAACTTGAGTTGAGCTTGTAGCTCTAACTCTTGCAGGTGATGCTCTCAGCCTCTGGATGGTTTGATCTTTGACTTTTACTTGGTCCTTGAGCTCAAGGACTTCATCCAGGCTTGCTTCTTGTTCTATTTCCGCCTTCTCCTTAGCATTCCTCAAGGCCTCTACTTCTTTAGTTTCTTCTGCTAGCTGGAGTGTCAGATTATCTCTTTCTTTTTTTGCATCTCGCAATGACTTGCTGAGTTGCAGGCACTCTTCTTCACCTGCTTGCAATCTCTTTGCCGATGCCTCATTTGCTTCTTCCTTTGCTTGGCAGTTTTGTAGAGCAGTGGCCAGGCTGGCCTGGAGGTCAACTTCTCTTTCTTTGTGTCCTTGACTTTTTGCCTGTAGTAGATCTCTTTCCATCTTGGTCTTTACTTCAGTGGCCTTTAGAGTTATCAATTCTTCGTCTGATGCCACAGATTGTGCCCTTATTCTGGCTAGCATTGTCATCACCACATCCCAATCATTTGAGGGCGGGTGCAGGTCTACCGTGTCGGTAGCAATCTCCTTTAGCTCAATTAGCCGGATGCCTGGCATCTGTTCTTCATGCCCTGTCCTCGCCAAGTCGAATGCGACTATGGCGGCTTCTTCCCTTGTATAGCCTGCAGCTAGCAGGTCCAAAAATGCCTAATATGCTTCTTCAAGTTCTTTTTGCTCAGATGCAGGCTTGGCCTCTTCCTTGGGCTCAGGTTCTGGCTTTTGCTCTTGCTCTTCAGCCCGGTGTTCTTCTTGATTGTCTCCAGCCTCCTTATCTTCTGGTGGAGGGCTGCTAGGAGGTGGTGATGGTGATGGTGATGGTGATGATGTGGGCTAGGTTTAGGGCTATCTGGTAAAGCTGTAGGTTTGCCCTTTATATCTCTATCTGCTTTCGTCTTTCTTTCCCTTTCCTGGTTTCTTGTTCTTCTGGCAACGTCTGCCGTATCTGCTCCACTTCTTCCTCGGTGAAAGGGATGTGGGGAATGTTTTCCGCTGCGGCATCAAGAATCTTGAAATTCTTGATGTAGTCTTCAAAGCGGTCCCTCTGCACTCTTCTTGAGGATCCGGACATAGACTCGAGGGATGGCTTCCATAATTCGTTTAAATCGCCCTTGAGGGCTCTTTCTGCTCGGAAACTCTCCATCAGCCTCTCGAGTCTAGCCCCTTTTTGTGATCGAGTCTCTTTGACCGGCACTTGAGCAGATTATTTTTTGCCTTTCTTCTGCTCAGGTTGCTCCTCTTCCACTGGCTCTAGTCGTGTCTTCAACCTTGTAGCCACCCTTGGTTCTCTTTGTGGCTTGTCTTCTTTGTCTTCCTTCACCCTGAGCCAGTCATTCTGAGATGGGGGGTCAGGCCACCTTCCCTTGGCGTGCAGTGCTGCATAAACTACCTTGGTTATCATCTCTCTTGGCACTATGTAGGTTGTCTTTTGTTTTCCCATCTTCACCAGGCTGTCATGTATGTATGCCGCATAATTGATTATCTTTGGGGTGCCCTTCGTCATTGCCCAAGTAAATGTTGTGGCAATTACACCTGGCGGCATCCTGTACTTCTGCGGCCTCTTCGTGCACATGTGGAAGTATTGGTTGTACAATTGGCTCATGATCGCCACCTTTGGGTTGGCGATGTCTTCAAAAGTGTAATTAGCCTTTTTCTCTTTGTACACCTTTACTTCATCCCTTCTCTTTGTTACGCTGTCTCCCTGATTGGAGAGATCTAGTGCATGGACGACAACCCTTTCCGTGATAATGATCTCTGTGTTGGGTCTGCCGTGCAAATTAGTCACCTTGGCCACTCCATCTTCTTTAATGCTGGTCACAAACTCCCATACCCTTTTGACGTCCACCCCTGCTGGGATTGCTTCGAAATAGTTATGGAGGACAATTTTCTCCAAGTAGCCGGCCATTTTGCTTCGGACAAATTCATTGAGCTCCCTTGGCAGCATTGGCAGCTCTATTACATTTTTGTCATTGTCCTTGAACACACCTTGGTAGATCTTTAGGTCGTTTGATTCTAGTAGATCTTCCTGTATCCAAGTGCTTGTGGGCTTTAATGTTCCCTCTGGAATGACAAATGGTTCCACCTCGTCCAGATAGTCTTTGATTGTCATTCTCTTCTTCTTTGCCGGTGACTTCGAGGCTGCCATAGACCCTGTTGCACTCAGCAATCCGAAGTTAGCGTTTTTTCCATATCAGCTGCTAAACTGAGTTTTACTTATCCAAATGACTTGAAAATTGAAATTATAGCCTAAAAGGAACTTGTGAAGCTGTGCATGTGCTCACAGTGCAAATTTGACCAAAAAAATCCATCTAGACATCCAACGCGTAGGATGTCTTTTTCTTCAGAAATGGTTCATACTTGACATGTAGGTAGTGTAAGGCTCATGGAACATGGTTATAAGCTTGGATTTGAATTTGGATGTCAAAAAGTGGATTTTTGGGCTGATTTAGGCTTTAGGTCACAATTTTGGTAGATTGTCCATCATGGGAAGCAATTGATGTCCAAATGGATTAAAACTCGGTATATGGGCTCTATGCATCATGGTATTAGCTCCTATGATGTCATTTCTTGCACAGAAGTCTAAATCTAAGCTTAAGACATCCTATGCGTAGAATGTCTTTTTCATCAGAATTGCATGAAACTTGATCTGTGGGTTGTCCTTGACCTATGGAACATAGCCATGTTCTTGGATTTGCATTTGGATAATAATTGATGCCTGTAGGGCTCTGTGAGGTGTTTTTGGGCTCAAAAAAGTGTATCTTGAAGGTGTTGGAGGTCAAAAGTGATTAGAAGGTCTTGAAGCTTGACATATGGGCTCTTGTTGATGAGGTTATCAATTCTGAAATGACAAAACTTCTCCTTCATGCCCAGATGGTCCATAAGACATCCTACGCGTAGGATGTCTATTTCCTCATTTTAACTCCTAGACCACAGAAAAAGTTAGATGATGTGTATGTGAATGTGTTGTGCAAGTTTCATGAGATTTGGTAGGTCAAAGGCCCATTAGTGCCTTTATGCCCTAACTTTGCGTTTTTCCATGCATATGAGGTCCAATCTCATCCAAATGTGATGAAACTTGGGGTATGGCTTGTAAATGTCATTCAGAACATGTGCATGACAAGAATTGTTGGGTTTTGTGTCAAAAAATGCCCTTGAGACATCCTACGCGTAGGATGTCTCCTGGTGATTTTTCCTTTGTTAGTGCTCCCAGTGCTTGCCCTTTGCCCCCCTAAGTCCCTTTTGAGCCTAATTTCAACAAAAAAGTCAAATGGATAGAGTACAACTCCCTGTGTGGACTTCAGAGCCTCCGAGCCATTTTCTGACTTTTGGAGTGCTTTTTGGCGATGAAATTCCTCGATGTTGGTCTCCATAACTTCCCAATCCCTTCGGGATCCTTGCCGTATGGTTTTTGTCGACTTCGGCTTCACCGGAGCTTCATTTGGCAATTTGTCGCTCTAGAAGCACCCGTGGCTGCGTTTACATACCTTTGATGATTTGTGGTGGTCCACCACCATAGGACTTGGTTGTTGAGTGTCTAGGAAAGCCGCTCGTGAAGTTTGGTGGCAAACAGACTTGCGGTTTGGCCGCAACTGCATTTTGACGCTTTGTCTGTCTGATGCGGTTTCTGAGGTTTAGTGGCGCTTCGGGTCACTTTTTGGTCATGTGGATCATATGGACTTGTCGAGCATGTCAATATGCTCCTACCCATAAATTTTGGTAGCATTTGGTCGCCGTTTCGCCAATTTCCCATTTGGTGGCCTCTTACGGGTTTCTGGGAATTAGGGTTTTTCCCGATGGTTTCCCACTGCCTTTGGCCATCCAGGACTGGTCTCCTAGACTAGGGTAAGCTTCCGATGAAGTCTTGTTGCTTTTGGGTTAGCCGTTTGGCCGCCGTTTCTACTTGCAGGTCTCTACCGCCCGCTTTGTGTGTGACTTCTACGCTAGTTCTCGCGACAGAATGACAAACATGCGCGAAAAGCTCAAGGTGGTGAGCCTACCTCTCATGTCTGGAGCTGGTCGGGTAGCCGTGCACATCGTAGAAGCTGCTGGAAGATCGATCTGCTCTAGGTGGCAGAAGCTCTCTCCACAAGGTCAATAGTGAGAATGAGCTAAAAATGGGGTGAAAAATTCTTATAATGGAGGTCCCCGAACCATTTTTCATGAAATTTGACATGTGCTCCTATCTTTCTGCAAGATGCGGTTTAGGCTCAAAAATTTCTTGATTTGGACTCCATTTGCTCTGTTTACCAGAAATTTGTCATTTCGGTCAAAACCTGGCCAAAACACGCTTTTCGCTCTAGTCTCATAATTGCACCCCCACCGTACCATAGGTTGTCTTTTAGTCACTGGTCATCCCCATATTTTTTGTTTTTCATTACGACTGTTTTTCACCTACTTTTTGTATTTTTGAAGTTTTTTTGCCAATAATTAGCAAAATTAAAAGGAAAATAGCAAATCAAACCCAGAAAATCCCCAAAATTCATAATAGATCACAAACATAGCCGCAACACATTATATACACTCACATGCAATTTTTATGGCCGAATTTCTCCGTTTTACCAGTATTTTTCTTGAAAAATGGCTATTTCTACTTATATACACACACTTAAGGGCTTGATTTGGCGTTTGGCCCCATATACTTGTAGCTTCATGCTATATAAGGGCATATATACTTGGGTTACTCCAGAAAATTTCGCAATCAAACGTCAACTCTTTAAAAAGTCAAAAATCATGCCCTTTTTTGTTGTTTCTGTTATTGGTTCCGCATTGAGAATGCCTCCCCCCCTCCTAGTCGGAGTCCTCCCGAACGACAAGGTCTCGCCTCGTAGTATGTTCCGTGCATAGGTTAAAAAAGTCGTGCTAATTCCTGGCCAATTAATGTGGCCCTATTTTATGCATACTCGGTCAATGCATGGAAAAATTAATGCTGTGCAAGAGAAGGGAATAAGCAAGATGCTTATTGGCATTCGCCGTCGAGGTTTCCTGTTTTCTTTGCAAGTAGAAGCTGTAATTCTACTGCTCTTTGTTTAATGGTCTTTTTGGCCAGAGGCAACTGCTTTGCCGACACTGTTGATGGAGTCGTAGTTGTTTCTGAGGATGGAATTGGCTGGGATGTGATAGCTATGGGCCGTATGGCCTTGGCTTTCCATTGGTAGTTTGGTGCTGCCAACTTTGCCACTAGTTTGTCTGTCATCGGCACCCTCTTATATCTATTTGCCCGGTTGACCTGCAGATGTCTGCTTTCCATTGTTGCTTGTACCGTAGGTATTTGCCTTGTCTTTTGCTTTGGTATCCAAATGTGAGTGATATTAGGGTTTTGGCTAAGCATTTTCTTTGGAATCCATATCTGCTTGGTTACCTTGGTTTTGGGTTGCACCATCTGCTTTGTTGGAATCCGGTTGTCACATTGTGTTTTTCCCGCCATGGGTTTTCTATCCTTCCACAGCCATACTTGTTTACCTTGTTTTGGTAGCCTAGATTTTTGCAGTGTAGCCGGTGATTTCGGCTGTCTGTGATGAGCATGGTTGGCCTTTACTTGGTTGTTTGTCTCAGGTTTCATGTTGACCTTTGGTGGTATGTGTTCTTTTGTTTTTGTCGCCAGTGATTGCATGGCTCGTATTTGATCGTGATGGTCCTTTTGAGAAAAAGCTATCACCTGCTGTTCGTGTTCGTGCTGGATTTTGACCGCCTGTGCTTTCCAGTCTATTTGGACATTGTATGCTTTTTGCCAAGGTTGCCCTAGCATCATTGGTTGTTGTGTGCTTTCATCTGTCACCACATAGAATTTGTGTGGGTAAATATATTGATGTAACTGTATATGCAATATAATCCACCCTCATGTTTTCAATGGATGTGATGTGCTACTTTCCAGCACTTGGGGAGTAGGATGAAGTTGATCTGTGACTTGGATCTGTTGGTATAATCCGTAAGAGATCAAATTTGCTTGAGCGCCCGAATCGAGCAAGGCTGGTGATTCAACTTGATTGTTGCCCACCTTGACTGTAATTATTGGCTCTACTGTGTCCTCTTCCAAGTTCATCAGTCGAATGGAATTGATTCTCAATGGTGGTTTACATTGTTGTTGTTGTCGCAGAAGCCGTCTTTTTGCAATGTGTTCTTGTGCTTTGGTTTGAGCTTCCTCCCGTACTCTCTCTTTTTCCTTCATTCTTTGCTTTCCTTGATGAATTTGTTGGAGCATCTCCTGTGTGAGTGGTAGGTGATATCTCCTTAGTCGACACCCACTAATCCGGTTTGGCATTTCTTCACCTGCTAATGTAGCAAGCTTGACAGCCCCACTTTGTGATGGATCATGAATCACAAATGGTCCCTTCCCTCGCTTTTTCAGTTTCTTGTCATGTTGCTTCAAGGTATAAACAAGTACGTAACCACTTGTTTTAAACTCTTTGGTACGCACATGTTTGTCGAAAAATTCCTCTTGTCTTCTCTTTTTAGCATAGATCGAAGCGACAGCTCGTAAGCGGAGTTCATCTAGCTTTTCAAGATCATTAATTCGTGAAGAGAGTTCATGCCCTGTCCAATCCAAGCTTGTTGCTACTCGTAGAGTTGGGATTAAAAACTCTATGGGTAGTATAGCATTTAGCCCAAACATCATGTTGTATGGTGTTGTTCCTATTGAGGTTTTGTAAGCTACCCTGTATGCCCATAGTGTTGAGTGTAGCTGCTGATCCCAATTGGTCCTTGAATGTGACACTATTTTAGTGAGAACCGTGCATAGTGTTTTATTTGTGGCCTCCACTTGCCCATTGGCCTGTGGATGGTATGGTGCTGATTTTCTATGTATGACCATGAAATCCTCTAGTAGATATTCAATGACTTCATTGAGGAAGTGTGTTCCACGATCACTGACAATTTCTATTGGTAACCCGTAACGTACAAAAACATTCTCATACAAAAATTGAGCCGTGGTGCGTGCATCATCTTTTTGTGTTGCTTTGGCTTAGACCCATTTTGTAAGATAATCCGTAGCCACAATGATATATTGGGTATGGGTGCGATATAAAGGGGGTGATATAGGTCCCACAAAATCAATGCCCCACTTTGCAAATGCCCTTGCCCCCATCATTGGCCTTAATGGCATCTCATCTCTTTTGATTGGTACCTTGGTGCGTTGACATGCATCACAACGTTTGACAAACTCCTCGGCATCCATGTGCAATGTAGGCCACCAAATTCCTACGGTTAACACAAGTTTTACCGTCTTATCGCCCAAAAAATGGCCTCCACTTACTCCGCTATGTGCATGTTCTAGAATCAGCAGGTATTCGCTTTCACTTGCACAGATTCTAAGTTGGTTGTCCTTTCCCCGTTTATAGAGTTGATTTCCAATTAGCTGAAAGTCACGAGCTTCCAGCTCTATAGCTTTCTCCCGTGCTCTTGTAGTGTTCTCAGGGAACGTTCTGGTGGTTAGGAAGTCAATGATGTATTGACTCCATGCAGGTGCTATGTTCACCCGAAACAAAGTTGCGTGATCCACTGGTCGTTTGGCACTACATACTATACAATTGGTAACATAAGAATGTGTATCCGCATACATAGTTGGCCAATAAACCCCTAATTGTTTCAGTCTTTGGTGTGTTTTCACTGTCGAACAATGAAATGCACAACCCTAGACATGAGCCTCTTCCAGGTAGCACTCAAATTCTTCCGGATTTATACATAATCGTAGGATAGGTCAGATGCAAGATGATACAGCCGTCCTGCTATCAACTGAAAGTTTTTTGTTTGTCGAATTGTTCGCTGTTTGGATCTACATCCTGTATTATCAAACTCACGTCCATAGGAGAGAATACTAACTATTTCCTGAGACCATTTGGGTACCATTTCAATGTTGAAAAGATAAGCATCTGGTATGTCATCATCTACCCCTTGAGGAGCTTCCCCGTTGTGTATTCTTGAAAGATGATCTCGCAGATGAGTTTTTCCCTTTTTGACCACCACTGTGAAGTCAAATTCTAGCAATATAATAAACCAGCGTACGATCCTCCTTGTGTTGCAAGGTTTATTTACTAGGTATAAAAGAGCTTGAAAATCCGTGAAGAACACAAATTTGTTTGCAAGCAAATAATGCCAAAATTTCTTTACAGCATAAATCATTCCTAACCCTTCCCTCTCAGTGGTTGTGTTCTTTTCTGCACTGTTTAACTGTCGACTCGCATAGCAAACTGGAAAATCCATTGTTCCGTCTCCAGGTTGAGCTAGAATGCTTCGAATGGCATATGCCGAAGCATCAATGTGCACATGGAATATCTTGTCCCAATCTGGTGCCTTTAGCACAGGTGCAGATATAAGGTTTTCTTTTAGCCTTTGGAATGAAGTCTCACACTCATTGGTCTATTCGAAATTGACTAGCAAACGATACAGAGGTTGTGCGATGACCGCATACATGTAGATGAATCTTCGATAATATCCACAGTTCCCCATAAAGGATTGCACTTGTTTTGCATTAGTAGGCCTGGGCAGGTCTACAATGACTTTGACTTTGTCCAGGTCTGTGGTTATGCCGTTTCTTGAGAAAATGTGTCCTAAGATTTGTCCTTGATTAACCATAAATACACACTTTTCCGGGTTTAGACAAATTCGATATGTTCTGCACTTTTCAAAGACCTTTTGCAAATGGTCGATATGTTCCTCTCGCAGAAGAGAGTGTACACACAGGTCATCCATGTAAATTTCTAAGAATATTCTTAGGTATTCCTTGAAAGCGTGAGTCATTAACCTCTGGAAAGTGGCTGGTGCATTTGTTAAGCCAAATGGCATAACTTGATATGCATAAATCCCCCATTCTGTGGAAAAAGCTGTTTTGTGTTGATCCTCCCTTTCTATTGCCAATTGGTTGTATCTTGAAAACCCATCCAGAAAGGAATAAGCCCGTTTCTCGGCCACTCTCTCAAGGACATGTTTTGTAATTGGCAAGGGATAATTATCCCTTATGGTTGCCGCATTCACCTTTTTCAGGTTTACACACACTCGCAGTTTTCCATTCTTCTTGGGAACGACCACAATAGGTGAAACCCAATCTGTATGTTCAATTTCATAGATGAACTATGCGTCCATCAGCCTATCAATCTCTTCTTTGATTCGTTTGGCAAATGTGTCATTATATGTATAAGGGCGTTGTTTGCTAGGTTTTGCATCCGATTTTAAAGGAATTGTATGTTGGCATATCAATGGATCAACTCCTTTAAGGTATTTATAGGACCAAGCAAACACATCTTTATATTTCGTGAGAAGTTATGTTAGCTGTGCATCCTCCTCAGGATCTAAATCATTAGCTATATAGACCGGCTAGGGCTTTTCACCTGGTTCTGTGAGGTCTATTCTTTTTGCATTTTCAGGCCCATCGTAAGATTCTTGGTTGGTTCTCTCCCGGATTGGTGGTGTCATGATGATTTTTCTATCCTGGATAGTAAATTTCTTATAGTGTGGTGGTACGTTCATGTTGCCCTTTCCTGACTCCCCTTTACCATCACTATCCTCTTCAGTAGTCCATATCTCCCTCAAAGACCGTTTCAGTTCTTGGTATTTCTGTTTACGCTCCAGTTTGGTCCACTCTTGGTCTTTTGTTGGTTCTTTTTTTGACTTTTCAGATTTTTGTCATTTTGTTTCAGCCCTAGCTTTTCTTTCCTATTTTATTTCTTCTCGCATTCGTTCTTTTCGATTTTCTGAGAATTTCCTTGATATTTGATCTTTCACACAATCCTCTGCTTTTACAAGCATCAAATAGTGAGTTTTACCTTTTATCCTGGGCATCAGGTTCTCTCTCACTTTATTTCCGACTCTTTTCTTCCTATAGCGTTCTTGGCGTCTAGGGTGTTGATTAGCAAAATCATAAAACTTGATATTCTCGGCTTCATTCCCACGCTCAATGGAGGTGTCCGAACACTCATTTTCTGCCTCATCATTTACTTCCAGTTGTTCAGAAGAGTTGTAAAACTCTCTTGTTCTGGAGGTACTACCGTCTCTTTTTCTGGCACCACGCTTACCATGTAATAGGGCAGCACATCGTAACCATCCTTATCACAAAATTTTGTTGTTGGACTGTCGGTAATGGTACAGACATCTAACGTCGCCAGTATGTGTTCCCATTCTAGAGGCTCCAAGGCATCTTCAGGGAATGGTTCCGGAATATACTCTTTGTCCTCAATTGCTCTCTCTAAGACGCATTCCTCTTTCCTTAAGCTTCCACAATGTGAAGCTCCGCACATCCATAGCTCTTTTGGTTGCCCCAGCTCTGATCCTGCTATTGTAGCCGAATCAAACTCTTCCACCGGTGTTTGGTTTACATATTTGTAACTATGGTCTTTCAGTTGTATTTTAGTTGTCGTCTCGCCATGTCTGAGGTATATGTGGTCATAACCCCAATCTTGGACCATCTTCAGTTGTCGCATGAATGGTCGTCCCAAGATTATCTCATAATTGTTCTTTTTGTCGAAATCGACTATTGCAAATGTATGCTCATACTCATTCCCGCACGAAGTGACAATTACTTTTTCCAAGAGTCCGAGAGGCTTTTCCATGAAAACATCTCTCAACTGCAACTTCATTCTGGTAGCCCTCAGAGCTGGTTTTCCCCATTTTTTCTAGATTTCCTTGGTGGCGATAGCAACTCCAGCTCCACTGTCAAGAATGGATTTGGAAACTATTCCTTGGAATTCTACAAGTAGCATCGTGTTTTCGTCTTCTCCCTCACAATATTCTCCAACCTTATTCAATGGTACCGGCCTAGTGTTTAGGTTAGGTCTGTCCAATTCCCTGATTCCTTCTTGTAGTTTCAAGGTGGGGTCCTTCACTACAAATTTTTCTAGGCATTTTCCTTCTGTGGTCCACATGTTTGGCCTTAGCCTTAGGAGTTCTGCTAACATGATTGTGCATGCCACCGGGGTGGATAACAGCTCAATCAATCCTTGTGAATCCATCACCTTGTTAGACGAAAGTCTTTGAGATGGGATTGCTCTCACTTCCGGCTTCGCTTCATATTCTCCTAGGTAAGAGGGTAAGGTTCTCAAAGAGTCTGGTTGGTTGTTCCCCGAACTAATAGATCCTTGGTCTCTCCCTTGTGAATGTATCTCAAAGTTTATTTGTGATCTTGCCTCAAATTCTTCAATAGGAGGTAGGATCACATTCTTTTCTTTTCTCGTGCTATTCATGTGGTCATTCATCTTATTAGCCTCATTGGCCTCTCGGATTTGCTTCCACAGATCATCTAGACCATTACCGTCCTTTCCCATTTCTGCCAATATTTTAGGATGAACCCCGTCACTTGCCTCATCGGTGGTATTGGGCACTATGATAGGCTCTCCCCTGGATTCATATTTATTAGTGAGTCTTTCTTTTGTTTCCTCATGTTCTCCAATGTTGGTTGGATAGGGGTTGGAGCTGGTGCATCATGGCAATTTGTCGGTTTTCCCAACGGGTCTTCCATCAATGATTGAGCCGTCTCGATCATCTTTTTACACATATCCAACCTTTATTTTTCTTTTTCCGCATATGGATATGTCATCCACCTTTGCTCCTGGATCTGGCTTTTTTTAAGTCGAGCTTCATAGGCTTTTAGAAGCGCATCTAGCTGCTCGTTTATCTTGTCTGCCAGTACAGATCCTCCTGATCTTGCACTTTTGGGCTCAGCTAATTCCTTTGGTGCTATGGATGTTGTGGTGTGTGAGCTTAGGCTAGCTAGATCTTCTAACCGCTCCAACCTGTTCTTTGTATGTTTCAACTCATCGGATAGGGCTGTTTGCTCTCGCTCTTTCTTGGCTTTCCTACGCGCCTTTATTGCCTTCCAAGTGCTTTTCGGATTTTTCGTTTCTGAACTTTGGGCATCTGTTTTTGGTTCTTCTATTATGGGTTCGTTCGTCCTTCTTTGGGCTTGGGCCCGTGTCACCACCTGAACAGGTATGACTGTTTCATTTTCTGATACTCCACTGGAGGGTACTGTTTCCAACAGGTTCAAGGTGGCTTTTGCTTCTTTACTCGGGTTTTTAGGGCAATCAGGAATCAGATGAGTAATTCCACATTCTAGGCAATACTCATTGACTCTAATGATTTCATCATGGAGACAGTCTCTCAACCAATGGTCTCCGCCACACTTGTAATAGGGGCCCTTGGGTTGTTGAGGTGCTCCTTGAGCTCCTTGTTGTTGGTAAGTCTGTCTCTGTCCGCCCATGCCTCCATTGGCTATGAACAACAATGTTCGTTCATCTAAGCTATATCTTCCTTCTCCTGCGGCCTGTGCAACAGTTGGAGGTCCTTGATTCCCTATCATGCTCCATTGATCTGGTGTCGAGGGTTCTTCCAGCGGATAATAGACAGGGTTTGCCGCATATCCATTGGGATCCTCATAATATGCATGCATAGTCACCAAAGCCTTTTCTTCTGATTTAGTTACTGTTGGGGTGTATCTTACACCAACTGGTCGTAATCCTGGTAGGGGTGGTTGTTGCCCCAACACCAGTTGTGGTCTCACTACACCTACAGGTCCTGGTAAGTTGCCTGCTTGATATCTAGGCATAGGTGGAACTTGAGGGGAAGCTACAGGAGCTTGGGGAGCATAAGGTCTCTTCCTCACATATCCCTTGTTATAGTAACATTCCTCGGTCCCATGGTTTGTCCATTTTTATTCAATAGCACACCACTTGGGCTGTTTAGCCTGGGGTTTGGCGTACAAGTTGATCTTTTTTAGCACTTCATCTATGAGATGCTCCTGGTTTACTGCTATTTCTCATTTCAATGTTGTCTTGGAGGACTTGCTCCCACTTTGCTGTGTAGATGAATCGTCATCAAGGTCCTTGAACTCCCCTTCTTTGTAGACAGCACAATTGTCCACAAGGTACAAAGCTTCCTTGGTCAACTCATTCAATGTAGTGCTCCTCTTCATATGTAAGTCTTTCTGGAGATCTGCATTCCTTAGTCCTTGGATGAATATCATCATAAGTCTGGACTGAGTTGGTAGTTCTTCAACAGGACAGAACTTAACATATCTCTTTAGTCTTAGGGCTGCCTTCCGTACAGATTCTCCATCTTTTTGTTTGAATTTATGGATTTGTGAGATGGTATTATGAGCTATTCCCCTTTGAGAGAATTCCTCAATAAACTCGTCAAACACTTCCTCCATCGACTCAAAGTCTCTACGCTCCACAGAGTCAAACCAAGTTGCAGCATCATCCTCTAGGGTTAGTCCAAACCCTACGAATTGGGTAGGAAAGTCTAACACCTCTTCGGCTCTAATCACACGTACAAAGGTTGCTACATGATCTCTTGGGTCGCTGTTTCCTGTGTATTTCCTGTTTACCCATTTTTGCACTTGAGAAGGTCTAATTCTGCGATGGTCTACAAACCTCATCATTGGATCACCCCTTCCAAGTCTATACCCCTCCTCAAGCCTTCTATAATAGGCTGGTTCCTCGCCCAATGGTGCTCCTAAGCCATAATTTCTAACGGTTCTCGCCGGAGGTGGTCCTTCTCTTCGAACTCGTTCCATGGGTGGTCCTCCAAGCTCGGTCGACCCTTGTGTCTTTGGCTTACTCTCTGCTTGATACCTTGAATAGTGTGGGGGTTCTTGCAAATCCCTGAGCCCTCGTGCAGCTGGATAACCCTCTCGGTTTCGGTCTGGTTCCATTGTTGCACTTTGTCACAGCCATGCCTGCAATGATGGCTGGTTTGCTGGTTGGTCTTGGTTGGTGAATGCTTGTGGTCTGGTGGAATGTGATGTAGCTTCATACTCATCTGAAAATGGATTCATTGACTTTCTTGGGGTGTGGGCGGCTCTCGGTATTTCCTCAGGGGCGTATGCTGATGCTCGTGGACCTGTTGCTCTTTCTACTTCCTCTGGAAGAATACGTTGGTATTCTCGCCCATATCTATCAACAAAAACTATGCCCTTCCCCGTAGCAGTTTCATAAGAGAATAAGTAAAGAACCTTGTCTTTGTTTAGTTTGTATATGTATGGTTCTTTACTGCGAAAGTAAGAGACAATACCCTCGCTCTCGTGTTTGTAGATTCCCACATTCTCGTTATAAGTTGGAACCCTGATTGTTTTCTTATCATACATGAAAATAGCTCCGTGCCGATCAATGTTTTGGTGGCGGCTCTTGAGTTTCTGAAACCATTTTCCCTTTAGCCACGTTGTCTCCATATCTGTTGTAATCTTCAAGGTTGCTAACTATTAAATAGTGGTTCCCCTTTTTATCTCGGAATCTATCTCCATCATCATACACGTGGATTATCTCCAATCTTTGTGTTGTCTTCTCTTCAATGCAAATGCACTTGCGACCTCGATAGTCAGAATAGACTAGGGCTCCTCTTGAGTTTGTTCCCTCCAAGAAGATCACCGTAAGCCTGGAATCATTCAAAGGATTTTGGGAGGTACTTCCTCCTCGCATAGGTCCATCATAGGTGAAACCTCCTGGCTGTTGGCTACCCATCATGAAGAAAGATTTGTCTGACGAAGTGTCAGTATCACTACCTTCCTCAATAATCGGTGCTAGTGGATCTAACCTTGCCTGAGTTACACTCTCTTCGGTGGACACTACACTACCTCGGTCACCTGCCACCTTCTGGTCTCTAACAATGTATCTTCCTGATCTCAAATTCATCAAACTTATCAATGCAACTTATCACAAGTTCAACCACTAACCTGGCAATGGATCAGTTTCTACACAACTTCTTGCCTTGCTGCCAAATAGACCTGTACACAAGAGTTTTAATTTCGGCAATTGAATCACCGCTCTTATCTGCTAGAGGTTATCTTAGTAATGATTGGTATAACTGGAGAGTTAATCTCAACCACTACTATATTTTATACACTGTTGATGTTCTGGATTAGGTTGCTAACCTGAAACAGTACTTTTCTCTGATGTTGGCCAATTTAAGCGAAAAAGCTTGAATTCAGTCTTTGCTTTGTCAAATGGGCAACCAAGGTCCAAATTTACTTCTGAAAGGAGTTCTGGAACCCGTAAGCCAAATAGAAACTCACTATCTAGGCCAGGTCAAATTTTCCCTGCAGAATGCCCCAATAGACATCCTACGCGTAGGATGTCTCCTGCTGCATTTTGCCTGGATTTCTGCACTGTATTTTCCCCTCGTTGTGCTGAGCTTACAGCTGTTTTTACTTTTTGATTTGGACTTCTAGAAGCTGATCAATGAGTCAAAAATCTGTTCCGACGGCCTGGTGATGGTGTTGATCAGTCTAATCAACTCCAAATTGGACCAAAATTGACTAGCAGGCTTGCCTTAGGCTATATAACACCTTACAATGCTCAAAGTCCAATTATGGCTTCATTTTCTTTCATTAGACATCCTACGCGTAGGATGTCTTTTTTATCAGAATGGCTTTAAACTCAAGACTTAAGCTCTCCTTGAGATGATGATCACCTTGGTATACTCAGATTTGAGTTTGGAGTCCCAAATCACTCAGAAGACATCCTACGCGTAGGATGTCTATTTGGTCTGTTTGACCCCAGATTTGTTCCACACCTTCCCCCTGATGTCAGTATCCCAGTGGTATGCTTAGATCTTGATTTGGATGTCAAAAGTCCTAAACTTCAGCTGTTTTTTCTTTTTCAATCAAAAGTGCTAAAGTCCACTTTGAACCCAATTTTCTTACCCGACTGAGGTGAAACCCCTTTCAGTCACTCAATATATCATGAAAGACACACTCATGCAACCATCTTATGGTTTTGGTTTCAAGTTGATGTTTTGGCACTAATTGGGTAGGATGTCTAGAAATTTCAGTCTATCTGGCCTTATCCTGTCAAGAGATGGCCAAGTTTCCACTTTCCAATTGAAATTAGGGTAAACCCTACCTTCAGAACACACTGGTCAACTCAAAATCCCAAAATCCCTCCCAGATTGGCCTGTAGACATCCTACGCGTAGAATGTCTCCTGGCTTAAAATTAAAGTTTTTTTCTGACAGAAATGCTCCTGATGCTCTGTAGGCCTATCAGAAACACTCACAGTAACTTTTGGATTTCAATTATGCTTTCAACCACACTTTTGCGTCTTTTTGCGTCTTTTACAAACTTGTAATGATTCTACCAAGCAAGTATACATGCATGAAATGCTCTAGATCTGAATCATGATGTTCTACTTACTCTACTCCTACCTACCATTAGGAAATGGTGATAATGGTGTTTGTGGTTGCTTTTTTGGCCTCTCCGGACTCTCAAGCTCTACTCTCACCGCTTCTACCACTCCCACTTCTACTCTAGACTCGACTACTACCTAAAACTACCTAAGTCTACCTCCTCTACCTAAGTTGAAGGATCTAGGCCAGACACACGCTTCCTAGACTCCCTCTAAGACCTAGAGAGTCCTCCACCCTCTGATCCTATCTAAATGTAAAGAGAGACTCTTGGCAAGCCAAAAATCCCAATCCTCAAGGATTAGTCTCGGTCACCTACCTAAGGTTTTCGTCCCCGGCAGCGGCGCCAATGTTAGACGGGTACGCCGCGACGGACGTCAGCACAGCGAGAACTCACCTAACAAGTAATTTCAGCTAAGGACGAACCTCGACCTGTAGGCGCGTGTAAGTAAGCATAAGGTGTCAACCTACACTCGACCGACTCCTAGCTAATTCCTACAGAGGCTCCTACCACTTGTCTAAGTCACAGTCTTCAAGAGAAAAAAAGAGGATGCTTCCTACAACGCTTGCTAGAGCCGAATACCTATTAAACACTTCCGAAACACCATAGAACTTGAAGGAGACCCTACTAATACCTATAGGCCACTCTCCCTAAGGTCTGTGCACCAAAATCACGACCCAAAACACCCGGTGCAGAAATACGTAGGATGTCTGGCCGAAATCTGCAGGTCTTCGTTTCCAAAATATGAAGTGCCTAATGTGTAGTTTTACTCATTGTGAACGCGTCGATATGCTGCAATGCAAAATCGGACAACGTATGCTCACCCAAAAAACCGATGAAGCTCTTAAAAGGAGCTCCCAAAGCCGGGCCGTACGCGCGCAATGTTGGTATCGGCTCGTAGCTCTAGTCAGGGGCAACACGCTGCACTTCTCTGCACTCGATTCCGACCACCGTAGCACAAGTAGCGTCAAGAAAAAGCTCACACTCTCTCTCACGTACACAGTACGCTCACTCACAAACTTAAACTTGTTTAAAATGACAAAAGGTTTTTCATTAAGGTCAAAAAGTGATATATATACCTTACAACGTCTCAAACCCTAAAGTTTCAAAATCATCCATCTACTACATCTAACTATAAAAACTGGGATACAATCTGGAAACTTCTGTAAGTCCCAATATTTACAAGGTGAAAAACCGAGTTTTCCTCAATGAATGACTAATTACAAAACAATAATAATCCGCCGAGTAGTTAGATGCCGTGGGGTGTGTCCAGCTTCTAACAATAGGTTACAGGTCACAGGTGTGGGTATGCATCATTTGGCGCCTGTTTGAGGGCATTGTCTTGTATTGTACGTTACTTGTGGAACTGCCATTGTACGCCTTTGTGGAGCCATATTTGGTTTTATTTGCTAGTCCCAGCCATTTCTGAGACTTGGTCTAGAAGATAGTCATTTCTGAGACTTGACTATACGAGGTTTGCATAAGCCTTGGTGTGAGGGTCGATAGCCTGAGGTTTTATTTGCACCCTTTTCGTGACCTCGTCATAGGCTATGTACTAGTGATTCCTACTTGATGCTCGGGTTCTATTGTTGGCAGTTTATGCATACATATACAGTCTATATTTTGGGTTCTCACTCCTCTACTTCTGGGGAAACTCTGTCAAAATTTTTCCAAGTTATGATGGCTGGTTTTTTGGTCTTTTGAGCCATTTATGCTGTTATGCTGCTGACATTTTGGCAAAATCAGAGGATAAGTCAGGTGTGCCTTCTTGGGAGCTTCATGGTTGGCTTTAATGGATGATCAAAACGGACCTCAATTCACTCCTTTTCATTTAACTCAAAGAATCCAGATAAATGTTAATGTGTCTAGGAAGATTTTTTTCCAGCAGCACATAGTCTTTATGTTCGGGCCAAGAAGATTAAGAGAGATCCTGGAGTGTCCTTTGCCTGTTGTAATTCCTATGATTAACTATGAAAACTCATTTGATGTGCATGTGTTTGTCCTTATCTAAAGTTGAGCTTCATTGAGGTTTCTGGGGATTGAGTCAATCAAAAGTTTTGGGTTCTTGCACGTGTGTTCGAAGGTGTTCTTAAAGCATCATAGCTTGGGTAGCCATTGCTTTCTCTTATCTGGAGTTTCATGGAAGAAGTGATAAAGATGTGGAAGACTTTTTGGAAAAGATGTAGGTTGTCTGCATTAGCGACCAGATTCATGACCCGGCGCAGATGTTTCTTCTCCATATTTGTTTGAAGAGTGATGCACGAGTTTGGTCCACAGCATTTGAAGAGGATTTGCGTATGGCTGATCCACCTGTAAGATTGAGTTGGGACAATCTAAGGAATGGATTGGAAATGGAGTTTGTGAAGATAGAAGATCCTGACAAAGTGTGGCAAGAAGTACAGGCTTTAGTGCAAAAGGAAGGTGAGCCAGTAGATGCGTACATACGAAAGTTTTCATTGGCATGGGAGTGGATGTGCAAAGCCTTAGCACCACAAGTACCCCCGCCTGACATGATGAAGAAGGACAGGTTTTTGGCTGGTCTTTGGCAAAATATATGTTGAAGAGTGGAGCTAAAGAAGCCTAGGACATATGAAGATGCATTGGAGGTGGCAAGGAACAAAGAGTGGAAGCTCAAGAAAATGAGCCAGCTAGGGTTAGAGTCTTTGTCCATGAGGTCTTAATTTTAGCCTATGGATTCTTTGCAAGGTCGCATGCCAGGGGTTCATCATGAACTGGTGGTTTCTCTTACTCCTCAAGCTATGCCAACAGTGGTCACTACATCAGTGCAAGATGATGGGATAAGGCAAGACATGAGGCAAGTAGTATATTTAATGAAGAATCTCAGCCTAAACATGCTAGGTCAAGTGGGAAATAATCGAGGTCGAGGAAGGTTTGCAAATCATCCAAGAGGTGAAGAAAGGCCCAGGAATGGTGTAGGACAAAGCAATGGTAGGTTCATGAGACAGATGCCCACATGTTATAAATGCGGAGAGTTGGGCCACATCAACCCGCAATGTGATAAGCCACCAAGGATGGGGGGAGACATGTATCCATTGCTAAGACAGGTGCTAGCGAGGTCAAATGATTATGGCATCGAAATTAAGGGAGATGAAGGAACCAGTGGATTAACGCAGGAGGAAAAGGGAAAGACAAAAGCGATAAGCGTGGTTACCTTGGATAAGGCATGAAAGCTAGAGGATACATTAGTGATGCCTATTGGAAAGAGGACCAAAGAGGACAACGAAGGAAGAAGTGCCCCAGGTCCTAGTAAGAACAAGGGAAAGAGCCATGAAGGCGAGGATGTCAAGGCTAAGAGGAAAATGAGGGCTCGTCGCAAGTTTCATGTTTCAGATTTTTCACTAGGGGATGGGCAATTAAGCTATGACTTGAAGGAGGATTTGACAATCAGGAAAGCCGATGTTACTTTTGGGCAACTTATAGAGATGGTGCCTAAGCTAAAGAGACAGTGGAAGAGGATGGTTAACCCAATGGAGAAAGAGACATAGAGAGGTTCAGTGAAGGTGTTCGCGATGGATGAGCTACCAAACAATTGTCCAATAGTAGATGTGTGCATAAAAGAAAAAATCTGGGACAAGGTTATGTGGATGGTGGAGCCCAAATATGTGTCATAACACACTCATGTGTTGAGAAGATGGGTCTTACAATGACTGGGGTGTCAAGCTTCAGGATCAAATTGGCAAACCATCAAAAAGTAAAATTTTTGGGTGTTGTAAAGAGCTTAGAAGTGGAGGCGTATGATGCAAAGGCAGTGGTTGATTTTCGTGTGATGCCAGCGGGATTGGGAGCATATCCTATTATACTGGGTAGACCATGGTTACGTGTAGTGGGAGCTGTTCAAGATTGGCGACGTGGTACGATTAGCCTCTATGGAAAGACAGGAGCCAAGAAGCTTTATAATATGGACACAAGGAAACGATTGGAGGAGCTTTATGAAGATGAGGATGAGTCTAGTCATGAAGACTATTCCACAGTGATGACTAATGAGGACAGTGGTAGCACTACCAGCAGTGATGAGGATGGTGATGTTGCATTCCTTTTGATGGATAAAGGAATCCAGGAGTCTGGTTTAGTTGCATTTTCAAATGAGGTTGAAGATGAAAGTGAAGGGCCTTATGAAGTGATTGAAGGGCTGATGCAAACCAAGGTTGAATTGTTAAAGAAGCAGGAATTGATGACACAAATGATCAGTGGAGACCTCTCAGCTATGGAGAAGGAGGTATATTTGCACATGCTGGCTAGTTTTCCTGATTTGTTCATTACTTCATATGAAGAGATCAGAGGGTTCAAGGGAGAAGAGATGCATATAGAGCTGAAAGAAGGTGCTAAGCTAGTGCGGCAAAGGCTAAGAAGGATGGGACAAGAGAAAATGGAAGCCTTGAAGGAGAGGTGGACAAGCTATTGAAGGCAGAGTTCATAGTCCTAGTGGAGACCACAGAATGGGTGAGTCCAGTAGTAGTTAGTCCAAAGAAGGATGGGAAGTGGAGGATTTGTGTAGATTTTAAACCCTTAAACGCAGCCACTAAGAAGAACCCATATCCTCTTCCGTTCATTGATCAGATCTTGGATTCAGTGGGCAGGTTATGAGAGGTATAGTGTGTGTGATGGTTTTTCAGGCTATTTTCAATTGAAGATTGCTCTTAAAGACCGAACAAAGACAACTTTCATTCGCCATGGGGCTGCTATTGCTATACAATATTGCCATTTGGGTTGACAAATGGAACATCCTTTTATCAAGAGAGAGCAAAGTGGGTATTGTCACCATTCATTGGTAGTTGTGTTAAAGCTTTTATGGACGATTTCTGTGGCTGAGCACCATGAGAAGCTGCAGATGGTATTGGCTCGACATGATGAATGTGGAGGACAACTAAATCCAAAGAAATGTCATGTAGCACAGCCAAGGGTGAAGTTATTGGGCCATATGGTGTCAGAAAATGGCATCGAGGCTGATCCAGACAAGGTTAAGTCTATTATTCTTCTTCCATCACCTACATGTACAAAGCAATTGGCAACCTTTATACACAAAGTGAAGTACATGGCGCGGTTTATTCCATTGCCGTCGCAGCTCCTTTATCCATTACAACAAGTGGCAAAGCATGATCCATTGCAATGGGATGACAAGTGTGAAGAAGTGTTTTAAGAGGTGAAAGAGGTGTTAGGGGGGTTATCAGCCATGCAGGCTCCTAATTGGGAGCAAGTGTTTTATGTAAATCCATCAGTAGGGGATGATGCCATTGGAGCCATGCTATTGCAAAGGGGTAAGGTCATCCATTATATGAGGCCACTGTATTGTGCAAGCCGAGTGAAGTTGGTAGCGGAGAGAAAGTTCTCGGAAGTAGAGCTAGTGATGGCCAGTGTAATATTTGCTTATCGACGATTTCGCCATTACTTGCTACCACGACCTTTTGTTTTATTGACGAGTTACGCCTTTTTTCCACAGTTAATTAATGGCGCTAACATGTCAAATGTGGTCAAGAAATGGGTGATTGAGCTGCAAGAGTTTGAGTTCTCTTTTCTAGTGGAAGACAGTACAAGAGCTACACTAGTTGATTTGTTGACTTGCAAGGAGAATCCCCTTCTTGTTAAGGAAGAGGCGGTGATAAAGGTAGTCGAAGAAGTGCCACAGATTAGCAACGCACATGTTTTGTTTTTTGATGGTTCATACAAGAAGAGCCATGATGCAGCTTCAGGGGGTATAGCATTGTACGATCCAGAGGGGAAGCTAGTATGCAAGAGAGGGTTCAAATTGGATGCACATAGTAACAATGAGGCTGAATATGCTACTTTCGAAGCCGTATTACACATTTGTTTGAAGCATGGGATTAGAATGTTGAGCATAAAAGGTGATGCCTTGTTAGTTGTGAAGCAAGTGTTGGGTGTGTGGAAGGGCAAGAACACCTCATTGAAGGAAATGTGTTTCAGAATTAAAGGCCTGTTAAAAAATTTTGAAGCATGGAGCATCAGACACATTGAACGTGCTCTAAATGAAGAGGCACATGAAGCGGCTCAAAGCATGATTGGGGAGCTATTTGTGTTGAGGACCACTTTACCGCTTTATCATGGCCGGGAAAGTTTGGCTCAAGAAGAGGAGTTTTTGCTAACAGGAATCATTCCGAAGGACATTCAGAAGTCTAAGAAGTATGGTTTTGTGCGTAGAGCATACAAGTACAAATTGATTAGTGATGTCTTGTACATGAAAGGGGATGATCTTGTGTTGAGACGTGTACCTTGGCGGGAGGAGATTTATAGAGTGTTGGAAGAGAATCATGAAGGCGCATGTGGTGGACATTTTTCTCTAAAGATCACCTTGCATAAGATCTTGCAAGAGGGGTATGTATGGCCTAGTTCGCACAAGGATGTTCACCATTGGTGTAGGTCTTGCAATAGGTGTCAAGCATTTGGGAAGAGAGTGTTGAAGCCAGAGTTACAAAAAACCATTATGGCATTTGATGTGTTTGAAAAGTGGGGGATTGATGCAATAGGCCCGTTACTTATCACAAGCAGGGGCAAAAGCTATATTTTGACTGCAGTGGACTATCTCTCTAGATGGGCAGAGGCTATAGCAGTAAAACAGATCACTGAAAAGGATGTGGCAAAATTTGTGTACGATGAAATATGTTGCAAGTTTGGGGTGCCATTGGAGCTACTTTCAGATAAGGGGCCAGGATTTAGAGCTAAACTGCTATACTTTTTATGCGCAAAGATGAAGATTAGGAACCATCATACCACTCCTTATTACCCGTAGTGTAATGGCTTAAATGAAAGATTCAATGGTGAGTTGGTACAAATCCTTTGGAAAGTGACAGAGCACCAAGGAAAGAATTGGGATTTGGAATTGCCTAGTGCATTATGGGCTTACCGTACTTCGATGAAAACGGGTACAGGGTTTACTCCATTTCATTTGGTATATGGAAAGGAAGCACTATTGCCTGTGGAAGAAGAGTTGCCTGCTGTCAAGATGTTACAGAAGTTTCTTGGGCCGCCTAGTGATGCATTCAAAGAGAGGGTCTTACAGTTACAAGAGGTCCAGCTGGATAGGATGAGTGCATTGGAACATTATGGGCAAATGCAGGATAAGGATTTGGCAAAGATAAATGAAAAGGTCAAAAGTAAGGGTATCAAGAAGAATGACTTGGTTTTGCGCTACAACAGTAAGCTAGACAACACCTTCCAAAAGAAGTTTCAGATTAAGTGGGAAAGCCCTTTCAAGGTAGTGGAGTGTTTTCCGAATGGTACATATCAATTGGCTAACCTCGATGGAATTCTGCATTAGTCAAGGGTAAATGGATTGCGTCTTAAAGTGTATCATGCGAGGTTAATGATGGTGGAGCAAGATGAGTTGTCTACAGACAAGTGATGTCTGTGAGGGATGAGGAGGCTTGTGACGCTGCGAGTCTCATATCGCTTTTTGCTGCTACTGATCATGAATGATCTAGCAGGCTAGGGGATGGGCAAATTATGTCAGGAGTTTTTTGGAGCATGGAATTGCACATATGTACATACCCATGCATGGTGCATTGAATAAAGGATTGTCCATTTTCCAAAGCTAGGTGGTTACGTGGGGCCCGCATTTGTACAGGTAGGACAACATGTACATAGTGCATCGATTTTCACTATCACTAGTACCATTGTGTTTTCTCTATAATAATGAGGATTTGGTAGCGCGTAAAACTTCTCAAGGAATCTATCTGTGGGCCGACAACATGAGGTAAGCAGGTGCGTCAGATGGCATTTAGTGGCGTCAGGACGTCGAATGGGGTCAATACTTGCACGTGGAGAAGTACGGACACAACGTGGATGTTTTCTTGTGATAATTATGCAGAAAGGTCATCATGAGGACCATATTTTGGGGCCACTTAACTTGGTTTCAGGATGCATTATTGGGAAAATTTGAGTGCCAGGTGTGCGGATGATGCAAAAAGGTGACAACTATGCAATGTGAGGTCAGTTTTTGGTCTGCTCGGGGTCCGTTTGAGGTCAACTAAAAGTCCAAGGGTGCCCAAGTGATAAAGCTATGTGTGGGAACTGAAAAAACAGAGAGAAGACCAGATAAAACGTGGAGAGAAGAGGAGGAACAGCCTCAACTCTGTTTTTGCTCATTTTGGAGCCTGTTTTGGCCGTAAACTACTCATCCGAGGTCGGATTTGAGCACTTTGACATTGTAGACTGGGGTTTTGGGCCGTTCCAGACGCGATGACGCTGTCTATTTTTCCAAATTCCTCACTGTGTTTCTGTTGTTTTGGTTGTGTAAGTTTCTCCTATGAGCGAAGCTTTTGCTACAGTTTGTGATTGTACCTGGCTTATTTTACCCATACTGTGTGAGCTATTTGGCCCATTGGTGTTGGCCCAAGCTCATTGTATCTAAACATCAGAAGTTCTCCTCTTTTGAGCTGAGTTTTTTGGGTGTGTGTTTGTGTGTTTCTGTGTGGAGTGGGCAAGTGGATAGTCTCTCTCCTCTCACTCCATCGGTGTGTTCCCTGTCTCGGCCAGGTGGGTTGTGTAAGCCGAGTGGTGCCCCATAGTGTGTGTGTGTGTGTGTGTGTGTGTGTGTGTGTGTGTGTGTGTGTGTGTGTGTGTGTGTGTAGCATCCCAAGAGTCTGTGTTGGGTCATTATAGAGGTGTTCTTTGTGTTTCCATTCCACTCACAACGCCAGGTGGGGAATTCAATTCAAGAAACTACTGGGTGGACTGATCCAGTGGATTCTCTTTCGGTATATGCTTATTCTGCTAAAGCTCAAGCCAATGAATCTATGGTGGAAGAGAAGAGAAAAAGAGATGAAGAGGTGGCTGGGACGTCAAAAAGGCCAACGAGATCCAGCAACAAGAAAGAAGAAGGGCTTGCTCCTAAATCTGCTCCTGAGGTGGTTATGGAAGAGGCTCCGAAGGACAAGAAGCAAGGTAGGCCTAAAGGGCCCTCGTATAAACTCAAGCCTGATATTGAATTGGCTACAGATTTGAAGAAAGTTTTTGAAGAACGTATCCTAAATAGTAAAGTGGAGCTCACATTGGGGGATATTCTTGGAATTTCTAAGCACGCGTTCCATGAAGAGATCTTCAACATTATAAAAAGGAAGCGGCAAATACCGAGTGATCAAGATTCAGATCCAATTAAAAGCCAAGTGGTTCGTCACATTGAAGCAATTTTGGAAGATTATGAAGAGTATTTAGCAGATCTTGAAGAAGAAGAGCCAAAGCCTGTGGTGGTTCCAAGCCCGATTGTACCTGAGGTAAGAAACATGCATTTTAATGACGGTGAAGATGAAGAAGTTATACCCAAGAGTCACTTTTTGAGGACTCATTGGGCAAGAGCAACGACAGAAACAGTGGTAAAGCTTGGCGACATTGAGGAGCCGGTATTAGCCCTCATAGACCATGATTCGGAAATCAATCTCATGGAAAAGAATTTGCACCAAAAGGGGAAGTGGCCTATTGATATGGATCACGGGTGGCGGATTCGAGATGCCAACATGCTTCCTGGGGATCTTTACGGTGCATGTGCGAATGCTAAGGTAACTATTGGGGATGTCTGTGATGAGCAAAACGTTTTTATACAGGAGCATTCCTCCTACCCATTGATTCTAGGAAAACCCTACATTATGGTTGTGCGGATGGAAACGAAGGTGTTGGATGATGACTCGGCCTATGCTAGAGTTCGAAGCCGAGATGGTAAGAAAGAGGTTCAATTTCTAACTGTATGTGTTGATCATGCTAGAAACAAAGACAATTTACGTGATCGTCCAATGCCAAAGATACGTAAGGAGTTTAAAGAATAAAGATTTCTTAGGATTTTCTTGGGGTGCCACTATAAAGCGGGACTATTGTGGTGCAAGTGAGGAGAAGTTCCCACAAAGATAAACCTTCTCTTTAGGATTTTTGGGGTTGACAACTGAGGTTTTAGTATCTTACACGAAATTTAATGATTTAACTAAATGGTAGAAACAATATGTTTCAAGCATTCAAAGTGACTTGCAGGGATGTGATGTGCTAGAACCGGATGATTTGATTTCACGAATCTTCAAAGAGATCTCTTATGTTGATACTATGTCAGAGCTTGAGGATATAAGGCAAAACAGGTTAGAAAAAGGAACTAAAGTTGTTAAAAGTGCACTCAATGGACATGTACGAAGAGCTGGACATATACGAGGCACTTATGCATATCGAGGATGACTTGGATAAAGAAGTTGAAGCACAGGTAGAGACGAAGTACAAGACATTTGCAAAGAAAGTTAGACTTGTGGATACACCTCTACCAGAGGGAAGTGATGGAGTAATTAAAGAAGCTTCTCGACAGCCTATGCTCAGGAATCCTAAGAACATTGAGCACAAATTCACTAAAGAGACATTGCAGCAGCTGAAGGTTGGAGAAGATGGTTTTCTCAATGAAGAGGAAATCAAGTGTTTTCAAGGTATGCTCAAAAAACATGGTAAAGCTTTTGCCTTTGAGCCAAGTGAGATTGGGTGTGTGGATCCAAGTGTTGTTTCACCTATGGTAATATTCATTGTTCCTCACATGCCATGGAGCTTACGTCCTATTCCACTTCCTAAAGCTTATCAATTTGCTTAATGAGAAGATACAAATGGGAATCTTGGAACCATCATGTGTGCCATACTCCAACCAATGGTTCATTGTTCCAAAGAAAAATGGTACTTTAAGGTTTATACAGGATATGGTACTTTAAGGTTTATACAGGATATGCAGCCTGTTAACAAGGTAACAATCTGCAATGTGGATACCGGCCCAATTGTGGATCAAGGTCGATTTACTCTATGGGTGATCTTTATTCTGGATATGATCAATTTTAGTTAGCTTTGGAGAGCAAGAATCTTACTACGATGCGTACACCTCTTGGATTGGTAAGGATGTGCACTCTGCTAGGGTGCTACTAATTCTGTAGCTCATATGATGAACGCCATAATAATGTAGTAAGGGACTTTATCCCACATGTTACTATGCCTTTCATTGATGATCTACCCATTAAGGGATGTGAGGAAGGCTCAATAGATGAAGTAAAAGATCAGAGGGGGTGCCGACAGTTTGTTGCTCAACATATCGCTGCGATGCTATTTTATCCAGGCTTGAAGAAGTTAACTTAACACTTTCAGGGCAAAAATCGACTTTTGGTGCCAAAGATGTTCTAATTGTAGGACACATGTGCAGTCCAGGAGGTAGAAGTCCAAGTCCGGCTAAAGTTTAAGCTATTCAAAAGATGAAGGAAATGTGCTCTTCGGTTACGGAAGCTCATCGGTTTCTGGGTGCATGTGTATTCTATCTTATTTGGTTGCCACATTTTGCTCATGTTGCAGAAGTGCTTTATCAACTGTTGAGAAAAGGTAAAAGATTTGTTTGGAAAGAAGTTCACACACGAGCTATGAGGAAATTAAAGAAGATGCTCCTTGAGGCTCCGACCTTGAGGAAAGTCGACTACAAATGCGGAAGGCCAGTAATTTTAACAGTTGACACTAGCCCGACAGGTATTGGATGGGCTATAGGTCAAGATGATGAAGAAGGGAACAGGTATGCAGTTCGATTTGGAGCAAAAGTGCTCAATGCTTGCCAAAGAGGCTACCCATAGGTTAAGAGAGAACTTTGGGGTGTTGCTACTGCTCTAAGGTCTGATAAAGAATACTTTATTGGTAGAGACAGATTTCTTGCCACTAATAGGGATGATTGCAAATTGCTCTACTCCGGATATTGCTATGCTATGATGGACAGCCTATATTAAATCTCTTAATCTTGAATTTTTTCATATTGCAGGTAGAGATAATCCTGTTTTGCAGATATGTTATCAAGAGCTAGATTTGAAGATGAAGAAGAGATATTGACTACAAGTGATGATGTTGGCTTGAAGTTCTATACGTCTTCTTATCAGCATGCAAATTGTGGAAATATTGCTCATACTTTTGAGGTATTTTCTGAAGAGTTCTATGATGGAGAATGGCTTTTTATTGGTCTTCTTATCAGCATGCAAATTGTGGAAATATTGCTCATACTTTTGAGGTATTTTCTAAAGAGTTCTATGATGGAGAATGGCTTTTTATTGGTCGCTACCTTAGCACTCTTACTAAGCATGAAGGGTGGACGGATCAAGAGTACAAAAAGAAAGCTTACGGCTATTTTCTGAAGGATGGGCATTTATGGAAGTAGCCAAAATGATCTAAAGGAGTACCGCAATGGGTTGTTTGTGATAAAGTGACTTAATAGATGGTTATCAAAGAGTTTCATGAAAGTTTATGGGCTGGACGCAAAGGGGTCTGGGCAACTTTTGTCAAGATTAAGGATCGTTATTGGTGGAAAGGTATGTATAAAGACGTGGCTCAATTTGTGGAGACATGCCTAACATGCCAACAGTATTCTAATGTACAACATCGAGATGGATTGCATCCCACCTATCCATTGGTGTGAGGTCCCCACCCCGCCGTATCAAACGGCGGATCTGATGGTGAACCTGGTGGCCACTAGATCTATAGCGGAAGCAAACAAAGTGGTTCAGGGTTCAACTAGCGGACGATCTCTCATCACAAAGTGAGTCGAGTTCAAGCCTACTAGTAATGAGATCTAGCTCCACCTCGCAGAGGAAGCGTACTTAACCTATCTAGCGATCCTAAGACCCACCTTCCAAGAGGAGAGAAATCCCGAGTGACTTTTTCCCCATGTTTCAGAGGCACGTACACTTGAGGCTTTGCCGCTCTAGAGGCAATGAGTATTACTAGTATCAATTTAAACACTATGGGGACAGAGAGTTCCCGACCAATCGGGACCACCCTTCTCATAGGCATTGGCAACCTGAGCCAAGCCCCCACTTTCCACCCCCACACTCACACTTCCTTGTGTGTCCTAATTACAACCACAATGGTTGTTCAACATAAATGTTCCTTGAATTAGATTCCGAATCACAATGTTCGTTAAGACAGCCCTTCAATCAGTATTGCAAAGCGGCACCAAGATAGTACTCTAGTAAAAATTCTACTCAAACTTATTCATTAAAATTCCAATGTTCTCGAGGTACAACATCCCCCCTCCGGCGAGAGTTTACTCCTCTCGTTGTCGCCTAGCTGCCCATACAACTAGGTATGTCCACCGCATAGAAAGCACGACATGGACATTCCCACCGCTTAACCAGCAGACGTGGGTTCCCACCGCTTAACCAGCAGACGTGGATTCAAGATCCCTTAACCAGGAACTCTACCCCCTATGATCAGGAAGGGATTCAGGACTAATTCAACATTGGAAATAGAATGAATATGTCGAGCTAAATTTTCCCTAGCAGACATTCTTTCCTATTGCAAACAGTATATCCATCAATCATTTCTTTCCTACTTTAGACTTTAATGTACAAATGAATTCAAATGCCGAGGTTTCCATCGGATTTCTCCAACATGTTTGGGAATATGTTCTTTCCTAGCTAAACGTGTGCAATGTTAAAATAAACAACTTGAATAAAATTTTGACCTACCTCTTCCATTTCTTCGTCAATGGCCCGTGAGATGGCCGGTGCTTGTTCGTCCATGGGAGCTTTTCCTTTTCCTTTTCCATTCACATTGCTCGTTCTCGCCTCACGGTCGTGGGCACCACCAAAGCGAGTTCTCTTAACCGGGGCCATTTTATACTCACTACTTTAAATGAAAAACTTGAAGAAAAGAGCTAAGGCCCGAGAGCATCATACAAATCCAATTGATAGATTAGAATCATTGAACAATCCCCCTTATGCACGAGGGTTACATTTTTCCTTCAAGAAATTAGTAATTTTATGGTTAATATTTTACTTATCCTATGGGAACCGGCACTAAAGTTAATCACCTGGCTTAGATGATTAAGCATTTCATAATTTTACTAATTAAACTACAAGAGAGACGAATTAAGCAAGCTCAATCACTTTCCTAATGCAATTAGAAAGATGCAGAATTTAGGTGAGAGAAAATCCTCTTCTTAGTGGCTTAATGATGGATTAATTTTTGCCTTAATTACATCTTAATCTATGAATAAATTGAATCTAACTTAGTTACACCAATATTGTGTGGTAATAGAATGAAATTAACCAAATCCACATCATTACCGGTGTGAGCGGGATGGAAACACACAGAACGCCTCTATAATGACCCGACACACACTCTTGGGAAGATACACACACACACTAGGGGGCACCACTCGGCTTACACAACACACCTGGCCGAGACAGGACACACACCGATGGAGTGAGAGGAGAGAGACTATCCACTTGTCCACTCCACACAGAGACACACACACACACACACAAAAAAAAAAACTCAGCTCAAAAGAGGAATTTCTGATGTTTAGATACAACAGAGCTTGGGCCAACACCAATGGGGCAAATAGGTTACCCAGTATTGAAGAAATACATCAGATACAACCACAAAGTTAAGCAGAGGCTTCAGTCACCGGAGAAGATTACACAGAAAAATAGCAGAAAAAGAGTGAGGAATTTGGCAAAATAAACAGCGCCATCACGTCTAGAACGGCCCAAAACCCCAGTCTACAATGTCAAAGTGCTCAAATCCGACCTCGGATGAGCAGTTTACGGCCAAAACAGGCTCCAAAAACCCCAAAAACACAGTTGCGGTTGTTCCTCCTCTTCTCTCCACGTTTTTTCTGGTCTTCTCTCAGTTTTTTCAGTTTCCACACTTAGCTTTATTAGTTGGGCACCCTTGGCCTTTTATATGACCTCAAACGGACCCCGAACAGGCCAAAAACTGACCTCGCAGTGCATAGTTGTCACCTTGTTGCATCCATACGCACACTTGGCACTCGACATTTTTCAATAATGCATCCCGCCACCACGTGAAGTGGCCCCAAAATATGGTCCTCATGATGATCTTTCTGCATAATTATCAACATCCACGTTGTCGTGCCGCTCCGCTTCCATGATGGAAAAAAAAGTAAAGAGAAGCAGAAGAAGTCTATTTGAAACTCACACATTTATTGAGCAGTGACCAGGGCTCGAGAACAAGTAAGGAGATCCAGAAAGTGTATGCTTTATGTGGTTATGAAGGCCTAAGCGTAGAGATTTTATGCTTGAAGAAAAGGTTTTACATGTGAAAGAGCTCTTAGGACATATAAGGAAACTTGGGTAGAGGAAGACATGTGGTCAGTGGTAAAAAAGAAAGTGTGTGGGAGACTTCCCATCTCTGCATGAGGGAGGCAGAAAAAGTCCTATTCTCAAAAAAATTTGTAAAACAGGTTTCTGGAGAAAACGGCCCGCGAGAGCTAAAGAAAAAGGGCGTTTTGAGCATTTTTGTCTCTCACGCACAGCGGCTAATTCTGCACCGATTAGGAGATATTCAAGTTTTCGTGCTCTGCGGTATTAGCGGGGAGGAAGCCATAAGTTTTGAGCACTCTAATCCTAAGCCAAGCTTCCATAGCCCACTCTCATCCAAGCTTCCATAGCCAATCTAATCAAAGACACCACTAACCACTCTAATCCAAGCTTCCAAGCCACTCTAATCATGGAAGGAGTTTAAATAATGTAAGCAACGGTACTGTTAATGATAATCAAGCTTCAGGATCTTGTTCAAGTTGTTTGTTTCAAGCTTTGTCTACATTCATTGTGTCTGTTGCAACTGTCTTCCTCACACCTCTCACAGCCAGAGGCCCTGCGCCTTCCCGGCTCAGCTTTCAAACACAAATCCCCTGACAACGTTGTGTCCGTATTCATCCACGTGCAAATATTGACCCCATTCGACCTCCTGACGCCACTAGATGCCATCTGACGCACCTTCTTACCTCATGTCGTCGGCTCGTGGTTAGCTTCCTTGAGAAGTTTTACGCACTACCAACTCCTCATTATTGTAGAAAAAACACACTAGTACTAGTAACGATGAAAATCGATGCACTATGTACATGATGTTGTACCTGTACACATGTGGGCCCCACGTAACCACCTGGCTCTGGAAAATGGGCAATTCTTTATTTGATGCACCATGCATGTGTATGTACATATGCGCAATCCCTTGCTCCAAAAAAATCCTGACATAATTTGCCCATCCCCTAGCCTGCTAGAGCATTCATGCTCAGCAGCAGCAACACTAATAGATGCTCATTCCAGCTGGATCCCACACAAAAACACTTTGCATTCCCTGCATCAAAAGCTTAATCAAGCTTCCACCTCGTTCCCAAGGAAAATGTGTAGAGATGCCATATATCAACTTTGCATCATGAAAACCATCAATTACTTTGGCATAGACCTGCATGTGAAAATATATCTCCTTCTCCATAGCTGAGAGGTCTCCACTGATCATTTGTGTCATCAATTCCTGCTTCTTTGACAACTCAACCTTGGTTTGCATCAGCCCTTCAATCACTTCATAAGGCCCTTCACTTTCATCTTCAGCCTCATTTGAAAATGCGACTAAACCAGACTCATGGATTCCTTTGTCCATCAAAAGAAATGCAACATCAGCATCCTCATCACTGCTGGTAGTACTATCACTGTCCTCATCAGACATTGTGGAATAGTCTTCGTCACTAGATTCATCCTCATCTTCATAAAGCTCTTCCAATCGTTTCCTTGTGTGTCCATATTATATAGCTTCTTGGCACTTGTCCTTCTATAGAGGCTAATCGTACCACGTCTCCAATCTTGAACAGCTCCCACTGCACCTAACCATGGTCTGCCCAGCATGGTTAACCCTGCTGGCATCACATGAAAATCATCCACTGCCTTTGCATCATATGATTCCACTTCTAAGATCTTTACAACACCCAAACATTTTACTTTTTGATGGTTTGCCAATCTGATCCGGAAACCTGACACCCCAGTCACTGTAAGACCCATCTTATCAACGCATGAGTGTGTTATGACACATATTTGGGCTCCGCCATCAACATAACCTTGTCCCAGATTTTTTCTTTTATGCCACACATCTACTATTGGACAAATGTCTGGTAGCTCATCCATCACCAACACCTTTACTGAACCTCTCTTTGGTTCTTTCTCCATTGGGTTAACCATCCCCTTCCATTGTCGCTTTAGTTTAGGCACCATCTCTATAAGCTGCCCAAAAGTAACATCTGCCTTTCTGCTTGTAAGATCCTCCTTCAAGTCATAGCTTAATTGCCCATCCCCTAGTGGAAAATCTGAAACATGGAACTTGCGACGAGCCCTCCTTTTGCGCTTGGCCTTGACATCCTCACCTTCATGGCTCTTTCCATTCTTCTTACTAGGACCTGGGGCACTTCTTCCTTCCTTTTTCTCTGTGGTCCTCTTCCCAATAGGCATCACTAATGTATCCTCTAGCTTTGATGGCTTCTCCAAGGTGACTACACTTAGCACTTTTGTCTTTCCCTTTTCCTCGTGGGTTAATCTACCGGTTCCTTCATCTCCCTTAATTTCGATGCCATAATCATTGGACCTAGTTAGCACCAGTCTTGGCAATAGATACATGTCTCCCCCCATCCTTGGTGGCTTATCACATTGAGGGCTGATGTGGCCCAACTCTCCACAATTATAACACGTGAGCATCTACCTCCGGAACCTACCATTGCTTTGTCCACCACCATTCCTGGGTCTTTCTTCACCACCTGGCTGATTTGCAAACCTCCCTCGACCTAAATTATTTCCCACTTGACCTAGCACGTTTAGGCTGAGATTCTTCATTAAATATACAACTTGTCTCATGTCTTTCCTAAGCCCATCATCTTGCATAGATGTAGTGACCACTACTGGCATAACCTGAGGAGTAACAGAAACCACTGGTTCATGATGAAGCCCTGGCATACGGCCTTGTGAAGAGTCTATAGGCTGAAATTCAGACCTCATGGGCGAAGAATCCACCCCTAACTGGCTCATTTTTCTCAGCTTCCACTCTTTGTTCCTTGCTACCTCTAGTGCATCTTCATATGTCCTAGGATTCTTTAGCTCCACTCTCCAACATATATTCTCACAAAGACCAGCCAAGAACCTATCCTTCTTCATCATGTCAGGCGGGGGTACTTGTGGTGCTAAGGCCTTGCACGTCCTCTCCCATGCCAATGAGAACTTACGTATGTACGCATCTACTGGCTCACCTTCGTTTTGCACTAAAGCCTGTACTTCTTGCCACACTTTGTCAGGATCTTCTATCTTCACAAACTCCACTTCCAATCCATGCCGTAGATTGTCCCAACTCAATCTTACAGGTGGATCAGCCACATGCAACTCCTCTTCAAATGCTTTGGACCAAACTCATGCATCACTCTTCAAACAGATTTGGAGAAGACATAACATCTGTGCCGGGTCATGAATTTGGTTGCTAATGTAGGCAACCTCCATCTTTTCCAAAAAGTCTTCCACATCTTCATCACTTCTTCCATGAAACTCCGGATAAGAGAAAGCCATGGCTACCCAAGTTATGATTCTTTGAGAACCCCTTTGAACACACGTGCAAGAACCCAAAACTTTTCACTACCCAATCCCCAGAAACTTCAATGGAGCTCAACTTTAGATAAGGACAAACACGTGCACATCAAATGAGTTTTCATAGTTGATCATTGGAATTACAACAGGCAAAGGGCATTCCAATATCTCTCTTAATCTTCTTGACCTGAACATAAAGACTATGCGCTGTTGGAAAAAAATCTTCCTGGACACATGAACATTTATCTGGATTCTTTGAGTTAAATGAAAAGGAGTGAATTGAGGGTCATTTTCATCATCCATTAAAGCCAACCATGCAGCTCCTAAGAAGGCACACCTGACTTATCCTTTGATTTTGCCAGAATTTCAGCAGCATAACAGCATAAATGGCTCAAAAGACCAAAAAACCAGCCATCATAACTTGAAAAATTTTTGACTGAGTTTCCCCAGGAGTAGAGCAGTGTGAACCCAAAATATAGATTGTATACGTATGCATAAACTGCCAACAATAGAAATCGAGCATCAAGTAGGAATCACTAGTACATAGCCTATGGCGAGGTCACGAAAAGGGTGCTCCAGCTACCTGTATCACCGAAAGGATCTCCGCATTTGAGAATCCCCTAGCTCAATAAAACCCCACTCTATCGACCCTCACACGAAGGCTAATGCAAATCGCGTATAGTCAAGTCTCAGAAATGACTATCTTCCATACCAAGTCTCAAAAATGGCTGGGACTTCCAAATAAAACCAAACATGGCTCTACAAACACGTACAATGGTATTTTCCACAAGTAACGTACAATACCAACAGACAATGCGCTCAAACACGCGCCAAAAGATCAATACCCACAACAACTTCAAGTGACATCACTGCTAGTATATCACTGTACTCCAGCTACCTGTACCTGTGTGAATCACCTGTACTTGTACTACCTGTCTCTGTAACCTGTAACCTGTAGTCTGCAACCTGTAATCCCGAATCTCAAAGCTCGAAGCTCGAAGCCAAAGGTACTCCAAGAAGATCCTTCGTGGGGGCGCCAAAAGAATGTGAGCAGTATGGAAACAGACAGAACGCCTCTATAACAACCCGACACACACTCTTGGGAAGATACACACACACACACACACTAGGGGGCACCACTCGGCTTACACAACACACCTGGCCGAGACAGGACACACACCGATGGAGTGAGAGGAGAGAGACTATCCACTTGCCCACTCCACACAGAGACACACACACACACAAAAAAAAAAAAACTCAGCTCAAAAGACGATAATTTATGATGTTTAGATACAATAGAGCTTGGGCCAACACCAATGGGGCAAATAGTTTACACAGTATTGAAGAAATACACCAGATACAACCACAAAGTTAAGCAGAGGCTTCACTCATCGGAGAAGATTAACAGAAAAATAGCAGAAAAAGAGTGAGGAATTTGGCAAAATGGACAGCGCCATCGCGTCTGGAACGGCCCAAAACCACAGTCTACAATGTCAAAGTGCTCAAATCCGACCTCGGATGTGAGCAGTTTACGGCCAAAACAGGCTCCAAAAACCCCAAAAACACAGTTGCGGCTGTTCCTCCAAGTACTAGCAAAATTCTGGTAAGAATCTGGTAAGACATCAAGAACAATCTGCACAAGGGAACTATCTGAAATGACTTCTCCTGCAGAAATAAGTTGCTCATCGATATCCTTGACAATAGCAAGGAAAGTGTCCATATCATCTTCCTCATGCATAATCTTCGACTCCAGCTCTTTTCGTAGCAAAGCAATTTTAGCCTCATTGCGGCTTGCATAAAGACCTGCTAGAATATCCCAAGCCTGTTTTGCAGATTTTTATGAACGGATGTGAGGAACAATGGTGCGCTTCACAGACAACGCAATCAATGCATGAGCCTGCGCATCCTTAACATCCCAACGAGCTTGTTCTGTCGTAGGCAAAACACACACCCGCCCTCATGCACGAATACACACACACGCATATACGCACCGCACCACAGATACAACAAAGAAAATGATTACGCCATCAACAAACAAAAGAAGAAGGATCCAAAGCACCCGTCGCCAACAACAAAAAGAGAAAATGCATCGAAGGCATGTCCCGGTCGACTTTGAAAAGAAGTACGCTCGACACCAACGCACCAACAGCACGCCATTCGCCGGCAACACGCAACCACGATTCCATCCCAGTAATTTATAGGTTATTTCCATCATTATCTTCAGTTTTCACTCGAGCCATTGTAAATTTTATTTTTTTTTGTAAATATCCTCTCTCTAGGTGATGGTCACAAAGGCCCACCTAGAAATTCCCATCTTTTAATAACCTCCCAAAACAAAGCAAGGGTCAACCACACCGGGCCCACCACTTGCTTTGTCTCCCTGATTAAGCTTACCCTAACCACACTGGGATTACCATAATCCAAGCAGCCAACACCTATAAATTGGCACTGAGAGGTCACTATCGGGGGGGGGGGGCAAGTCATGAGGAACCACGCATTTGGTAGAGTGTAGTAGGAAGGATTGACACTATCACCATCACGGGGAGGGGGCTTGTGTGTTGGGTTTGCCTTGGGAATTGCACCATGCGAAGGGAACCACATCCATCTCTCGACTCCAATGGTCGATGCACACACGTATGCACGCTCTTGGTGGTAAGTATTCACAATCATTGAGCCGCCTTAGAGAACGCACCAAGTAGGTTGCACCACCTCCTCCCCCTACCTCTCTACCACCACGGCATGCCACCTTGTAAATATTGCAGAAAGAATTCACCCTCACACCCCCGAGGGTTTTCATCATTTGCAGATATTCTCTCTCTCTCTCTCTCTCTCTCTCTCTCTCTCTCTCTCTCTCTCTCTCTCTCTCTCTCTCTCTCTCTCTCTCTCTCTCTCTCTCTCTCTCTCTCTCTCTCTCTCTCTCTCTCTCTCTCTCTCTCTCTCTCTCTCTCTCTCTCTCTCTCGGTGTGTAGGCTTGCGGTGTTCATATCATTGTGGTTTTGTATCGTAGCCGCTCAAAGCTAGGTGGTGCCCTCTGTACACTTTACCGTGGTAGGCTCGAGGCGCGCCATTCGGCCCCCGGAGTTTTAGAGGCCGTCGGAGTTCTGGCTTTGCGAGCTCGATCCACGAGCTATATCTGGTGATTCGGTGAGCATACGTTGTTTGTTTTTGCATTTCAGCATATCCACGCGTTCGCATTGAGTATAGCTACACATTAGGCACTTTAGTTTTTGGAAACGACGACCTGCAAATTTTGACCAAACATCCTACGTGATTTTGCACTTGGTGTTTAGGGTTGGGGTTTTGGTTCATGGACCTTAGGGAGAGCGACCTATTGGTGTTAATAGGGTTTCCTTCAAGTTTCGTAGCGTTTCGAGAACGTTTGATGGGTATTTGGCTCTTGAAAGCGTTGTAGGAAATCTCCTCTTATGTACTCCTGAAGGCTGTAGCTTAGACATTGGGTAGAGATCTCTCTAGGAAGTAGTCGAGAGTCGGTCTAGTGTAGGTTGACACCCTATGCTTGCTTCCACGCGCCTGTGGGTCGAGCTTCGTCCTTAGTTGTTGACAAATCTTGTTAGGTGAGTTCTCGATGTGCTGACGTTCGTCACTGCGTATCCGCCAACATGAACAGTGATTAAGGCCTGGTAATAACAGGCCAAGTTTAATGTTGAATGGATGTCGAATGCAGCTGAAAGGGCCAAAACATGCCTTAATGATGCTAAAAAGTGTTATGCTTGAAGTGGGCACAGATGGGATATTGTGACCTAGGACTACAGTGCTTGATGTACTCTACCGGTCTGTCTTTACACCTCGTCAATTGGAACTACGGTGAAGAAGTTATGGCAGTTTAAAATTCAAGTCGATTGCAAATCCATACCGGATTGGGCAACTGCAGCTAAGGTGACAAAATTGGAATGAATGTACGGGCCTAAAGTGCTCACTCTAAGGAGCATGTCGGTCTTTTCAGATCAGTGATCGGAGTCTCGGTCGCCAAGATATTGGCTGAAAAAGATTCACAAGGGGCCGGTTCGGTACCAGTCCAGTCCGCTCGGTTGGTGTGCCATTTTGGAATTCTGAGCAGCAGCCAGGGTTTTGGATGCAGTGTAATAAGTGCTCGAGGTAACAATGCTTTGATTGAGATGTAAGCTGGATGTGATGCACTTCAGAGAGCACAGTAAATGCTTAAGTAGAATCTTTTTGAAGGTCGTCTCTTGATACGTGCAGCAGATTTCATGATGAGGTTGCCCGACGGGGGCTGCTGAAGAAAGATGTTGTTCTTGGGGATGCGTTAGTCGGTATGTATGCCAAATGGGGGGGCTACCAAGGTTGTCAAGTGCTTGGTATTGCTTGAACAACATGTATGCCAAAGGTGGTGCCCTTACATAAGCTATGACCCACCTCAAAGGGGCAAGATGCCCGCCCAATGAACCCAATTGGCCACCCATTAACTCAAGAGGGGTTTGTGTGTCGAGAGAAAAAGAAAAAAAACAATGGCATGGCATCGTGTAGCAGGCAGCCGATAGCGTGGAGGAGGAGATGAGCTCACACAGGGCACAGTGATGCTTAGATGGGAGCACGTATGAAGCGGGATCCACTCGCCATGGGCTGGCGCCTGTTCCGGAATTGCTCCTGTGAGATTTGGTGCAGGTCCAAAAAACACCCTGCCACGTCAGCTGGAGGTGGTTTTTATGCCTCCCTAGTAACAACGGTGCCATCATTGCTAAGGGAGGAGTCATGCTATTAATAGCATTGGGGGTTTTTTGCATGAGGGGTGTATGGTAAGTAAACAAGGGCAAGAAGAGAAGGATTGCAAGTGATTGCAAGCGAGATAAGGAGGAGAAAGCTTGGACGGGAGCAAGGAGGGAAGAGAAGGATCAAGAGGTCTTAGCAAGGAGGACACTCTCTTTGGCTCGCTCTCGGCCTTTGCTCAGGAAGGAACCACTCTCTCTCTTTCGGCTTAGCAAGGAGAAGGCAACCAAAGCACGGCTCTCTTTTGGCTTAGGCAAGGAGAGACCAACCAAGGCTTGTAAGCAGTCATAGGAGAAGAAAGCTAAGCTTCGGCATAGCAAGCAGGGTAAGCTTTGAGATCTTGGAGCAAGCCGAGCATGAAGGGAAATCGGAATGTCTAGAGCTAAGGAAAAGACAAGAAGAAATTCGAAGACAGTGATTGAAGACAAATCAAACAGATGGAACCGACACAATAGGATTTTTCTCGTCAGCAGGCAACCTGGTTTAATTATTTCTTTTTGATGAATTGCGGCGCCGTTAACGGCCCGCAGTGATCTATAATGGGAGTTTAAGCTCCTAAACTATCATTAGCATTGTTTAATGGTGTCGTTAACGGCACTTCTTCTTGATTGTGTATCAATTTCGTCAGTGTTATCGATTTTTGAGCAAGTTTTGTGCGTCGATAGCCTTACCAAGTAATTAATAGTTCTTGTATTGTACGGTGCGGCAATTTTCGCTCTCAATTTCTCCACAGCTAGCAGCCCGGCATTGACCTGGCTCAAGTTTCAAACTTTTATCCCCCAACACCGGTCACCCTCAACAGCATTGGATGGGGGAGTTCCAGAAGTGGCATGGACAGATAAACCGGTGAATTATGCATTCCTTAAAGTGCTTGGGTGTGAGGCTTTCATGCACATAGATAGAAGCCTAAGCTCAAAGCTAAATGCAAAGTCTAGAAAGTGTTTCTTCATTGGCTATGGAGAAGGTGACTTTGGGTATCACCTATGGAATCTTGAGGATGGTAAAATCTTTGGGAGTAGGGATGTAATTTTTAACGAACTAATTACTTGGAAAGAAAACAAACTAAAGAAACAGGTGATGAGTACATTGAGCTTGAGGACAGTGAAGACTCAAGGACTGCAAACGGTGACAATGTGCAACAATGTCAACCAAATGAGGATCCTCAACCTATTCCCCGAAGATCCACAAGAGCAAGTAGACCTCTAGAAAGGTTTGTTCCTTCCTTCAACCATCTCTTGATCTGAGATTTTGGAGATTCAGAATCATATGAAGAAGCTATGCATCACAAATCCAAAGAAGAATGGATGAAGAGCATGCAAGTGGAGATGGACTCACTACATCGCAACCAAACATGGGAGTTGGTTGGGTTGCCTAAAGGTAAGTGGGAACTTCAAAACAAATGGGTGTACAAGTTGAAGAAAGAAGAAGGTTGGAAGAAAAGGTACAAGTCTAAGCTTGTGGTAAAAGGGTTTTCTCAAAAGAAAGTTATTGAATTCAATGAAATATTTTCTCTTGTTATAAAAATGAACTCAATTAGGCTTGTCTTAAGCCTTGTGGCTGCTCATGATCTAAATCTTGAGCAAATGGATGTAGATACGGCATTCCCTCACGATGACTTAGAGGAGAAATTTACATGCTTCAACCAAAGGGGTATGAAGTAAAAGGTAAGGAGAAAATGGTTTGCAGATTAAAGAAGAGCTTGTATGGTTTAAAGCAAGCATCAAGACAATGGTACTTGAAGTTCGATCGATGGATGTTGGATCATGGATTCACAACATGCAACTTGGATTATTGCATCTACACGAAGAATATGGGAGATGGGAAGTTCAGGGGAAGTTCATCATCCTAATGTTGTATGTTGATGACATGCTGATTGCAAGTGCTAACATGCAGGACATCAAAGACCTAAAAGAGGAGCATCTAAATCTTTTTCAATGAAAGATTTAGGTGATGCAAAGAGGATACTTGGTATGAAGATATCAAGGGACAGGACGAAGAAGACAATGAAGCTATCTCAAGAGGATTACATCAAGAAGGTACTAGAAAGGTTTGCAATGCAAAATGCAAAAACGGTTTCTACACCTTTGGGTGGTCACTTTAAACTAACCAAAGATATGTGTCCAAAGACACAAGAGGAGATAGCCTATATGTCTAAAGTTCCATATGCTGAAGCGGTAGGTTCTCTTATGTATGCTATGGTCTAGACAAGGCCAGACATTGCACATGCAGTGGGAGTTGTAAGTAGGTTCATGGAAAACCTAGGAAAAGATCACTGGCAAGCTATGAAGTGGATACTTAGGTATCTAAAAGGGACAATAACGAATGCTTTGTATTTTGGAGGAACCGATATTTTTCTAGAAGGGTATGCTGATGCAAATATAGCAGGTGACAAAGATACTCAAAGAAGCACTACTGGCTATGTCTTCAAAATTGGAGGCACAGCAATAAGCTGGACTTCAAAGCTGCAGAAAGTGGTCTCACTTTCTACCACAAAAGTAGAGTATGTAGCAATGACGGAGGCAAGCAAAGAAATTTTGTGGCCTCACAAATTCTTAGAAGTGATTGGATTCAAACAAGACAATTGTGTCTTGTACAATGATAGCCAAAGCGCTATCCATCTTGCAAAGAACTCAGCCTTTCATTCAAGGACAAAGCACATTGAGGTGAGATATCACTTCATAGGCACTCTTTTGGAAGAGGGACAGCTAAAGCTAGGAAAGGTGCATACAAGTAAAAATCCTGCACACATGTTTACAAAGGTGGTCAACAAGGAGAAGTTGAGCTTTTGCTCATCTTCAATCGGCATTCAAGGATAAGAAGCCAGGATGGAAAGCAATCATAGGTTTGGTTTGGAGATCAGTCTCCAAGTGGGCGATTGTTAAGTATGGAGCCTGATTTACGCCTTGTAATTTTTGTGTTAAAAATGCACATTTGTAAGGCCCCCATTATGAGGAGAAGCCATCGTGCGTGAAGAAAAAGAACTCGTCGAAAAATAAAATCACTCGCTAGAAACCAAAGTTTTCACGCACAGTCTCGAGCCTCGAGCCCAAGCTCGAGACTGGCTTTGTCAGAATATTCCTTTTCGTTGAAATATTATGGCCGAACGGCGGTCAGAAAGTGGTCAGAAAACGACCAGTCAGTTGGTCGGTGGGCGGGTTTCCAGTAGTCAATGGCCGGCGGGCCGGTGGCCGATTTCAAAGGAAGACTTGTCTTCTCAAGGGCGACCACACATGGGCAGATTGGAGGGTCCGGGTTTGGACTTATCTACACAAGGGTGGCTACACATGGCTGCCTCTCATGAGAGAGGATAGCCCTTTTGGCCTATAAAAGGAGGCCATTTCTACACACATTTCATAGTGAGAAGTTGATGCAACCAGGTGGGTGTGAGGTGGTGAGAGTGAAGTAAAGTGGGATCTCCAAAAGGGTATAATCCCTTTGTAACCTACTTCTTGTTTTGAAGTACTAAAGCCATTGAGTGGCTGCTTTCCCGTGGACTAGCCCAAATTGGGTGAACCACGTATATCGTGTGTGCTCTCTCTCTCTCTCTCTCTACTCTATAATCTCTTGTGTGTGAAAATTATCTCTCTCCATTAAGTAATATACTCAATTATCTACTAAGATACGTCATATTTCCTAACACCTCTCTTCCCTCCTATTCTTCACTCTTGTACATGTTTCAACTCGCCCATGAGTGGATGAAGTACATAACCTTTGGTTGTGTTTGAGTGGGAGAGTGAGGAGTTGCATGCACTGGAGTGTGAGTGATGTGTGTTGATGCTCACCATGCATCCTAGTTGCATCCCAAGCTAGGTGGTGCCCCTTATTGTTTGTCTTTTGTGATGAGGCCATCATGTGTTAGACTTATTGTTGAGGCCATTGGGTCTATCTTGCAAAACCGCTCTCATTTGGTGCCCTCATTGAGGAGGGATCTTGAAACCTTCAGTTTACAAGACTGAAGTGTTTACCTTTCTTCATGGATGAATGGCTTCTTGAATTCTCCAATTGGACCATCGAAGAGGAGGACCTTGTAGAGAGCTTAACAGAAGTCATCAAGACACTCTTTCCAGGGTGCTCTATTGTCAGTGTTGAAGAGGTTGTAAGACCCTCTTTCCCTACTCAAATTGTGTACATTTCTCATCATCCTCCTAGACATAAAATCAATAGAGGTGTCACATCATGATCACACTACTACCAAAAACCACACCTCTAGAATGAGTGCAGCCTAAAGTGAAGGAGCCATCATTTTCTCCCTCTCCATCCACACAAGCATTGTTACTTTAATAGGCTTTCAAGTAGCGCCAAGGTTCTCTACACCTACACCCCTACCTTTGCCACCTTCTCCATCGACATCCACAAGTGGCCTTTGCAACTTGAGAAAGATGCTACAAGTGCGTGGTCCCTCTCTCTCCCTTCCACTAAAAGATTCAAGGGTGTTTCAGTGTCAACAATCACCGCATCTTCAAAACACAAGGGTAAATCTTCCAAATTCTTTTTACACCTCTCTCTCATCTCATGAGCCAAGAACTAGAGACATCAGCATGGATTTTACATCGTCTATCGAGTGAAGTGGCGGAGGTTTTCATCGTCAACAAGGTCTTTTACACGAGGTTTTCTTGGAGGAAAGACAAGACCCTCCAGCTTTAAGGAGTGTTACTTGTGGATCAAAGCTATGATGATGACTTTGTAGCCTGCTATGTATTAATCCAATTGGGATTAATACAATTGGTAAGACTCATCACCTAGCTCATCACACCCATATATTCTCTAGATGGCACTCTATCTTGTAGAAAAGTGAAGTTTCTCAAAGAGAGAGAGTTCAAGCTTTTCCAAGAGATTGCTAGAGGGGCAATCCTAGAGCTAGAATCCAAAGACGACCTTGTCTTGTGGTATTATAAATTTGACCTCGACTGCCAAGAGCTCTACACCTCCGACTATAACCTGCCACCACAAATGAAGGAGCCTTTTTCATTATCATGTGATGGACCGAGCATATCAACCTTTTGTAAGAGATCAATCTTATACACCACAAAGAATTCAATCAATCAAAGTAATCTTGGACCACAAGATGTCCTACCAGCAGCTCATTACAACCATGTTTGGCAGAGATCGAGTGCAAGAGATAAACACTTCTTCTCTACCCTTTATCCCCCATATGATTAACCATGAAGTATCTTTTGATGTAGTTATTTTCATACTCGTATAATATGTTTTCCATCTACCAAGCACCCATGTATCAAATCCTTTTATTAGAAGAAAATATTTTTAAGTCAAAGTTAATTTTCCTCACTCTCACAATGGCAAGTTTAGCATTTCCAACCTTCACTAGTAATGTGGGTGAAGATGTTGCACTTTCTAGACAACTTGCAAATAGCCTATGTCATCTCTAGGAGAGATGATGATCCTTCGTGCTTGCACATCTTCCCATTTCTAATGAAGGTGGAGGCAAGTCCATGGTACAATGCCTTGTCACAAGCAACCAAGTAAAGGTGGGACTTATTAAGAGCAGTCTTTGTCATGCATTTTGGAGAGGGTACAAAATCGGAGAAATAGAGAAGTAAGGCAAAACCAAATTTCACCACCGATAGCAATACCACCACCATAACAAGCACCACCCATGAAAATTCTACAACCACCAATTCAACCACATCCACCACAACCTCTCATTAGACCCTTATCCCCCACCCACCAGTCAGCAACCAAGCAGTAAGTGTCATCAGTCTTGAAGATAAGGGAAAGGTGAAAGTGAAAAGGATATCAAAGGAGTGGCAAAAGGTAAGACCAAGGTAGAAGGGGTAGATGCCATGGGGGTAAGGCGCACTAGGCATGGTGAACTTCCCAAAAGGAAGAAAAGATGAAGGCTAAAGGAAAATCTAGCAAAAAGCCATCCAAGTCACAACGTAAAATTGACATTGTAATGTTTTCCCTGGGTGAATTTTCTAAACCATATGATTTGGTTCATGATGTTTTTGTGCAAAAATCACTTGGCCTCAGCTACTCCACCTAGCACCTAGGGTAAGGAGACGATCAAAGCCAAAGATAGCTAGGGATATCTCTGGGAGGAATCTAGATGGCACACTACCAGTGAGATGGATGCTCACATCAAAGGGCAACACATCTCCAATATCTACATCAATGGTGGCACACAAATATGTGTCATGAGTGAAAAAATAATGCACAGTTTGGGTTTAGACGTGAGTAGGCCGGCACCATGCAAAGCCAAAATGGCAAATAATGTGAAAGTTCAATGGGTTGGCATTATAAATGCAGTTAGGGCATAGTTGTTCAACACCAAAGTGGTTGTGGATACCTTTGCCATGCCACATAAAGGGGAGGTCTATCCTATCATTCTAGGGAGGCCTTGGCTTATGGCTATGAAGGCTAAGCTCCCAAGGGATTCCCCATGGAAACTTTACCGAACCACGTAAGTGCAGGGGAGAGGGGTTTTTTAACAAGTTACATAAGTGTATAAGTTAGGGGTAGGCCCCCAATAATTTATCTTCCAAGCTTAAAAATAAGGGAGGGGGTATCATTTTAATTTATTTTATTTGGGGAGGAGAAGTGGAAAAAGAGGAAAATGAGAGGAAGTTTTTGTGTTTCAAAATCATGTCTTTCCAAATGAGTCTTCCCTCGAGCTTGTGAGTCAATAGCTACATGGAGGAACTAACATTGCTTTCTATCCGTTTCTTGTTTTGTGATTATAGTTCATTTGTTGAGGGATGAAATCTATAAAGAGTTTGTATAGATGGAACTTTACATGGAGAACCTAGCACAACTTTATACCCATGTTTTTTTAGTAGTTTAGATGGGGTTAGAATTGGACGAGTAGCTAGAGTTCAGGTTTGAACGGGCACATAGTTTGAAAGTCAAACTAAGACACATTCAGCGTACATCTAGTTATCAACAAACCAGTCACTATGCTACACACTCTTTGACTAGTTTTACTTAGTTAGATCATGTGAGACCTAAATTTTATGTGTAAGATAGGAGTATGATAGCGGATTGGCATGTAAGCGTAGAAAGGGGGGTGATATTCCCTAATATGAGTCGTATATAGGGGTCTTATAAAATTTTTCCACTCGCAGGTGGCGTCCTGTTTTGTATATAGAGTGAATCCCCCGGGGCTAAGCTAGATTGGGACACTAGCATAATCCAGATGAAGGATTCCAAATGGAAGCCAATACATTATGGCATGAAGATAGGACGACAATGAGACATGGATCTAGAAACCTCTGAGGATGATTTTTCTAGTGACTCTTCAACCACTTCAGAAGAGGAGTCGACAATGACTGAAGAAAGTGACACGATCATTGAGGTAATGGGGGTCATTCTGAAGGACCCTAAGAAGATGGATCAACATGATGCATCATCATCAAACCAAGGGGAACCACCAAATATAAAACCTTTGGCAGAAGCAAGTAAGCTACATCGAATTCTCTGTAGTGACGTGTGGGAAGGAGCATGAAATTATATTTTGATTCTAAGTAATTTTACCACATTGTTCATTGTCGAATATGATAAAATCATTGACATCATAGTAAATCAACATCACATTAAGCTCAAGGAGGGAAGTAAACCTGTAGTACAGAAGCTCGATCAGCTAGGAGTAATTCAACAAGAGGCCTTGCTCAAGGAGGTAAAAAAACTGCTGGAAGTAGGTTTCATCTATCCTGTTGAATAATCATAGTGGGTTTCTCCAGTGGGGTAGTCACACCAAAGAAGAATGATAAGTGGAGGGTTTGTGCTGATTACAATCCCCTCAATGCAGCCACAAAGAGGGACCGTATTTTCCTCTCCCTTTCCAAGATGAAATTCTCAATGAGGTAGCAAGACATGAGTGCTACACTATATGTGATGACTATTCAGGCTACTTCCAAATTAGCATCACTGAAGAAGATCAAAGGAAGACGACCTTCATCACATCATGGGGATGTTTTGCTTACAGGGTTATGCCTTTTGGTCTCACCAATGCTCTAACCACTATTCAATGCTATGTGACAATTTTTTTTCATCCATTCTTTGGCAAATGTATTCGTTTTTTTATTGATGACTTTTGTATCTATAGCTCTTGCTCTCTTCATTTAGAGAAAGTCTATGAAGGTCTAGGTAGGTTGCACGATTTGGGTGGCCAACTCAATGTATAAAAGTGTCACATTGGTGAAAGCAAAGTCACTCTCCTTGGCCATTTAATCTCAGCCAAAGGTATTGAAGCTGACCCAAGAAAAGTTCAAGCTTTGGTGTACGTCTTTACCCTCACCTACAATGGCTAATCAATTGGTCTCATTCCTTCAAAAGGTACGGTATTTGAGCAGGTTCATGCACTTAATCTTCCAAGTGGTTATTCCTTTACAGCAAGTTACCCATTAGGAGGTCTTCACTTGCACAGTGAAGAGAATGAGCAACAATTCACAGAGGTAAAACAAATATTAGCCTCACTACCCACCATTGCACCTCCAAAATGGGATGAGCCATTTTTTGTTAATCTTAATGTCGTTATATGACACACTTGGGGCTATATTAATGCAAAAGAATCCTAAAACTTCTTTTATGTGTCCTCTCTAGGTGCATGATGATTCCATCAAAGAAGGGATACAGAACAATGGAGCACTGGTGCTTGCATTAATGTTTGCTGCCACAAAGTTTTGCTCTTATTTATTGTCTAGAACATTTGTAATCTTAACAATGAGAGAGGTGTTTCCTTATGTGTGTAGCACACGGATGTTTCTTCTAGGATTTGAAGTGGCTCACAAGGTTGCAAGAGTTTTTTACACAATGCAAGTGAAGATCTCCACAAGAGCTATTCTGGGGGGAATTCTCACTCATTATCACTATGAAAAGAAGATAAAAATCACGTCAAGTAGTAAAGAAGCAATACATGTGTTGGAGATCCCTAAGTTAGAAAGGTCTCACTCTCTTTTCTTTGATGGAGCCTACAAAAGGACAATGGACAAAGCTGCAGTTGGCGTTGTCATCTTTCAATAAGAAAGGGGAGAAGGTTTTCTCCATTGGGTATCTCTTGGATTCTCATTTCAACAATGAGGCAGAATTGTAGCTTTAACTCTTGGGTTAGAGTGGTGTGTGTCACAAGGTAATCAAAGATTAAACATACTTGGTGATGCCATGCTTTTAATAAAACAAATACAAGCAACTTGGGCTTGTAAAATCATAGCTTGCTAGGCCATTTACACTAAGTTAAGGAACTTTTAACAAAGTTTCAAGCCTTACAATCAAAATCAAGAAGCAGTTGCTCTAGCTAGAGAGAAACTACAAGATGTTCTAGTGGGTGCGATCAAGTTGAAGCTGCCTCTCTTCCAAGGTAGTGATGCTATGCATGACATCATGAGTTTCTTGGACACAAGAGAGTGTCCTAAAGATCTTACTAACGGCCAAAAGCAGTGGCTTGTGTGCAAGGAAAGAAAATATCACCTTATCAATGACAACCTCTCCTGCAGGGGTAAGGATCAAATTCTTAGGCGTTGGTACACCCAGAATATGTCGGCTCATGGAAGTGCTAATAGCAGGTACATGGCAGTTTGCAGGTGGATACGAGAACGCCGGTGCATTTTTTTGGTGTAGCCTGGAACTTGTGCTACATGATGGGTATGTCAAACGTGACATTCAACAGGCTTATGATGACTTTTAGCTTAGCAAAACTAGAGCTTAAGGATGTTAAAGGTTGGTGAGTGTCGTCGTCAAATGACGCCATGAAATATGCAGAATCGTTGATCAAGCTCGATGGGTTCAAATGTTTTCATGTGCTTGGAGACGAGTATGTTACAGCTGGTATGCAGACACAGGCAACCATGGCCCTGTGGAGTCAGCTCACATTGCCAGCTGTGAAGATATCAAGGAGAAAGCCGTACGTTTGACATGGCCTAGTTATCCGCCTGGTTGGTTTTCTGATAGACATGTCTTCACTGATTTTGTTTGCTGCTCACATTGGAACTGTGACTCCTCTTACTTAGAGAGCGGTCCGAAATCAAGTAAAATGACATGGTAGCACTGGTCGTGTGAAGCTACATGTGCATGGGGAGTTGCCATCAGTTTTGCAGGGAAGGCACAAGCAAAGAAGGGATGGTGAGAGGAGCCGGCCATAGAAGAGCCAGAAGAGAAACAGAAGTTGTCGGCGTGGGAACTGAGGCCAAACTAGCCTTTTTTTTTTTTTTTTTTTTTAAAGGTGACTGCAGCGAGATTTTGCATGGGAAAGGAGACGTCGACGGCAGTTGAGTATGGAAAGCTCGCAAGATGGGAAGGTTGCATGGGAGGAGAACCGGCAGTTTGAAGGGACAGTTGCTCCTGGTGAGAGGGTTTGCATGGCAGAGAGGGCGTCCAAATGATCAGTTAATGGAGGTGGTGGAATGGCTGGTCAGGAGAGAAGGGCCTCGAGGCCACCTGCATGACAAGGAGAACAGCACGCAGGGCAGAATAGAGGTGGCAAGGCTAGTGAGGGTGGATAGGTGATGGCCGAAGGGCGGCCAGTAGCAAGAGATTGCTGCAACAGGACAGAGCCACAGGCCGAGGGCAGCCTTGAGAATCTAGGAAGGACAGGTCGAGAGGGGGCGGCTCAAGAAGATGAAGAGCCAGTCCGGTGTGTATAGAGAGAGCCCGTGAGGGATAGACTTCACAGGAGAAGGCCGAGAGCTCGGGGCATGAGTAGAAGGGTGGCTGCTCAAGAAGGCCGCCAGTAACGAGAGGTCGACAGCGGAGCATCAAAGGAGGGCGTTAACTGCATGTGAGGAGAGGATAGCCTCAAGGGTCTACGAACAGAGCGGGAGAGCTCCATGAGAGGACGCATCAGGGAGCAAGGAGAAGAGAAGCAAGAAGAGATGGCCATAGCAAGCGGACTGAGCTGAAGAGATAAGGCGGAGCAGCACAGGAGAAGGGGATAATCCTTGGGTGTAAGAGACCGGGGTGGCCAACTGCAAGTGTGCCCGGTTCGTCATGTAATATCGCACTAGCTTCAAGAAGAAGCGACCATCATTGTACATCTTCTTTTGAAGGATTTTTGCTGTGATATCTCCCCATTCTACTCTTGAATTGGTGTCAAATATACTTTCTTGCCCTTGTGTCTATCTCTGTGTTGTGCATGTAAGGGATTTCTGTGTCAATGTGTGAGTGGGTTCCATCTGCATCTTGGTGTCTGCCAAGGGGATGCTAGCTTGTACGGGCACTTGTATGCGCATGCTAGCAATCTTGGGATGTGTTTGTATATCGATTAGGATTGTATGTCTGAGAGTGGATGTATGCAGTAGTCGTTGCAGATAGCGTGTTAGTGTGTGAGTTTCTGTATGGGTAGGGGTGCGGGTTGATCCCTGGGCTATAGAGAGGCAGGTATATTCTGTACAGGGTGTTGTTCCCTTTTCCCCCATCCCAATGTGTACCTCTCTCTAGAGGGATCACCAAATTTATTTCAAGTTGTCATGATGGTGTTTGTGAAGGGCACTTTGCACTTGATAACACTATTAGGAAGATTCTACAAGTTGGGTTTACGTGTCCTAGTTTACAGAGAGATGTGCAACATGGGTGTAAAACATGCAAGAAATGTCAGAAGGCAGGGGATAGAAGTCTCACATATGAACCACAAACTCCTACAATATCTTATGGTTCATTTGAGAAATGGAGAGTTGATGCTATTGGGCCTTTTCCAAAGTCCCAATCATGTAGATTGTACATCATAATGGGTGTCAACTACATGACTAGGTGGGTTGAAGCAGTAGCTACCGTCCAGACTACAGCTAAGCAAGTGGCTAAGTTTGTATTTGAAAACATTTGTTGCCGTTTTTGCACTCCTCTTGAAATAATTTTTGATTGAGGTCCAGATTTTAGAGGAGACCTAGTAGGAGAACTGATGGAGAAGCTGGGAATCTCACGACGGCACTCAACTCCCTACTATCCACAATGCAACGGTTTGGTGGAGAAGGTAAATGGTATGATCTACAAGATCATCAGTAAATAGGTAAGCAATCACAAAAGTGATTGGGATAACCACCTTATGGATGCACTTTGGGCTTATCACACGTCTCTTGGATTCACCCCATACCACTTGGTCTATGGTAAGGAGGCCATTTTACCCATCGAAGTTTAGTTAGCTAGTGTCCAAGTGCTAGCTAGGAAAATGGAACACCCTAATGCTCATCTCCAAAACCACATTCTTGATTTAGAGAGGCTTCAACTAAACAGAGAAGAGGCTATTACCTACTATGTAACACAGGTAGAGCAACGATGCCATACCTTCAACAAATGGTCTTAAGAAAAAAGGTCTCAAAAAAGGTATGTTGATCCTAAGGTATGATAACATGTTTGACACTAGGAAGGATAATAACTTTTCACCCAGATGGGAAGGTCCATTCGTCATTAGTTGGAAGCACTACAACAATGGCAGTTACCTGTTGATGGATGCAGATGGTAGGATTCACAAAATATGTGCCAATGGTTGGAGGATGAAGCAATACTTTTTAAGATTTGATCAGGCACCAATGATAGATATTCTTTAGGAGGGAGACTCAATCTAGCTCTCTCTATGGAACCCCCCCTCTTGTCGACAATTCTCAAGTGCACTGCATGTGAACGACCACTTTATGATAAAAATAAATATATAAAAAACTTTTGTAGAAGCTTTCACCTGAAACCGTTGTCAGGAGTTTTTTGGAGCAAGGGATTGCGCATATGTACATACACATGCATGGTGCATCAAATAAAGAATTGCCCATTTTCCAGAGCCAGGTGGTTACGTGGGGCCCACATGTGTACAGGTAGGACAGCATGTACATAGTGCATCGATTTTCATCGTTACCAGTACTAGTGTGTTTTTTTAACAATAATGAGGAGTTGGTAGTGCGTAAAAATTCTCGAGGAAGCTATCCGCGGGCCGACGACATGATGTAAGCAGGTGCGTCAGATGGCATCTAGTGGCGTCAGGAGGTCGAATGGGGTCAATACTTACACGCGGAGAAGTGCGGACACAACGTGGGTGTTTTTTTGTGATACTTATGCAGAAAGGTCATCATGAGGACCATATTTTGGGGCCACTTCACGTGATTGCGGGATGCATTATTGAGAAAAGCTGAGTGCCAGGTGTGCGTATGGATGCAGCAGGTGACAACTATACACTGTGAGGTCAGTTTTTGGCATGTTCGGGGTCCGTTTGAGGTCAACTAAAAGGCCAAGGGTGCCCAACTAATACAGCTAAGTGTGTGAACTGAAAAAACAGAGAGAAGACCAGAAAAAGACTGGAGAGAAGAGGAAGAACAGCCGCAACTGTGTTTTTGGGGATTTTGGAGCCTGTTTTGGCCGTAAACTGCTCATTCGAGGTCGGATTTGAGCACTTTGACATTGTAGACTGGGGTTTTGGACCGTTCCGAACGCGATGGCACTGTCCATTTTGCCAAATTTCTCACTCTTTTTCTGCTGTTTTTTTGTGTAATCTTTTTCGGTGAGTGAAGCCTCTGCTTAACTTTGTGGTTGTATCTGGTGTATTTCTCAAATACTATGTAAACTATTTGCCCCATTGGTGTTGGCCCAAGCTCATTTTTATTTAAACATCAAAAATTAGACCATGGTTACGTGCAGTGGGAGCCGTTCAAGATTGGCGACTGTTGAAAGGACACCCTTTCAACAACGTTTCCACAAAGATTCCATTAAGATTCCTCAAAGATTTTAAAGATTCCACATGAAGATGGTGATGAAGTAATGAAGATGAAGATGGATGCTACAACATGAAGATACGAGTTCATGGACGTCATCGAATATCCCGTTATTATTATTTTGAGCCATTACGGCCACTTTTGTAATGTTTACGGGAACCTCATATTTTAATCGGCACTTGTATTTTGGCCGCAGATGCTTGTATAATGAGTAAAGCCAACTCAGTTTCTTGTAATTAAGCTCTGTAGAAGCCTAGGGACAATTCAGGTCATTTGGCCGGACATTAGGTTTGAAGGCTTGGTATATAAGCTAAAACCTAAGGCTTTGTAAAGGACACATAACGTTATCTCAATTAATATACAGTCGTGGGTTCTGCAGCACAGTGTAGTGAGCTTCACGCACACACACCGTCGCGCACACTAATCACATTGCAGATATGAGAGTATGAGCGTGTTAGCATCGAGGAGCTCTCCGTGTCGACGCAAGCAATGCAAGCCGAGGACCACATCGCGAGCCCGCCTGCTACGAGCTATATTTGGTCGTAAGTACCTCAAACGACATCTGTTCTGAATGATCGAGTAGTCTTTAGAATCAGGGCGAGAAGCTCTTCGTGTTGATGTCTTTGTAGATCAGTTTCGGACACTTTGAAAATTGTTGTTTTTAGTTTATCGCGACAGCGATTAGAGGTCTTACAGTTATGGTTTTCAGGGTTTAGGTGTTTGGCCACATAGGATATGTCCTTGTGAGTCTTACCCTCCGATTTCGAGTCATTCCGATATGATTTGAGACTGTTTCGAGCTTGTAGTGTTTCGTAGGATGCGTTGTCTGTTTCTTTGCTTTATGGTAGTGTTGTGGTAGGATCAGTGACTGTAGAGTGTTGTTCGTGTCTAGCTTAGGGTTGACAACCCAGAGATTGCCTCCATGCCCTAGTCGGGTCAGCTACGTCCTCGGATTGACAGTTTGTTGGTCTGTGTTCTCGCTGTGCTCCATCGTCCGTCGCGGCGTACCCGCTAACATTGGCACCGCTGTCGGGGACGAAGCGCCTAAACTAGCGTAGCCCGCATCACTCGTGTTTGATAGTATAGCGTTTCTCTAGAGTTTTCTAGAGTGTTGTCACCATTTGCCTTCTTAGTGGGAAGTCAGAGAGCGGATCTCTTGACTGAGGGATAGCAAGGGAGCCTGCGTCTCGCCGAGGTGGTCCACCATGAGGTTGAGGTATGGTTATATTATTTTGTTGTGTGTTTAGATTAGGTTTTATGGTTTGTGTGTTTGGTTGTGACTTATGGTTGTGAAGAACTTGAAAGAGAAAAAACGCAAAGAAAAACGCAAAAGGTAAGCCGGAGGCTGTTTGCTTGCCAGAAAGCAAAAACAACCATTCAACCATCCAAAGTAGGACTTTAGGTAGTGTAGGACATCTGATGTTGATCTAGAGTAATTTTGACATGAAAATGTGCTTGAAAACACAAAAGATGGAATTGTGCTCATTATGGTAAAAGTGCTCTAAAATGGTCGTTTGAAAGCCGATTTGAGTGCTTGTTTTTGCATTGGAGACCTTAAGGTAGGGGGAAAATTCAGATTTGGTCCAATCCCAAAAAAAAAAACCCCTAAAAAACCCAAAAAAAACCAAAATCTGAAACCAAATCTGCAATTTTTTTTATAAAAAAAAGTTTGACCTCAAGACCTTGTTTTGTATATGATCTAGAGCTTGTATGTGAAATTTCAAAGCATTTGCATTAGTGCTTGTGTATCTAAGTGGAAATTTGCTTTTTCCGAGTGTAAGGAAGTGAACTGTGAAATACTTGAATCCAAAGGAAAAGAAGTCCAAATTGAATGAAACTTTGGGGATAGGCTTCTAAGGGCATTGGAAACCAAACTGTCCAAAAATAGAGAAAAAAATACTTTCCAATGGCTCTCTGCCTAGTCTATCGCGATAGACTGATGAATTGGAGATAGACTCACAATCAGGCAAAACCCCTCATACCACAGGTAAAACACATCAATACAAGGCTGCTCCCAAAAATTGAGTGTACTTGGACACCTGCTTGACCACCAAACCTCAAGTCTGGTGTTTAGAATCTAAGTTCAGAGACACAGTGGTAAAACGACCTTGACCAATAGTCCAAACATTGCACAACTTTGTGTATTCACTATACAAAGGATAAGGAAACTAGTTGTGAAGAGAAGTTTGTAAAAAGACCAAAACTTGGAAACTTTATGAGCCTATCGCGATAGGTTGGGGATATTTAGTTGTGGACCTTATTTTGCAAATCCCTCCTAGGGATAGATTAAGCAGAGCCTACATAGCATACACACCAAATTTCAAGGTGTTTGGATCACTAGAAGTGAATCTAAAGCCCAGATAGAGATTCAAGTTCTGACAAAAACACTAAAAATGGCCCAAAACACAAACCAAGTGTCCAAATTGCATGAAATTTGAGGGATAGACACAAGAGAGTAAGGGGAATCTAAAAGTGAAGTCACAATTTTGAGTTGACTTTTCATGCACAATCTGCTGTGTCTATCGCGATAGACTCATGACATTTTGAGTGGGACAGTTTTTGGAAATTGTGACTAGATAGCTTGAATCCACTCCTCACCTAGACCTTAACCATCATTTCAAATTTGAAATTGGACACCAAGAAGACCACTAAACCTCAAGTCTGGTGTTTTGAGTCAGACTTCAGAGACAAATTGGGTAAAGGGACTTGACCAAATTTCCAAACCTTGTGAAACTTGGTATACATGATCTACAGAGGGTAGGGAACACATCTGTGAAGAGAAAATTTGAAAAAAGTGTCATGTTGGCATACTTGGTGAGTCTATCGCGATAGACTAAGAACCCAGTGATAGAAGCTGATTATTTCAAAAACCTCTGTGGCATAGCTTGGAAAGATGCTATCAAGGACACATAAAAATTTTGAAGTCATTTGGACATCAGAAAGTGGGTCTAAGACCATTTGAGAGGATTCAACTTGTAGAAAACACCAGATCTTGTGTAACTGACAAAGTAAAAGTCCAAACCACTTGAAAATTGGCAGGAGGACTAAGGAGAGGTGTTGGCACACAGTGATATAGTCAAAGTTCAAGTTTGACCTATAAAAGGGGTACTTGCTGAGTCTATCGCGATAGACTCAAAGCAGGGCCAAAGAAACTGAATTTTTCAAAACCCTCTGGAGCATAGCTTGTTTAGCCTCTCAGGAGGTTACACACAAAATTTGGTGGATTTTGGACATTGGGCACTCATCCTATGTCTATTTTCTAGTGATCAGATAGACTCAGAATTCTAGAGTTGGAGTTAGAGACCTAAGAAAAGTCCAAAACAAGTGGAAATTGGTGAGCAAGGTGTACAGAGCATAGGGAACACAGTGGTGAAGAGAAATCTGGAAAATTTTCAAAACTTGCTGAGTCTATCGCGATAGACTAGGGTTTTTTCACAAAAAATGAAATTTTTGAAAATTGAACTTAGGGCCTTGTTCTACATGTTGTTGTGAGCCTATGGTTAAAATTTGAGTAAATTTGGAGTATTGTAAGTGCATCTAAGAGGATTACTTCATAAGATCAGGAAAGAAACTGTTGTTTGATGCAAGTTACAAAGGAAAAGTATTCCAAATTGGTTGAAACTTGATGAGTAGTATCTCAAGAGAAGGGGGAACTCAAATCTGTAAAAATAGTTGAAAAATTGTATCCCTGTAACACTCTGGTGAGTCTATCGTGATAGACTCAGAAATTCACTGTAGAAAATTCAAGATTCAAATCTGACTTCATATTTGGGTTCAGAAGGCCCATTATACCATGTACACAAAGTTTGAGTGCATTTGGACATCTGCAAGGGCTACTTGGTGAGTCTATCGCGATAGACAACTGAGGAAAAAATTTTGAGAAAATTTTTGAAACCAAGTATACCACTGGGTTTATCATTGCCTAAGGAGTGCACACACCAATTTTGGGCTACAACTAACCACTTGCAAAAACATCAAATAGAGCAACTTTTCAAATTACATCTCACTGTTTTGGTCATAACTTTCACATACGGACTCCGATTCCAAAACTTTTTTTATCAAAACGTAGCTTGAGAGCAGCACTACAGATCTTAGAGTAAATTGACCAAAATGGTTGCCAACGGCATACATTTTGGTCAGTTTTGAAAAAAAACGTTGTTTAAGGTCTCAAAATGCATCTGGAAGACAGGGGTGTCTAAAACCGACAATTTGAGAGAATTGTGAGAAAACGCTCACGGTTTTGGACATAGTTTTGGATTTTCCCTGACCAAAATACTTGAACACACTGAGAGAGGTATTACTACAGCAAGCTAGAGCTATTAAGCCTAGAAGTCATGTCTACATCAGACTCAGACTCAGCTTATACAAGCACATGGATTGCAAGGATAGATGAGCACCCGCCCAGAATAGATCTTCCAAACCTACAGTACATAAAGACCAATTTTGTGGAGAGAGTTTGGACATATAACCATGAAAGTGAAGGACTATATAGGTATATTAATGGAGATCAATTCAACCTTTACAGTTGCTTAGAGCCTTAGCCAGATGAGCTGACAGAGTACAAGCTCTTATATGTCTATACATACGAGGTCGACCGACAATGGACATCTTTATTTGTTGACAAGTATGGACGAGAATATAGAGCTATAGAAAGCACAAATCCGCGAACCAAATTAGAGATGAGTGGATATTTGGTCAATTAAGGACCTCAGATACATCCACCAAACACAGGAACCTCTATGAGAATTCCAAAGAGGGGACCACCACCTGGATTTCCCCCTAGAGCGATAAGGAGAGATGAAACGATACCAGAGAGGAGTATGGTTCCATACTTTGCACCCCAAAGTATAAGACCATCTCAGCTAATAAAATGGGTAAATAGAAAGTACAATGGCATAAGAGACCCATACACCCATGTCTCGGCTTTCAAGCAAGTCCTACGAGCAAAACGAGTAGAGGACTTCCACACGCAATATGAGGGTTTTGGACTTACATTGGAGGACAATGCACAAGCATGGTTTGAACTATTGAACCGGAGAGAGTTCACAAACATTGAGAAAATGTTGGATGAATTTGTTCAAGAATTCACCAAGAGAGGCATAAAACATAACACCCTTCCTAAGATTCAGGAATTTAAACAAGGCGAAACAGAAACATTGCAACATGCAATACTGCGTTTCAAGCAATATGTTGCTAGATGTCCTACCCAAGAGTTACCCATGCCAGAACGTCAGATCCTATGCTTCATCAGAGGGCTTAGGAATGAGAATCTCCAAAAGGACCTATACATAAAAAGATACCAAACCTTGGAGGAGGTGACCAAAGCGGCAGTTGACCTAGTTGACAATTTCGAATTCTATGCAGATGGTCAGAAGAAGATGAATGATGCGAGTGAGAAAAAGAAAACCGCTGATCTTGAGGATCAAAGAGGGAATCTAGGACAAAACCAAGTAAATGTTGAGGAGCAAATCATAGAGAATGTGATGCAATGCATCAACCACTCTGACAGAGTACCAGCCTATAGAATTCCTCAACGACGAACGTGCATGACATGTGGAGGGGACCATCCGACGCAACATTGTCCTGACTATAGACCTAAGACTCCACCAGGGTTTGAGCATGTTATGTCTCAACCGCCTAGATATCATCCTATAGCGGAACAAGTGTTCTTAAGTGAAAGACCCATAGCTTCTAGAAATGCATATGTGAATCATGAGCTTCAAATACAAAGATATGTGGTAGATCAGAGGCCACTTCAAGGTCAATATCAAGTATTGCCACAACAACCAATACGTCCATGTGACAGATGTGGTAGTAGTGATCACTTGATTAAGGATTGTCCACACCATGATATCATGATAAATGTATATTGTAATGAGTGTGCAGTCACACATATGATTTTGGATTGTCCTAAAAATCCAAGAAAGAAAGGTAAAATGCAACCACATGTTACCTTTCCTTCTACCAGCAAATCAGAGAAAGAACGAGCCGCAAAGAAAGGAGAGACGACAACAACAAGAGAGCAAGAAACAATTGCAAAAGAACAAGTGCTTAAACAACAAGAAGATGAAAGTAAGCAAGTTGCTCCAGTAAACGTTGTCACAAGAGCACAAGCAAAAGTGCAAGAGAAGAAGCCTACAGATGGAGAGACTAGTAAGAGTTCCAAAAGCCGTAGAAACTCTAGACGAGCAAGAAGGACTAGAATGAAAGCGAGACTAGAAAGGGAGAAAGGAGAAGAAAAGTCTTTTACAGCTGAGTTAGAAACAACTCAAGAGCAACAGACACAGCAAAGGGAAGTTGAAACCCTTAAACCAGCTGAAGCACCCAAGAGTGCTAGTTAGGAGGATCTGTCCTAGTGGACAAAGCGAATGAGCCTTTAGACACGATTTTACAGGCTTATGAGGCTAGATTGGCAAATAGACAGACCTTAGAACAAAGATGGATGACCCATCCTTACCCTGAACTAGAGAAGCAGAGGCTAGAAATGTGTAAGCAACTCATTGAAACTGCTCAAGCATTGCTACAACCACCTCCACCAGAATTGAAGGATAGGATAGTCACCCCAATGCACAAAGACGAGAGCATTAAAGTAGACGAATTGCCTAGAGAAGAAGTGGATCATAGGAAAGAACCACTACCAAGGTCGCAAGACTCGAGGGTAGTCCAAAATACAACCCTATGTTCCTATAGTTGAGGAGCAGTGGCCAGAGGAGTTATGGAAGGTTGTCCGAGATGCCCAAAAAAGAGAAGACGATGCTGGACCAGCACCATTTCCTGAAATCACATTAGATAGACCACAAATGAGTGTTGATGCGAGGTCATATTATGGTGACGTAGGATCGGTAGCCTCCGAAGACAGTAGACCTGCATCGTTAAGAACTTTGCCACAGTACATGGGAGATTTTGAGGCAAAGTTTGAGATTGTGAGAGTTCCATCACAGAGGCTAGGGGGGACAAAAGAATTGGACACAAAAATTTTGACTAACTTGCTATCCACGCCAGTGAAGTGCACAATCACGCTGGCAGAACTTTTGAAAATCAGGCCAAGTATGTGGACGGATATAGGAAAATGCTTGGAAAAAATTGGGATCAAAATCCCGTTAAGGTTCCTAAAAAAAGAGCTAGATGAGATCGAGAAGCCTAGATCAAATGTAAGACCGGTACCTCTGAACAAAGTAGGAGAGTACTGCGAAGGAGAAGATGGTAATGCCACTTTGCCTGTCAGGTACAATGGGATTGAAACGAAAGCCATACTTGACAGCGGAGCAGGAATTGCCATAGCAACAAAATGAATATGGGAGAAATGGGGTAGGCCCGCCTTTAGAACAACCATAATAAAATTACAGTTAGCGGATGGGCATGTGGAAAGACCCATGGGATTGCTAGAAGCGATAGTGGTGTCTTCTTGTGGTATAGAGTATGCGCATACTTTTGCCATAGTTGACTTTGGCAAGAAAAATAACTATGAAATCATCCTTAGAAGACCATTCATGAGACAACTCAAGATGGTACAAGATTGGGGTTATGATTATCTATACTTGAGACATGTTGAAACCGCAACACGTGTAAATATGAGAAATCATAGTTACCAAGATGTAACTAGAACGCCCGTGGAAGATTTTGATTCTACAACACAAAGTGGATCAACAGACCATCCGTGGATGGGCAAAAAGAAAGAAATATGGATGTGCGGAGCATTGGAGTGTAGTGACTTTGGGAGAAACGAGAATTCCTTAGAGAGGGTCTTAGAAGATGATGCTTACATAAGAGAACCTTTTCCGGAAGAGGTGTTAGAACCGCTAGAGTGGACTCAGATATTGGCTACTTTGGATGTCTGTGTTAATGAGACCACACCAACAAAATTTTGCGATGAGAATAGGTATGACATAGTCCCCTACTACATGCTAAGGTTTATGTGTGAGACAGATGAAGAATCTGAGTATGAGTTCGAAACAGGGTTATCAACTATGGGGATAACACAAAACCAAATACCTAGCTCGAATACTGGTCATATAGAAATAGGTGCTCTTTGCAATCAGTGTGCGATAACACACTTGATTACAAACTGTCCAACTTGAATGCATAGTACAAAGGAGGAGCCACAATTCAACGAAGCAAAGTTGCAGGAAGAAGGGCTAAGATCCAAAGAAGATGCTTCAGGTCCAACGCCTACAAACGTGCAATATGAAGACTTGGAATCAATCAAAGAAGAGGTGCAGCAAGTGACAGGATGTTCAGACACTATTGGTGACATTTCAACAGTTGAAGTCGAGGAAGAAGAGCCTATGACTCTACAGGAACCAAATGCTGATTTTGTCTCTCCAAAAGACATATCAGAGGAAATGGTGGTCAAGAAGGAGCTAGAACACACACATGAGCTCAGAAGTGTGAACAATGAAGAATAAGACAACAAGGAGTCCAGGCCAAAGATTGCTCAAGTCACTCAAGAGAACACAGGCAATCTAGTACCAAAGAAGATCAACTTTTTGCTAAGTGCACAAGATGGATTCAAGATGAATTTTATGGCAGAAATTGATACAAATTCCACGACTAATGTCATGTTATATGGCATGTGGTTACGTCTAGGTAAGCCAAAGCTTTATGATATTCAGATAAAGGTAAATCTCTCACCTGAAGTGGATGTTATAAGTATGGGGATTGCAGAAGCTACTGTCCAACTACACTCACAGAATGTCAAAGAAAAATTCTTGGTGGTAGATTCTCGACAAATGGAAACACACTTGATTTTGTCCAAGCCATGGGCACAAGTCTTTGAAAACAAGCATGAATATTCAACAATGGTCATCACGACAAGCTATCAAGTGGCAACAGAGGTCAAGCCTATAACAGTTCAAAGATTCTTGGCTATTGAAAAAGGCAAAGCTAAAGTAAGCCCACAGTCTCTAGCCCATCCAATGCAAGTGCAAGACAAAGCCTCTACATCAAAAGCCAAACCATCAACAAAATAATGGAAGCCCAAGCAAAAAGTCTATCAACCGAAGTTTCCATCGCACGAAAGTCTCCAAAGAAAGTCAAAACAGGTCAACCAAGTGCTAGTATCCAAGGCACATATTAAAGTTAATGATCCAATTTGGATACAATCACAGTAACAACCTCAACAAGCAAAGGTAACAGGATGGATCACATCAAGCGAGTCAATTATTGCACAAGGCTACAAGAAAGGAAATTCAGATATTTGGGTCAACAAGCCCAAGATAACAGCCTAGAGATATCCATCCCATGACAACCACTCAGTCAGGAATCAACAAAGCCGTCAACGTCAATCACATAACTCAACCAAGAGAAAGGACAGGTACAAAAATCAAAAGAGAAGGTCTTCCACTGGACAAACCATATGACAAGTCTGGGTAATGAAATCAGAATTCTACCAGACTACCCAACAAAGTCAAGTGAAGATCACCTCCAAGAAAGTCAAAAGATTCATTCCAGTCGAGTTACTCGAAGCACAAGGATTCTATGAGGGTAACTTTCAGATTTGGTTACCTAAGGTAGTAGCTTATCAAGGAATCACCCAGGAAAAGCAAGAAACATCAAGAAATCAAGAGCAACCACCCGCTACACCCAAGAGTACTGCAACCTATGGATGGATCCCTTGTCAATTACTACAAGAGTAAGGCTTTTACAAAAGTTATAGCCATATTTGGAAATTAAAGAAAAGGTACCATCAAGTCAAAGATGAAACAAGGCAAGTGGCAAAGGACATCACACCAGGCCCAAGAACAATGTGGGTTCCAAAATCCGCGATTGAGGCTCAACAACAAGAAAGATACACAACTCCTTTACAGCCTCTTAACAACAAAAAGAAAGCAACGGTAAATGTGGAGGTCACAGTTTTGAAGAACACTATCTGGAAGAAGAAGACTTCATCAACCATTGCTTCAACATCAATATCTGTCTCATCAAGCAACCACAATTTGCTACCAAGGAATGAAGAGTAGATATATGCCAATGTATTGGATAACATGGCATCTCAAACAGAAACTAACGAGAAAGGCCTAAACATCAAAAGCATATGGAATTGGATTTCAGGCCGTGATCAGGTAAGTCCAAGTTGCCATTAAACTTACATGGCATAAGAGTCTAGAGTCGGGCAGCTAAGCCACTAAATGAGCGAAGTGTCAGACCCAAGCTTCAAGTTAATATTTTTTTGTGGTCTATGAGTCTAGCTAATAGGTATAAGCTCAAGCTGCAGAGTTGAGCATACATAAATTCATGTCGCTCATGCTGGAAGAGGTGAGCATAAGAGTCAAAGTCCATATAATATATAAGGTGGAGAAGGCGGAGTAGTCCAAAACAAAAACACTCATGCACTTGACACAGTGAGGAAGAGTGGAGAAACCTCGATAGCAAAAACCCTTCTTGTGAGTAGTGAAATCTTTTGAAGCACTCATGCTATATGTTTTGCTTGCTACACTAACTCCATGAAGAACCCATCAATACTCTTCTCTCGCACCGCATCTTGTTTAACATGCATAACTTTGTGCAAGCATATAGATGTCCCATCATTGGACATATGCATTAGGCACTCTTTTTTATTCCACCCATGCACTTACACAAACAAATGACGATGACCAAGTGGAAACAGGTTTTATGAGTCTTTGCTCAACAACAATGACTCTGACTTCAAGCTACTAACACTTATCCATGTATATCAAGTCCATACTAGTAGCCATATGGCCATATGTACTTTAACTCAGCATAACTCTATAACATCAGAACCTAAGTACATATAGCCTCGCATTTAATTATGACTGAATGATCGAGTAGTCGTTAGAATCAGGGCGAGAAGCTCTTCGTGTTGATGTCTTTGTAGATCAGTTTCGGACACTTTGAAAATTGTTGTTTTTAGTCTATCGCGACAGCGATTAGAGGTCTTACAGTTATGGTTTTCAGGGTTTAGGTGTTTGGCCACATAGGATATGTCCTTGTGAGTCTTACCCTCCGATTTCGAGTCATTCCGATATGATTTGAGACTGTTTCGAGCTTGTAGTGTTTCGTAGGATGCGTTGTCTGTTTCTTTGCTTTATGGTAGTGTTGTGGTAGGATCAGTGACTGTAGAGTGTTGTTCGTGTCTAGCTTAGGGTTGACAACCCAGAGATTGCCTCCATGCCCTAGTCGGGTCAGCTACGTCCTCGGATTGACAGTTTGTTGGTCTGTGTTCTCGCTGTGCTCCATCGTCCGTCGCGGCGTACTAGCTAACAGCGACGTGGTACGATTAACCTCTATGGAAAGATAGGTGCCAAGAAGCTATACAATATGGACACAAGGAAACAATTGGAGGAGCTTTATGAAGATGAGGATGAGTCTAGTGATGAAGACTATTCCACAGTGACTGATGAAGACAATGATAGTACTATCATCAGTGAGATGAGGATGTTGATGTTGCATTTCTTTTGATGGACAAAGGAATCCATGAGTCTGGTGTAGTCGCATTTGCAAATGAGGTTGAAGATGAAAGTGAAGGGCCTTATGAAGTGATTGAAGGGTTGATGCAAACTAAGGTTGAATTGTCAAAGAAGCAAGAATTGATGACACAAATGATCAGTGGAGACCTCTCAGCTATGGAGAAGGAGATATATTTGCTCATGCAGGTCTATGCCAAAGTAATTGATATTTTTCTTGATGCAAGGTTGATATATGTCATCTCTACAAGTTTTCAATCGGAACCAGGTGGAAGCTTGATTAAGTTTTTCAGGCAGGAAATGCCAAGTGTTTTTGTGTGGGATCCAGGTAGAATGAATATCTCTTTTTGTTGTTGTTGAGCATGAATGCTCTAGCAGGCTAGGGGATGGGCAAATTATGTCAGGAGTTTTTTGGAGCAAGGTATTGCGCATATGTACATACACATGCATGGTGCATCAAATAAAGAATTGCCCATTTTCCAGAGCCATGTGGTTACGTGTGGCCCACATGTGTACAGGTAGGACAGCATATACATAGTGCATCAATTTTACTCGTTACCAGTACTAGTGTGTTTTTTCTACAATAATGAGGAGTTGGTAGTACGTAAAATGTCTCGAGGAATCTATCTGCAGGCCGACGACATGAGGTAAGCAGGTGCGTCAAATGGTATCTAGTGGCGTCAGGAGGTTGAATGGGGTCAATACTTGCACACGGAGAAGTACGAACACAACGTGGTGATAGCCGTTTTTCGTCTCTCCATAATTACCATAGTAAGTTACTCCACCCTACCAAATTCACCCAAACACTATGGCTATCCCTACCATTTCATTTTATATAGGTGCGTGTGAGTTAGGGGACTTTTCCCATATCTCCTTACTGAAATAAAAAACCCTCAATTAGCTAGGCATTGGGCTAGTTGAGCCAAAAAAAATAAAAAATATAAAAAATATAAGTATATTATGGCCCATGCGTATGTAAATATTTCTTTGTATATAGGGCCTCAATCAAATATTTTTTCATAATTATTTTGGTATTTATTTAAATATTTCTACCTACGTGTGTGTTATTTATGCTCTGTACATTGCCTCACCATTACCACAATTTTTCTTACCATTTTTCATACTCTTTATTCCATATAGAAATATTTTCATGTAAGCTTCTCTTATATTTGGTGTAACTCCACCCCAACAAAAATCCAAAAAAACTAGTTTTATTTATGTGTATATTTTTTCACTATTGTGATTTTTCCCTTCCTACATCTATTTTTTTTTTTTCTAAAAAATTAGAACACCAAAAATATTTATCTTTTTATGGTAGCCTCATAATGAGAGAGATTTCTTTTGACCCCTTTATATTTTTTCCACTTATATTATTTATATTTGACATGTACATATTTTTTAGACCCCTCAATATTTGATTTTCTTAGTTATACTATTCACTTATATCCTAATCTCAACAATATCTTCAATTATAGACCTACCAAATAAGGTCAAGGGTAGGTGGCATGCATACATGCACTATGGAGGGCTCACTCTTGGAGGTATTCAAAAGAATCATCCAAAGAAGGACCCCACAAGGACCTTTGCAGTGGAAAAAAACGGTCGGTTTTTCTGAATTTTTAAAGTTCACTTGCTCTCCGAATTTGAAAAGGTGATACAAAAAAAAGTTGTATCTCGTGGGCTGAACTTTTGCCTCAACTTTTTTCATATTTTTTTGCGCTATGAGCTGTGAGCTATGATTTTATTAGTGGACCCCAGTTTTCCCATGCTATGCAGCCACACTCTCTCTTCCACTTTATCATTTTCCTCTTTCACACACACTTCTCCACTCATCATCCCCACCTCTCTCACCACTCCTCTCTGCACCCTACTCACCTTCTCCTCAACCTTGAAGAATAAGAGAAACCATGGTGAACTCATACCTCCCACACACAATTCCATTCCAAAATTGACCACATAGTCTCATTTTTCCTCCTCAAATTTACCCATATCTATCAAAAAAACCACAAAATTCAGCCTCTTCTCTTAAAAGACAGCATCATGGTGGTTGATTACTCAGCTTCAATTACCTTGTCTCTCAAGGAAGGTCAAGAGTGGAGAAAAAATGTACCGTCAAAGCTAGTGGACTGTCAACAAGCGTCAAAATTGGCCCTACTCAAGACACTTGGAGCATCAACCTTGTAAGAAATCCACCTTTTCTTACCTCTTAAGAGTTTTTCTTCCTTATTTTTATCCTACATGGATACTCCCATTGTAAATATCCAATTCCATTTGTAAATTAATACTAACTCTACTAACACTAACCCACTATTGAAAGTCCTATCACCTCCATTTCTCTCCTCTCTCTTTCCCCACCAACTTCTTGATAATTCCAAGCAAAAGAAATTAGATAAATTGCTGAAAATATAACCCAACCATGGTTAGAGGAGTAACCCTAGCCTTCAAAATTGCTATAAAAGGAGGGTGTAGCTAGCACAAAAGGGGGGAGCCATAAGCAAGAGCACTATGCTATAGCTTGAGAAGCCAAGCTCAACCTCTCTAGAAGGAGCTCTTGAGTGGAAGCTCATTGTCTTATGCATGTGCATGTGTTGTAATAGGGGATTAGCAAGGGAACTCTATGCCATTGTAAGAGAGAGAGTGATCATTCAATTGAGAGTAGGAAATCTATCATTTCTCCTACTAGTGTAAGCCCAACAATTGCTGAATCAAGGAGGGTGGCTTTGGACTAAGCTTGGATACTTTGTCTCCCTTCCAACGTGAAGTAATGGACAACAATGATGCGTAAGTGTCTTGGTGTTTTTTGTTAAGTTCTTGATAGCTTGTCTCTGGTGTTGTCATCAATCTAGCCATAAATCCCACATACTGTAAGAGGGCGACAGTGTGGAGAGGACTCCCCTGGCTTTAAGACAGTGATTGGGGTGGCTTTTTTTTGTGATGTGTTGTGGTGAAATTTACGCAAGCTATGTTGAACAAATACTAATCTCACTTTGATTTGTCATGACAGATTTGTAAGAAGGTATTAATGCAACAAGCACCCCCTCCCCCTTTCTCTCTCTTTCTTAAATATATAGTTGTGTTTGCTTGATCATTGCCGATACGTTTCAAAGCAGCCCGAGCACTCTCTCTCTCTCTCTCTCTCTCTCTCTCTCTCTCTCTCTCTCTCTCTCTCTCTCTCTCTCTCTCTCTCTCTCTCTCTCTCTCGTGTTTTAGTGTGTGAGAGTGTTCCATTGGTGTTAGGGTTAGTGTAAATTCCTTGCTTGTTTGTGGGTTGCTCTAACGATTCTCGTCTTTTGCGTCCTAGTTCGCTCTTAAACTAGGTGGTGCCCCTTGTGTAGTTGGGATTTGGCTGTGGGTTTGTTGTTTTGGTTTTTGTTGTGTTGTGCCCCAGCCCCATTGAGCAGCACGGGAGCCTTGAAGGGTGTCTAGAGGTTGCTCTTCTTGTTGCCCGCCCCGAACCGCCTCAAATTGGTGCCCCCACTGAGGAACGGCTTGTGTATTTTTGTGTAGAATCAACCTTTAGCATAGTCAAGTAGTTTGCATGAATCACGAAAATTTGTATGATCCCTTCATTCCCATTGCAAGGCAAAAGGTACACATAATTGTTAGTACTAAGTTGCAATTTCAACGTGTCATTCGTAGAATTTTAGGTCCTCTTAGGTTGGCCGAGATAAACGCTTCAGTAAATCCTTTTATTTTGCCTCTCATTAGGTACGACCTTAGTTTGGACGTCTATATTTTTGTTTTGTTTTAAGCATTAGGTCATGCATAGACCATGGAGAATGGCCCAGGAATAGAGGTTTTCCCCTTCCATTTCACTCCACACATTAGAATAAACATTGCAATTAGTAGGAAAATCCATTTTCAACAACGTATGGTGTTCATGTTTGGTGCCCAAAGAGTAGGAGAAATTCTCGCATCACCAAACCCTGTCATCCTACCTCTTATTGATTATCATAGGTCGTTTGATGTGAATATCTTTATTTTGTTGTAGAATAGATTGCAAGCTAGAAAACATTATTGTGTAAATCTTTTTAAGAAAGAAAAACAAAAACGGGTGTCACTTTGAAATCAATTCAATGGAAAGCCAACGCCAAATGTCTGGGTATCCTCTTTTCTTTGGAGAGCCTGGAGAGGATGCAGAATTATTTTTAGCAAATTTCAAGATGTCTTGCCATATCAAGAGGATAATAACTGATCAAGAACGTGTAGAAATGTTTGAGGTGTTCCTTAGGAAAGATGCTAGCACTTGGTTTGACTCTTTGCCTGAGGAAGTTAAGGGGAATTACACAGAAGTTTTGAATCGTTTCAAGAAATACTTCTTTGATCCCCAAAACACTCAAAAATTATGGCAAGACATTGTTTCTCATAAGCAAAAAGACTTAGATGACTACTACTTGTACAAGTAAGAGTTTCTACGTCTTTGGGCTCTATGGATACGAAATGTTGCTAACCCTGGTGATGGTGCAGAATTTTTAAAGAAGGAGAGGTTCATAGCCGGACTCTTTCCTGACCTTAAGGTAAAAGTTGAGGCGGGTGCACCTGCTACTTTTGATGCAGCTGAAACTAGGGCTGCTGAGAAGTATAGGAAACTCAAGTGCTTAAGGAGAGAGGTTCCAATAGAAGGTCTTAGACCCAAAGTTAAGTCACAAGCATCAACATCTAGGGAGCTTCCTGAGGTAACGGCTGAAGTGATTGAGAAGTTAAATGAATCTTTAAGCAGCCTGTCAATTCACCTTGCACAAGCTGTAGGTCCAAAGGGACAAGCAAAGAAGTCAGAAGAGAGAGAGCCACGAACTAGGAGAGTCTTACAATGTTGGAATTGCGGAGAGTCTGGACATGGGATGTATAATTGTCCTTGGCCCCGTGGGGAGCCAGGGAGACCTAGCTTGAATCACCCAGTGATGAATGCAGGTGAAGGAATTGGTCAACAACCAAGTCTTCTACGAAGACCAAATGGACCAAGACCACCTCCACAAGGGGTAGAAGGAGTTTCACCTTTGCCAGATCCAAATGTGCATGTGGTAGAGGTGACAAACTCAAATGAGGTTGACATGGAAGAAAATGGCATTAAGCGTGGCCGAGGAAAAGGTAAAGAGAAAGAGGGTGTCCCATCACAGAGTGACCATGGACAAGGCAAGAAGGCAAAGGAGACCAAGGAAGCTAAGAGGACTCGACGTCGTATCAATCTCCAAGACTTCCCTCTTGGACATGGTATGGCTCCATACAACCTGTTGGAAGACATGCGAGGTAAGGGTCCTGATATCTCATGGCCTCAGTTTCTTGCATTATGCCCACAAGTTAGGAGGGATTTAACAAAGGCAGTTAGCACTAGGAGAAAGGTAAAAGATAGTTTTCCTGTTGTAAAAATTGCACATGCTGAAATGAACGAGGATATTACACATGTGCTAGATTGTTACATAAAAGGAAAATTGGTTAGGAAAGGTCTAGTGGATGGGGGTGCACAAATTTTCATCATGACAGAAGGGCTCATGCAAAGACTAGGCATGCACATCCATGAGACACCTGAAATCAAAGTGAAAATGGCAAACAATAGCAAGGATAGGTGCGTAGGCATTTGTAAAAATGTTTTTGTGGAGGCCTTTGGCATTAAGAAGGCAGTGGATTTCTATGTCATGTCTACCAAGGGAAATGGTTACCCATTTATCCTAGGAAGACCATGGCTAATGAAAATGCGAGCTTTGCAGGATTGGGAGAGTGGGAAATTAATTTGCAGGAATGACAATCATAAGAAGGTTGTCTTTGACATGAAGGAGCAACGCCAAGAGGAGCTCCATGAAGAATCATCTCAAAGTGAGACGGAAGAAGGTTGGACCGATAGCCCTTCAGAAGAAGAAAGTAGCGGCAACATTACTGAAGAGGAGTCTTCCATCGAAGTCATGGGGGTAAGGTTTAAGCCAAGCAACCAAGAGACCTCTTGTCAAGGCTTGGAGGAGGTAGGTCCTCAAGAGAACCAAAAGGTGGAAGATGAAGGAATGTTAGAAGGTATGTTGTCTACAACACTTACAAAGGATGAAAGAGAGGAGTTCAAATGTGTGCTAAGGAAATTTCCGAGGCTTTTTGCTAAAGACTACACCGATGTGCGTGGAGTAGATGTTGTTCAACACAAGATTGAGTTGAAGCCAGAGGCCACACCTAAGGCTCAAAAGCTACGAAGGCTAGGAGTCATTAAGGAGCAGGCTCTACTCAAGGAGGTAAGAAAGCTTCTAGCAGCAGGTTTCATTTATCCAGTGGAGAATTCAGAGTGGGTCTCTCCCGTTGTTGTCACTCCTAAGAAAAACGGCAAGTGGAGGGTGTGTGTGGATTATCGTCCACTTAATGAGGCAACAAAAAGAGATCACTTTCCCCTCCCATTTCAGGATGAGATACTAAATGAAGTAGCTGGTCATGAGAAGTACACTGTGTGTGATGGCTACTCGGGTTACTTTCAAATAGGTATCGCATTGGAGGATCAATTGAAAACAACCTTTATCACTCCTTAGGGTTGTTATGCTTTTAGAGTCATGCCATTTGGCCTGACAAATGCTCCTGCAACTTACCAACGCTTCATGAACATGGTGTTTCAAGCATTCTTTGGAAAGTCCATTAGGGTTTTTATTGATGATTTTTGCATTTATAGCTCAAAATCATTGCATCTACAAAGGGTAGAAGAAGGTTTAAAGAAGCTCTATGACATGGGAGGTCAACTCAACCCCGACAAGTGTCACATAGCTGAGGATGAAGTGATCTTGCTTGGTCACAAGGTTTCCTATAAAGGCATTGAGGTGGATCCTTCAAAGGCAAAGGCTCTTATTGAGCTCCCCTCACCCAAGAATCTCAAAGAGGTCATATCATTCATTCAAAAAGTGAAGTATATGTCACGCTTTATTCACTTAGCTTCGGAGTTGCTTCATCCTTTGCAAAAGTTGACACAACAAGTAGAATTTGCATGGTCTGATGAGCTTGAAGAGTACTTTTGTAACATTAAAGCCATTTTGTCAGAGCTACCAACACTCATGCCTCCTTGTTGGGAGTACACATTCTTTGTTAGCTCTAGTGCTGGGAAAGAAACAATTGGTGTTGTGTTGCTACAACAAGATCCCCACAGTACAAGGATGCGACCCATCTACTTTGCTACTAGGGTCATGAATGCTTTGGAGAGAGACTACACAGAAGCAGAACTCATGATGCTTTCTCTCATGTTTGCGGTGAGAAAGTTTAGATCCTACCTGCTACCAAAACCTTTTGTAATTCTCACTGCAGAAAATTTGTTCCCTTGGGTGTCATCTCAAATGAATCTTAGTACTAGGATCTCAAAGTGGATTATGGAGTTGCAAGAGTTTCAATACTCTTTCAAGGTAGAAGATAGTGTGCGTGCACAATTGGCAGGGATTCTCACTTATAGGGTGTACGAAAAGGAGATTAAGGTGCCTGAAGTAAATACCCTACCATTGTCACCACCAAAAAGTATTCCTAATGCTTTTACCTTGTTCTTTGATGGAGCTTTTCGTCGAGCCACAGGAAAAGCAGGGGGAGGGCTAGTGTTTCTCAACCCAAGTGGAGAGGTGGTCATGAAAGAAAAGTTCAATCTACCAAGTTCAGCTAGCAACAATGAAGCAGAATACGACACACTAATTCATGGTTTGAAGATGTGCATTGGCCAAGGGATACAACGTCTCATGGTAAAGGGAGATGCACTTCTCATTGTTAAACAGATTTTAGGCATTTGGGCATGCAAGAATGAAAGCTTACGGACAAAAGTTCATGCCATTCGTAGATTGTTTAATCAATTTGAAGAAGTGCAACTATATCATATTCCTAGGAAACAGAATGAAGATGCCGATTTACTTGCACAGCAAGTAGTTACATGTGTTGAGAAAGAAGTGCAGGTCATCATGGTGGCAGCAACTGTCAAGCAACCGAGATACCAGGGATTGGAGTCATTGACTCCCATTATTAGCTACATTTTGGAGGGCGAGTTTCCACAAGACTTCACGAAGGCTCAGAAGAGGAGACTCATGAAGAAGGCAAGCGCATATCTCTTCCTAGAAGGCTCCCTCTATCAAAGAGGGAGGGATCAAGTATGCAGAAGAGTACCAACTATTGAAGAAATTCCAGCCATTCTAAAAGGTTTGCATGAAGAAGCATGTGGTGGTCATTTTGCCCAAGAATTAACTGTGAAGAAGATTTTGCTTGCGGGGTATGTTTGGCCAAGTCTGCATGTGGATGTCCAACATTGGTGTAAAAGTTGTCACAATTGTCAGGTAAATGGGAATAGAAGATTGGTTTATGGTCCAAGGCAAATCATGCTTGCAAATGGACCGTTTGAAAAGTGGTGCATTGATGCTATGGGTCCTCTGCCTAGGACAAAAAATGGTAAACTCTACATTCTAGTGGCTGTAGACTATATGACTAGGTGGGTGGAAGCACAAAGTGTGGCAAAGGTAAATGAGAAGACAGTGAGCAAATTCGTCTACACTCACATTTGTTGTAGATTTGGCACACCTTTGGAGATTGTTTCTGATAATGGTCCAGGGTTTAAAGAGGGATTGCTCACAGAAGTCTGTGAAGAACTTCACATTCTACATCGTCACAGTACACCCTACTATCCCCAATCAAATGGTTTGGTAGAAAAAGCTAATGGTGTCATTGCAGGCATCATTAGAAAGATGGTGAAAAACAAGACAAAGTTGTGGGATGACTTCTTGGATGGTGCCTTGTGGGCGTATCGAACCACATATAGGGAAGCCACGGAGTTCACACCATTTCACTTGGTCTATGGTCAAGAGGCTTTACAGCCAATTGAGCTAAACATTCCAACAATGCGACTTCATGGCAAATCAACACAAGATGATCAAGAAGCATGGATGGATCGACTTCTTACCTTAGCTGAGCTTGAGTGGAAAAGAGAAGCAGCATACGAGTGCTATAAGAGGAAAGCCACACAGACAAAGGAGAATCTTGACAAGAAACTGAAGGACAAAGGCATCAATGAAGGAGATCTTGTGCTAAGGTATGACAATCGACTCGATAATCGTTTTGATGCCAAATTTGAAACAAGATGGCAAGGGCCATACATAGTCAAGAAGGCTTTCAATTCAAGTTACTATCAGCTTATGGACTTGAATGGTAAAGAGCACTCCAGGAAAGTAAACGGGTATCGCTTGAAGCCCTATTTGAGTCGCCTTCTACCAAAGGATCTACCAAAGATCTATCAAAAGGCCACTGTCTCATGTAAGTATTGTTACATGAAGCATGAGTGTAACTCTAGCCAAAATTCTGAGGGGCCAAACAATGAAGATCTCGTCAAGGACTCTGAAGCACTCTCTTTGGAAAAGATGCTCTATGATGGTACATGAATATACCATCATCCTTGGGGAGGGCTAATGATAGCCATTTTTCGGCTCTCCATAATTACCATAGTAAGTTACTCCACCCTACCAAATTCACCCAAACACTATGGCTATCCCTACCATTTCACTGTATATAGGTGCGTGTGAGTTAGGGGACTTTTCCCATATCTCCTTACTGAAATAAAAAACCCTCAATTAGCTAGGCATTGGGCTAGTTGAGCCAAAAAATATAAAAAATATAAGTATATTATGGCCCATGCGTATGTAAATATTTATTTGTATATAGGGCCTAAATAAAATATTTTTTCATAATTATTTTGGTATTTATTTAAATATTTCTACCTAGGTGTGTGTTATTTATGCTCTGTACATTGCTTCACCATTACCACAATTTTTCTTACCATTTTTCATACTCTTTATTCCATATAGAAATATTTTCATGTAAGCTTCTCTTATATTTGGTGTAACTCCACCCCAACAAAAATCCAAAAAAACTAGTTTTATTTATGTGTATATTTTTTCACTATTGTGATTTTTTCCTTCCTACATCTATTTTGTTTTTTTTCTAAAAAATTAGAACACCAAAAATATTTATCTTTTTATGGTAACCTCATAATGAGAGAGATTTCTTTTGACCCCTTTATATTTTTTCCACTTATATTATTTATATTTGACATGTACATATTTTTTAGACCCCTCAATATTTGATTTTCTTAGTTGTACTATTCACTTATATCCTAATCTCAACAATATCTTCAATTATAGACCTACCAAATAAGGTCAAGGGTAGGTGGCATGCATACATGCACTATGGAGGGCTCACTCTTGGAGGTATTCAAAAGAATCATCCAAAGAAGGACCCCACAAGGACCTTTGCAGTGGAAAAAAACGGTCGTCTTTGCTGAATTTTTAAAGTTCACTTGCTCTCCGAATTTGAAAAGGTCATACAAACAAAAGTTGTATCTCGTGGGCTGAACTTTTGCCTCAAATTTTTTCATATTTTTTTGAGCTACGAGCTGTGAGCTATGATTTTATTAGTGGACCCCAGTTTTCCCATGCTATGCAGCCACACTCTCTCTTCCACTTTATCATTTTCCTCTTTCACACACACTTCTCCACTCATCATCCCCACCTCCCTCACCACTCCTCTCTGCACCCTACTCACCTTCTCCTCAACCTTGAAGAATAAGAGAAACCATGGTGAACTCATACCTCCCACACACAATTCCATTCCAAAATTGACCACATAGTCTCATTTTTCCTCCTCAAATTTACCCATATCTATAAAAAAAACCACAAAATTCAGCCTCTTCTCTTAAAAGACAGCATCATGGTGGTTGATTACTCAGCTTCAATTACCTTGTCTCTCAAGGAAGGTCAAGAGTGGAGAAAAAATGTACCGTCAAAGCTAGTGGACTGTCAACAAGCGTCAAAATTGGCCCTACTCAAGACACTTGGAGCATCAACCTTGTAAGAAATCCACCTTTTCTTACCTCTTAAGAGTTTTTCTTCCTTATTTTTATCCTACATGGATACTCCCATTATAAATATCCAATTCCATTT